>NW_022196905.1:178298453-178391888 GCF_008632895.1 Mastomys coucha | reverse complement strand
AAAAAAAAAAAAAAAAAAAAAAGAAAAAGAATATTGTCATAAAACATTTTATTTAAGGCAAAACTGTTTACTGTACAAGTTAATGAATGGAATAAAGAATGCATAATGATTCTCCTAATCCTTGAAGAGCAAAGGAGAATTGGCTACATAGCTCTTGGGACTGTCAGTCATTGAGTTTTCTAATCAGGTGAACAACACAGTGTCTGTAGGTTCTAAGTTCTATGTGAAAACATGTTATAAAGCACATGCCCTTGGAATCAGTCTTCTTGCAGAGGCTGTGATGCTGAAGTTCACTAGCTTCTAGTGAAGATCTTGAGAGGGCAATGTACTTCCCTGGCTCTCTTCATTTAAATCATTATGTCTTGAAGAGTCATAAAAGATTATGTATGCTCTGTCCTCGTGTATTCTAAGGTCTGTAAAATCATTCCAATTTCTATTGAAATGATTGGTTTTACTTTACCCTGGGTCTAAAATAAATGTAGAAACTTTACTGAGAATAGGGAAATAAATGTGAATTTTTGGTTAGGAAAATTGCTTTTATTTGTAATTATCCACAAGTGTTTGATATATTTAGAGCACACACATTGCACATGTCAGCTTGGACAGGTACTCCAGAGATATGTACTTATTGGCTTGAAGTTTTTGATGATTTTATGTCTAGAACACATGTCGAAAATGAGTAAGGGTTGTGAGGATTTGTAAGTATAACAATGTTGGGGCCCAGCCCCAGCAGTTCTTCTTTCTTGTTGGTTCTTGAGGCAGTGGAGGTAGAAGACAATCAGCAGAGGTAAGACTTGGTCTTACAAGATAATTAGCATTGCTATATAATAATAAAACATTTACCTATCTTAAGTCTACATCACTTTTCTATGGTAGCTGACCTGTCTTATGAGTTCATCCGAGGTAAGAAACTGTTTAGCACCTTGCTGTAAAACAGCAGGGGATCAAGTAATGTAGGCTCTGTTCTATCTCTACAGGAACTGAGGAGATCTAGACTCCCTACTGCTAGTTGAAGTTACAGAAAGAAAAGGGGCAGGTTGAAAAGTAGTTTTAGCTTTCCTTTTTTTCATTCATTCTTTTTTATTAGATGTTTTCTTTATTTGCATTTCAAATGTTATCCTCTTTCTCGGTCCCCCCCAAGCCCTCCTATCCTATTCCCCCCTCTCTGCTTCTATGAGGGTGTTCCCCCACTCACCCACCCACTCCCACCTCCCCACCCTGGCTTTCTCCTACATTGGGGCATCAAGCCTTCACAGTACTAAGACCTCTCCCCTCATTAATGCCTGACAAGGCCAACCTCTGCCACATATGCAGCTGGAGCCAGGGTCCCTCCATGTGCACTCTTTCGTTGGTGATTTAATTCCTGGGAGCTCTAGGTAGTCTGGTTAGTTTGTATCATTGTTCTTCCTATAAGGTTTCAAATCCCATCAGTTCCTTCAGTCCTTTCTCTAATTCCTCCATTAGGGACCCTGTGCTAAGTCCAATGGTTGGCTGTGAGGATCCACCTCTGTATTTGTCAGGCTCTGGCAGAGCCTCTCAGGAAACAGCTATCGCAGGCTCCTGTCAGCAAGCACTTGTTGGCATCCACAATAGTGTCTGGGTTTGGTGACTGTATATGGAATGGATCCTCAGGTGGGACAGTCTCTGGATGGTCATTCCTTCAGCCTCTGCTCCACACTTTGTCTCTGTATTTCCCCTGTGAGTATTTTATTCCCCCTTCTAAGAAGGACCAAAGCATCTACACTTTTGTCTTCCTTCTTCTTAAATCTTAGTTCTGTCTAAAAAGTTTGCCTCAGTTCTCTCTCCTCTCTTTGTCCTCAGCTCTTATACATCTTTCAGAATATATGATCACGTGGTAAAAATTTCACCACACGTTTACACATAAATTCAAATCACAAGTTTACAACAGAGAACGTTTACTGCGTATCCATTTGTAGTAATTATCTGGCCAAACATTCATCATCTGTCACCAACTGTCTTAGTCAGAGTTTCTATTCCTGCACAAACATCATGACCAAGAAGCAAATTGGGGAGGAAAGGGTTTATTTAGCTTACTTCCATATTGCTGTTTATCACAAAGGAAGTCAGGACTAGAACTCAAGCAGGTCAGGAAACAGGAGCTGATGCAGAGGCCATGGAGGGATGTTCCTTACTGGCTTGCTTCTTCTCCAGGCTTGCTCAGCCTGCTCTCTTATAGAACCCAAGACTTCTAGCCCAGGGATGGCACCACCCACAAGAGGCCCTACCCCACTTGATCACTAATTGAGAAAATGGCCCACAGCTGGATCTCATGGAGGCACTTCCCCAACTGAAGCTCCCTTCTCTGTGATAACTCCAGCCTGTGTCAAGTTGACACCAAAACCAGTACACCAACTTTATAATTTCATGGAAAGCTAAAAAACATAACTTCTGTGACTAAAATATTAGTGAAGTTTTGTATAAATCCAGTCAATATTTTATCTTCTGTACTTGCACCTGCAGTAAATCATTAGTTCCCTTTTTATGACCTATGGTTAATGGTTTTACAACCTCTTGGCATGTCCTCTAAGTCGTATTGCATGATTGCTACCTTAGAAGCAAGAAACTCATGACACTTGAAGATTGGCAGAGTTGTTGTTGTAGTTTTGAGTATCAGAGAGGACTTAATAGCACTACTATCATAAAAGAGCTTAATAAGTACTAATATAATTTTAGGAATTCTTATAGAATCAACATTAAGAATTAGGAAATCATCTATTCGTCTATTTAGCCTCACTACAAGACAGTTCATCTTCGTTGTTCTGCAGAAATTTGTTCAAAAGGGTGGGCTGATATCTAGTGATTGTTATATAATATTTAATAACAGGAAAAGCATATTAATCATAGAAATATTTCCTAAAATGAAATTCTCGTGCAGGAGCAAATCCATCATAGATTTTAATCTAAAGTGGAGCCATCTCAGGAAGATCACCTGCTAGTTTTTAGCCTCTCATAGAAGGCTCCTGATATAATATCCTGAATCTGTTCTAAGTGTTTAAAAATATTAAGATATCATCAGAAATAATTCCTTCCTTGCAGCATTCCTTATATGTCATAAAACTTGATGCCATTTATGTAAAGCTACTAGGGCTGTAATTTGTCTTCTTGTCTAGGAAGTAGTAGCCATATCTTCTCTCCTTGGTTAGTCTTGCTGAAAAACATGTAATACTGAGTACATTCTTTCTGTTCAGTGTATACTAGCTCATGTCCTCCATGCTTGGAAAGGATAACATTAATGAAAAGGCAAAATCTATACCACTAATGCTTTCTATGACATTTCTTGCAATTTTCTTAAGCCTAACTCCAAGAGAAGCAAATGTTGATAATATATTCAAATCAACAGGGCTCAGACACTTAGCTAGCAACAGAGAGAAATCGTTGTCCTTTTTGAGAGTGTGTGAACAACAGTGATAGATAAACTAGAACAAATGTGAAAAATGCAGAGCTGCCCACAGCACTCTGTGGGCTATTGTTATCATTGGAACTTGGGTTCTGAAAAGCTAATCTTCCTGATGGCTTACTCTGGTGCTCATTCTCTTTCTATCCTCCCAAGAAACTTCCTTCTTTCTCTCTTTTTCACATTTCTATTTTACAGCTTGATTTTCTTCTGAGCTGGAATCCTAAAATGACAACTGTGTTGAGGCTGTGCTGCTCATCTCTGTGACTTCTGCCTGTTCCTGCTTGGCTTGATTCCTCACAGAGTCATGTACCACTGCCAGCTTTAAATCTGATGAGTCTTTCTGCAGAGCTTGTATAGCTATCCCAGAAAGCACTAACTTCCCATTTTCCTTGGTCACATTCTCCTCCATAAATCTGTTTGAGAGGCATGCCTAATTCACTGATTTATCATCAATATATTTGGAGGGCAGGTGTATGACTATTTGCCACATGAATACTGAAGAGAAGTCAATTTAAGATAGGTGTGATTTCACAAATTACCCCAAATGTAGGATGGCCTTGGTAAATTCTTGATGGGATTAAATCTAGTTCTAGTACTTTACATATACATTATATCTGGTTTGCATATAAAGATAATAGATGATGACATGTTTTAGATAACTCATTTTACATAGATTCCAATATTTTCTAACCCTAAAGCTACACAGTTCTTCATATGCTACATGACAGTGATGCATTGACTTATTAAGATGCTGGGTTTGTTAGTTTCTTCCATCTGAAGTCAATAACTGGAGTGTAGTCTGTTCATAGGATATAAAAACTCACTATTGCTAAGCTTTCAAGTTAAGTGGTCTCTCTTCTAGAAATGGACTGTGAGCAATGATTTTTCAGTTTCTTTAGTATTAAAGGAGGGTAAGGCACTATAAAAGTAAAACAGAGACATTCATTGTAGTAACTAATTCACTGTATTAGCTGTTACATGCTTTGTAAAAACCTGCCATTCTAAGCAATTAACAACATATTAACAAATTAAATGTCATATCAGAAATAAGAAAATCAGAGTAACAGCAAACATTGTTAGTCAATTTGTTTTCTAAACTAATTCATGAATGAAGATAACTTGAGTTTAATGGCATACCTAATTTCCAGGATTATATGATCACTACATTCTGTACAGTAGGAAGAGAAAATAGTAAACATCTCCAAAGAAATACATAGAATGAAACTGGCAGAGGCAAGCTTCAGACCCAGAGCATTCAGACTGAGAGCCATGAAGCTTTAGTGGAGCTCCATCTATATCAGAGGACACTTGTACACAAAGGTCCAGTACAGTCTGTAGGAGTCCCTGTGTTATGATGAAGTACCCTTGTCTTAGGGTTTTACTGCAGTGAACAGATACCATGACCAAGGCAACTCTTATAAGGATAACATTTAATTGGAGATGGTGTACAGGTTCAGAAGTTCAGTCCATTATCACCAAAGTGGGAACTTGTCAGCATCCAGGCAGGCAAGGTACAGGAGGAGCTGAGAGTTCTATATCTTCATCTGAAGATTACTATCAGAATACTGGCTTCCAAGCAGCTAAGATAAGGTGCTGTACCAAAGGCAAGGGCCTGCTGTTGAGGCCTGGGTCTCTCTCCCCCCCGGGGGCGGGGGAGGGGTGTTGACCTATTGCTGCATGGCATGTTAAAAAGGAGGCAATGTGTAAATGAGTTAATTTATTGTAGGAAGGAGAAAATATGTTGGTTATGTAAAGGGATGGAAAGGAGAGGGAGGAGAGAGGGAAAGGAGAGAGAGAGAGAAAGAGAACAAGAAGGCAAGAGAAGAGAGAGAGCAATAGAGGGAGAAAGGGGGAGGGAGAGAGGGAAAAGCAAGAGAGTAAGAGAGAAAGAGAGTGAGAAGGGGCAAACTGCCCCTTTTATTGTATGGGGCATGGCATTTCTGGCTTGTTGTCAGATGACTAGGGATAGGGTCCAGCTAGAATGCTGGGAGCTTGGGGCATTGTCTGCCTGATAGAGCACACATCTCCTGCAGGGACAGCTGTGAGGGGTTGTGACTGAAACAGGAACCAAAGACTCAGGAGTTTTGGCCAAGCATCTTCTGCCTCCTGCAAACAGAAATTGCCCACAGGGGTCCAGGGCTCAAAGCCAATATGCTACTGAGCTTAAGTTACCTGAGCAGAACACTGCCCCACAATAACAGTTTTAAAATACACACACACAGTGACACACCTACTCCAATAAGGCCACACCTACTCCAACAGGGCTGCACCTTCTACTAGTTCTACTCCCTGGTTCTCATAGGCTTATTCAAACACTCGTCTATGAGAGCCATACCTACCCATAGCATAATAAAAACTACATTTAGTCTAACTTCCAAGTCCAAAGTTCAAGGTCTTTTCTGAGATTTATACAATCATTTAACTGTAATCCCCAGTGCAAGTCAGGAAACTAGCTGGGCAAACTCCAAACTCTGCATCTCCAGGTCTGATGTCAAAGCAGTCTTAAAATCTCCAACTCCTTTTTCATCTTTTGTGATTGCAACAAACTTCTTTCTCCTGGGCTGGTTCCATTCCCTGTTAGCAGCTTTCCTCAGCAGATAGCACATGGCTCTGGCATGTTGAACATATTGAAGTCTCTAAAACCACTTCAATGTTACAGCCTCTTGTTTCAATGTCTGGGATCTACATATGATCTTCTGGGATTCTCCAAAAGGCCTGGATCACTTCTCTAGCTCTGCCCTCTGTAGCACTCTAGGCTCTGGTTGATTCCACTCCACTGCCTCTGCTGTTGGTGATCACCCCATGGTTCTGGCATCTCCAATACACTGCAGTCTTCTGCTGCCACAAGGCTTCACCAAGAGTCTCTCTTCATGGTGCCAAGCCTCAAATCCTTTGCTTGACCCCTTTAGTACTTGGCCAACTACAGTTTTTGAAAGACTCAGTTTTGTCAACTACAACTGAGGTTGCACTTCCACCAATAGCCTTCCCTAGCCTTTCACAGTGCCATGTCTCAGCTGCTCTCCATGACCCTTACATACCTTCAAAACCAGTACCACCTGGGTGATTATTAAACATTACCAAGTTCAGCTGCAGCATGAGGTAAAACTGGCTTTTTGTGCTCTCAGAAAGCACTTCCTAGAAGATTTGACCTCAGCGATGCTGGTCTCTTTTTAATCACTGCTAATTTCTTAGCTCCAGCTAACCAGCATCAATTGTCCCAGTAGTCCTTTCTATTCTTGATTCTAAAGCCAGACCCATATGGTCAAAGTTTCTGAGTTCGGTTGCTTGATGGGGCTAGAACATGCCCCCCAACACACACACTTATTTTATTATATTATCACTAACTTTTTTTTCCAGCTCCTTCATTGCCTAATCTTGGTTGTCCTAGAACTTGTTCTGTAGATTGACCTTGAACTCAGGGGTCTGCATGGGTTGGTCTCCCATAAAGTTGAAATGAAAGGCATGTACCACCACGCCTGGACTTAAGCTTTCCTTCACCTAGAAGCTGCTCTGTTCAAGGCTGGCCTTGAACTCAGAGATCTTCTTGACATTGCCTCCTGGGATTAAAGTCTTGTTCTGCCAAACCTAGACCTAAACTTAACTGGGTCGGATCTTGCCCCAAGGTAATGGTTCCCTTAACTCTGTTTTATATCCTTGAACACAGGATTCAGCTCCATTTCACTTCCTTAAATGCTCAAACCATATTTTTTTTTTTTTCTTTTTTAGCTTGCTATGCTTGTTTAAAGTGTTCTTCATGAGACTTAACCAGAGAGCAAAGTCTATGATGGGTGTTTCTGAGATTTCCTTTGTCAATGCAATTAATCTGAGTCTCTTCACCTTAACCTCAGGCAGACTCTCAGACAAAGAAAAAGCAGCTATGTTCTTCACCAAAATTCTAGAAAAACAGTCTCCAGGACCTATACTGAAGTTCTTCTCTGCTGAAACCTCTTAGGCCAGGTCTTCATAATTCAAATCACTCAAAGGAACAAAGTCTTCCATACTGCTACTATGATGGCTCATTAAGCTCCACTTAAAACATCCCTTGGCTTTCCAAATCCAAAGTCCCCAAATCCACATTCTTCCAAACAAAATGATGATCAGGCCTATCACAGCAATAGCCTAGTTCTTGGTTCCCACTTCTGTCTTAGTGTTTTACTGCTGTGAACAGACACCATGACAAAGGCAACTGTTAGAAGGACAGCATGTAATTGGGGTCAGTTTACAGGTTCAAAGGTTGAGTCCATTATCATCAAGGAGGGAACATGGCAGTATCCAGACAGGAGGAGCTGAAAATTCCACATCTTCATCTGAAGGTGCTAGCAAAATACTGCCTTCCAGGCAACTAAAAGTAAGGTCTTAAAGCCAAAACCCACAGTGGCACACTTATTACAACAAGGCCACCCCTTCTAATAGTGCCACTTCCTGTGCCCAAGCCATCACAATCCTCAATATTCTTCTTCTATCACTGTCTTAGTCAGGGTTTCTATTCCTGCACAAACATCATGACCAAGAAGCAAACTGGGGAGGAAAGGGTTTATTCAGCTTACACTTCCACACTGCTGTTCATCACCAGTGAAGTCAGGACTGGAACTCAGGCAGGTCAGGAAGCAGGAGCTGATGCAGAGGCTATGGAGGGATGTTCCTTACTGGCTTGCTTCCCCTGGCTTGCTCAGCCTGCTCTCTTATAGAACCCAAGACTTCCAGCCCAGGGATGGCACTACTTACAAGGGGCCCTGCCCCCTTGATCACTAATTGAGAAAACGCTCCCCAGCTGGACCTCATAGAGGCACTTCCCCAACTGAAGCTCCCTTCTCTGTTTTAACTCCAGCCTGTGTCAAGTTGACACACAAAACCAGCCAGTACAATCACCTACTGAGAATATTTGTACTTTGTCTCAACATCCTAGAGTTCTTCAATATCCATAAATAAATGATTTACAGAATAAAATTTTAATGTTCTATCAAATCAATATATACACTACTGTGAGTGGATAATTTTGTTGTGTAAAATCCAGATCTCTATAACAATAACTTAGCAAAAGAAGTTAACAATTTGAAGTTTTGTTTTTCTCATTTCAAAAATAAAATTTAGTTATGTTTTCACGTAAGTTTAAAATAGAAACATAATACTCATTATGTAGTTATTCCTATTAATAGAACTTCTATGTAATTATATCCTGTCATTTCAAAAATGACAATGATTCAAGTTTTCAGAAAATTCCTAAATTCAGTGTAATTATATTAGCTGAGAAGTTAAGTACGGCACAGGGCCTATGGATATGGTGCATACATTTGAACTTTGACCAAGGCTACACTTGCTCTTATGTGAAGGATAAAGATGGATACATGCCTTTCTTTTTCAGTTACTTACATCTGCATGTTTCTCTGCTAGAGTCACACAAAATTACGTGTGATCTTTTAGTGTAAGAGTCACCAAACATTTTTACAAATGTGCAAACATTCATCATTTTTGTCCCCCATGTTAAAATATATTTATCAAACCTTTCCAAGTAGTAGTAAAAAGAACCTGCACACACATAACACATTAATTTGTGTTTAATGACAACCTAATTGTGTAACCCAAAGAATGTACTGGATTGAATACTCAGAATGCGGTACACTTAAAGAGCAAAATGATGAACAAATTTGAGAATTTTAAAAGCAGTTACTTCATCCTTTGGAATCTTTGAGCTACCATAGAGCTGTGTAGGCAGCATGTGGATACCTGTGCTCAAGACAGCCACTAGGGAGAGCAGAAATGTTGTCATGCAAGGTTGTCTTTTCAGAGGCGCATGCATATGTGCACACGCGCATGTGTGCACGCGCGCGCGGGCGTGTGTGTGTGTGTGTGTGTGTGTGTGTGCGTGTGCATGTGTGTGTGTGTGTGTGTGTGCATGTGCGTGTGTGCGTGTGCGTGTGTGTGTGCGTGTGTGTGTGTGTGTGTGTGTGTGTGTATGCATGCAAGTATATGTGTGCATGTGTATGTATATGTATACATATGGACATTCATATTTCTTGTGTTGTTTTAGTACTTTTGTCTTATTTGGAGTTTTCATTTGTTTTCTTTTGATCTTTGCATATATATATACACATATATATGCATGTATATATACAGAATGAGAATAAAAAAAGAAATAAATAATAAAGTTAAATGCATATAGAAGTGAGCAGAATCTGGGAGGAGTTGAGGGGGAAGGATGTTATCAAAATCCATAAAAAAATTTACATAAAATGTTTCCAGTTTTTGTGTTTTTTAATTTAGTTTTTGTTTGCTTTAGATATTATTTTTGAGAAAGAGAAAGAACATGATGTTGGGAATGTAGAGAGCTGAGGAGGATCTGGGAGGATATGGAGGAGGTAAAAACATGATTCAAATGTATTGTGTGAAAAACATTATAAATAAACAAGTGATTAAAGAAGAAAGAAGGTATGAAGTTGGGTAGGCAGGGAGGTGTGCAAAACCTTGGGAGAGCTGGTGGAAAAGAGTGATCACAATATTGTATAAAACCTATTTTTTAAATTTATATAATGAAAAACTAAAATAAAAATCATAAATAAATAAACAGATTAGACACTCACTTTGAACTCTTAGATTTAGGTTTTTCATTTGTTTGCTTATTTGTTTGTTTGCCATTTTTGTGTTTTTGTATTTGGTTTTGTTATTATTTTTCTGTTTGTTTGTTTGTTTGATTGATTGATTTCCCAATTTGACAGAAACCACAGTCCTTTAGAAAGAGGGTACCTTCAATTTTCTCACTGAGAAATTACCTCTATCAATATGGCCTATTCTTAAATGTGTGAGAAAATTTCTTGATTAACTTGATCCATTAACTAAGGAGAGCCCAGCCCACCGTGGAAAGTGCCACATCCCCAGTTAGGAGATCCCAGACTGCAGAAGAAGCCAGGCTGAGCGGATCAAGGCGGAAGCTCACAAGCAGCATTCCTTCAGGACCTCTGCTTCAGCACCTGTCTCCACATTCCTGCCTTGAGTTCCTACCCTAGCTTCCCTCCATGATGGACTCTAACCTATAAAATGAGGTAAAGCCATACCTTCTCAAGTTGCTTTTGGATACGGTAATTTCTCAGTCCCCTGACAGTACTGAGAAGCAATAGGAACTATAGCCACTTATGACCCGTGGGCTTAGCAGGATTCTTTGCCAGTGTACTGCAATATAAAATGGGACACTACAGTGTTTATTGGTTATTGGAATTAAATAAATTTTCAAGGTATTTTTCCTTCATAATTTCATTTTATTTTGTGAGAAGGACCATGAGGTCACAGCAACATTCTGGAGTCAGTTCTCTCCTCCCACCTTGATTCATGGGGTAAAATTCAGATGATCACACTATGCAGCAAGCACTCATCCTCATTGATCAACCTTCAAAGCCCAAGTATATCATTCTTTAATATGTAGTAGTTTGGTTGGGATTTGGTTCCAACCGCTAGCTAAGGAGAAGACACTTATAATCAGGAAAAATAAATGATTATAGAAGAGCTTATGGTTTTATTACTTGAAATTTTTTCTTGAGTGTTTTCCCCATAAGCTCTTTTAACATAAATGTAGAGACATCCATTTCAGGTATGTTAAAATGCAGCACATGAAATTTCAAGAACATCCGTGGTTTTTAATTATATGTATATATATGGGACAGTGAGCAGTTCTGACAGCCAGAGTCCAGGAGATCAGCTACCTCCACCTTGGAACCCCAGAGATGTACACACTGAGCAAAGTAATTTGCTTGCAAGGGACAGTAGGCATTCTGTGATTTCTGCCTGAGACCAATGGCTCAGATTTCAGCCCAAACACCTCACAGCTGCAGCTGCAGGAGATGTGTGCTTTATCAGGCAGATACTGCCTCAAACTCCCACCATTCTAGCTGGACCTTACATACAGTCATCTGACCACAGCCAGGCATGCCACGCCCCACACAATAAAGGGTGTGGTTTGCCCCCCTCCTCACTCTCTTACTTCTTCTTCCTCTTGTTCTTACTCTCCTACTCTTCTAACTCTTAATCTCTCTTGCTCTCTTGTTCTCATACTTTCTCTCTCTCTTACTCTCTTGCTCTCTCTCTCCTCTCTGCTCTTTGTTCTCTTCTCTGCCTTTCTCCATCTCCTTCTTTTCTCTCTCTCTCCTTCCTCTCCTTTCTTTCTCTCTACTCAACCAGCATATTTCTCCTTCCTACAGTAAAATAACTCATTCATACGTTGCCTCCTTTTTAATTAAGGTGCTGTGCAGCAAACA
This sequence comes from Mastomys coucha, assembly GCF_008632895.1. NCBI lineage: Eukaryota > Metazoa > Chordata > Mammalia > Rodentia > Muridae > Mastomys > Mastomys coucha. The sequence goes on along the minus strand of NW_022196905.1, from coordinate 178,380,227 downwards.
GGTCAGCCCCTAGGAGAAAGAGAGAGACCCGGGCCTCAGCAGCAGGTCCCCAACCACCAGGGAGAGAGAGACAGCCAGGCAGGCTGGGCCCCAGCCCAAGCCCCTACTTTGGGAACAACACACACACACACACACACACACACACACACACACACATGACATGCACTATATTAGAGAGGTTCTGCCTGTTCAACTCTTAATTACCATAATTACAACATTTAGATGTAACTATAGTCCCTGAAAATTCGAATGCTATGATAAAAACTTCCAACCCTTTGTGATATTAACTTTTTGTTGCCTTTTAAAGAAGCAGACAAGGAGAAATCAACAATCATTCTAAACGGTATTTGGATGTAACTCATTCCCATCTTCTTTCATATGTCGCATAGTTAACATTTTAAAAATATTTTACACCAGCTAGACATCAAAAGAACATTTAGTACCTTCTTTCCTTTCTTTGCATATTAGTAACTAGCACTAAAGCTTCAATCAAAAGGTTTTTGTCTTTTATGATTGTCCCAAGCTCTAATCAATACCTCTGATATTAAAATCTGTCTTTAGTATCTTAGTCAGAGCTTCTATTCCTGCACAAAACCTCATAACCAAGAAGCAAATTAAAGAGGAAAGGATTTATTCAGTTTATTTAATCACTTCCACATTGCTATTGATTGCCAAAGCAAGCCAAGACAGGAACTCACAGAAGGTAAGAACTTGGAGGCAGGAACTGATGCAGAAGCCATGGAGGAATACTGCTTACTTTCTTAGTTCCCCTGGCTTGCTCAGCTTGTTCTCTTATAGAACCCAAGACTACTAGTCCAGGGATGGAGCAACCCACAATGAGCTAGACTCTCCCGCCTTGATCACTAACTGAGAAGACACCTTACAGTTGGGTCTAATGGAGGCATTTCCTCAAGGAAGGCTCCTTTTTCTATAATAACTCCAGCTTGTGTCAAGTTGACACACAAAACCAACCAGTACATCCAGAAACATTCATCTGTTAACTCTTCTTTTAAAAGCCTTGTTTATGTTTCAATATCAAATGGATGGATTTGTTTGCTGCAAATTTGAGCCAGTAGAGTTAATTATCAAAATAACACATATTAAATTATAAAGTACTTACACTATTAGCAAATGAAGTCTACAAATTACACATACTCTGAATTATTTATGCATGCAAAAGTGTTTTGAAAGGTGAGAAGTATTTTATAAAATGTCATCAAGGGTTATTAGGTCCCTTCTACATCTGGAAAGCATTGATGCCTGATTGAGAGCTACAATTACATCGAACATTTATATGCATTTTATTTGTGGCCTTCAAAATTAGAAAATGAGTAATGTAGAGTTACTTATAACTTGTTACATAAGGATGGGAAACAATCAAGTAACCTGAAAGATCCTTAAATGTTATCATTAATATATGCTTTATATTTTTGCAGTGTCTTAAAATGTGATAGTAGCAGTCATCACTGGAAAAAAAAAAAAAAGCAAATACTTACCGAATTTCCCAGCAGCCCCTCAGGCCTTGCAGGAAAGGAAACTGACTTGGCGACATGCTCCCAGAAGACATCTTAGAGGATGGAACAAACAGAAAACAGTTTTCAAAGGACACATGGGAAGATAAACCTAATTATATGACTTATTTTCAAATAGGCAAAGGCTATGAAATAAAAATCTCACCCAAGAGCAATAGTCGTTTTTCAAGACAAGTGAAGTTTGATTTGATCACAGAAGGAAGAACCTCTAAGAAGCACCATATCTCTCGCTCTGAAAGACATTACCTAGAGATATGTTTCATTTCTGAGCAAATACTTTTATTGTTTGAGAATTTCATGTGTGATATGAATTTGTTCATTCATTCATCAATTGTACTCTTTTTTTCTTCTCTCCCTCCAACTCTTCCTTGTGTTCATCTTGCTCCTTTTAAAATTTATGGTCCTGTATTCTTTCTTATTGTCATATATATACATATATAAGCTTATGAATACAACCTATTAGGGTCTTTTATGTAGCTCATATGTATATGCGTTTGTGGTTGACAGCTTGAGACTGAATAACCTATCAGGGAGTGGGGCATTTCTGGAGAAGATTAATTTCATGCTCTCTGCAGCCATCGATTGCTTATATCTTTTCATCTAAGGATAGAGGCTTGCAATTATATGTGTATGCATTATACCAATATACTTGTATACCAAATTTGTAGTGATTACAGTGAACTTGGCTAACAGGGACTCTAGTCTCAATGTGACTGGAATGTCTGATCTTAACTCTGATGGTGTTAAGGTAGAATCAAAAAGTTCCCTCAATTAACATTCACTAATTCATTACAAAAAGAGATTCTATTCAGATGCAGTTTCATACTGTGTATTTTTAATAACTTTACCCAGAATCAAACAAATATTTATTAGTAAAAATGGAGTCATTACAATCAACACATTTTTTTTAACCAGTGAAAATTAAATTCATTAATTCCAGTAACAAAAATCCCTGCTCCTGGATTCTGATAACTCTTGGAAACTTTTTTTTTCATTCTCCTGGTTGTGGAACTTTGCCAAAATCAAAGTTGTCAAGGTGAAGGAAGAAGAGTTAAGGAGCCTGAAAGAGATCAAACCGATATGAGGAATGAGGCAAACGTTCATGGCCAAATTTTTTCATCTTTTGGAAATTTGGTTGTGTGACATGCTATCCATAATTTTTAGGAGACCTGGCCCTTTCTGTTGACCAAGTCTGGCTAATACATTGCCATTTGGCATACATCTCATCAATTTTTTGAACATATTTCTCAGATGAATCATTTTCTGAGGTTTGGAGCTACAGTGAATTGACTGGCAGCAGACTATCAGGGAAGATAGCATTCCTCTGGACCAAGTTTTGCTCTAAGAAGTGTGTTGGAACTTCTTTGTCTAACCTCTTTGATGGTCAATACCAGTTGTGTTACAGAACTAACTTTATTTACTTTTAGTGCACATGAATATCACTTGCAGGAATGGTTTCTTGTTTTATACTATAACATAAGTTACAACCTGGGCAGTAGTGGTGCACACCTTTAAACCCAGCACTTCAGAGGCAGAGGCAGGTGGATTTCTGAGTTCCAGACCAGTCATTCTGGTCTGCAGAGTGAATTCCAGGACAGCCAGGACTACAAAGAGAAACCCTGTCTTGGGGCAAAAAAAAGGTCTTCATTCAAAATTATGATTTTATTTTTAAGTTTTTATTAGTTAATGGGGCACCCATGTACAAAAGCTTATGCGCCTTTCCAGTTTCTGTCAGTGGTGTAGAACCATTGAATGGACCACACCGAGATCTTTGTAAGTTCAAGGCATTGTGAAAGGATTCTCTGACAATTGCTCTCAAGTGGTAACCAGTTTGTTGCCATTTCAACAGATGGCCTAATATTTGTCTTCAGGATTCTCTGTTCCTTTGCGAAAGTTCTTGAACCACCGTGGCACCTTTTGGCTTTTTCACAGTTCCTGGGACAAATATGTTGCTATTGCAAACTGTCTCCTTTGCTCTGCAACACATATTAAATCTGAATATAAAAAGTCTCTTAAATTTGTTCTTTCTGGAACACCGTCCCCATAGTATAAAACTAACAGCAAATAATCAGTTTTTACAAAAAAAAAAAAGCAAAATGAAAAGTAAGAAACAGGTATCACAATGCTGTATGCTATAACCACTCTTGTTAAGAGTGTATTTTAATACCAAAAGACAAACTACAGCCATGAGTCAACCAGGATGACTTTTCCACCAGTCTAATATTACACTGAGAATAGGGTGGTAACATTTTGTTTCTCTATATGGAGCACAGGCTCATCTGAAACACTAAACCTATTTGTTAATAATGTTTCTTTCCTCAAGTAGTAGTATATCCTGCATATGTCTTTCAGAGTCCTAAATCCCTAGAAAAATGTTTCAGGTAGTAGTTATTGCTGATCTGCCCTATATGGTATTGTTATAATAGAGATTATCGATCTTATATAGAAATGGGCAAATTTGAGGTAGATTGACTAGTGGCCACTTAATTTAACAGCATACTAAAGTAGTCTGAATTTTATGTTATCGTTAAGCCATAATTCTTTTTTCTTTAAAACTATAAGGAAAATGCTTATTCTTCCAAACATTGTCTCACTCTAATTTCCATGTTCAATATTTGCATTTCAAATACATTGCAATTTAGGATGTGTCAATGTTCATTGAATTTCCTATAAATGTATTGTGGAGGAAGAATTATGGAACTTATGTTCAATAAGTCAAACACTATATGCAGTTGTCAAAAATTGTGATGTTAGACTTTTTTCATAAAAGAAAATAAATTTGGGTTTTAAACAAGAAAATAATAATACATTCCTAGACAGTCTGACTAGGCACATTTAGCTGAGCAGAGCAATGCACTGAAGATAATACTCTTTATATTAAAACACCTCTGAGGAAATAGATGGTGCAGTAATTTTAAATAATGATTTTTGTAAGAGTTAGAACGAGACACAAAGCTTACAATCTTCTCTAAAATGTAAAAGGATATCAGTCTTTCCAGAAGAGTGTGTTGGGTGTGTGTGTGTGTGTGTGTGTGTGTGTGTGTGTGTGTGTATACTTCTTGTAAGTACACTCTGACATCAAAACAGTATAGAAGCAGTATATACAATAAATCTCCCTGCCTAGGGTTGTCAAACCAGATTGTACTCTACTCCATGTCTTTAGTATTCTTGTGGCTGATAGTAGGTGGCATCTGCATAATGCATAGCATATGCCATGTGCTATTCTAAGCATATCACATGCATTATCATGTTAAATTAAAAGGACAGCCTGACCCAGCATGAAGAACAGCAGAGAAATTTAACCTCCTCAGTGAATTCCTGGCATGACTATGTGTGTAAAGGGTTTTTTTTTTTTTCTTTGCCTTTCTGAATGCCTTTCTGAGACCAAAATGGATCTTGATCTACTGCTCCCATGTGGCTTTATTTTATAGGTCCAGACAGTTCTTGATTTCCACCCTTTCTTTAGGTCCTGTTTGTCTGTCTGGCATTATATTTCTTTTCCTTACCTTCATCATGTCTTGTACATTATATACAAGCCCTTCAGCTTCCATGGAAGGCTTGTCAGACAAAAAGCAAATGAAAGAGGCATGAAAAGTAGCTGGACGTCTTTTCCTTCTGGGTGGTAGCTGTCTGGTCACTCTTCAACTGATGTCACATTTAGCTTTTAGAGCCTTTAGATACATTAATCATCACATTCAGTAAGCAGAAAACTTCGAACTCTACCCTAATTAAAAATTATTTTGAAGCCCTAAAGCTCTATAATAATAGACAACATGAAGAGGGTGTTTACTTGGTTCTCATTGGCTAAATCTTAACATTTGTAGATTCTAAGTTTATATTGCTTTTTATGCAATTTTAGAAATATAGGCACCTTGCATACCCTCTATCCACAAATGGCATTAACGATAAATGACAAACAGGAGTAAAGAAAGTATTCCCAACAGGAAGATTGTAAACCAAGAGGTACAATTGCAAAAATACTTAATGATTATATCAAGCAAACATGCCAACCACAAGAGTACGCTATATTTTCTGTTGCTCATTTAATGTCAATAGATTCTACTCATAGAGTTCTTTGATGAGACTTACAAAACCACAAAGAAAATAATTCTAATTTTTAATGGATTTGAGCCATCTATGTATCACAAGATGCAGTACAGCAGGGATTGCAATATGAGCTAGAAGCAAGCAGATTTGCAAAAAATCAAAGTAGTGAGATTCCCTTGACAACTTAGATTTTCCATAGATAATAGGATGAGCTCACTATTAAATTTCCAAAGAGGACATGAATAATCTAGTAATGAGAAAAACAAAACTACACAAGTATGTAATTGTATGTAATTTCTAGAATGGAACTGAAAAAGACTAAGTGAGTAAAGTAACATAAAAGAATAAACATTATTTCATCATTTTATAATATTATGGAAATATAACAACAATTAAAAGAACAGTTAATGGTGCACAAATGTCTACATTTAGACTGAAGAGTTCTTACTTAGACCAAAAAAAAAAAAAGTACTTAGAGATTTGAGATGAGATAGTGTTTAAGGAAGAATCTTCCAGTAGCCACTCACTCAAGATATAGACCTTGCTGACGTCATCTGGCTTCAGGGTTCTGTGGAAATGCCATTGGAACTTCTTCCTCCCTGCCTTTTCTTGTCATTGAGTATGTTCTTATAGAAGTTAACATCTGGGATGAATCACCTTTATTTTTGATCTTCTGATTGCAACTCATAAAGGGTTGACTGAACCATTCTCACAGCTGCCTGCCAGTGCCTGGCTCTTTCAACTCAAACTTTCTTCACTTGCTTTATACATGACAAAGTTGTATCAGGATCTTAAGCTTCCTCCTACATACCTCTCACTTTCTCTATTTTTTTTTGTTTGTTTGTTTGTATGTTCATTTTAGTTTTTTGAGACAGGGTTTCTCTGTGTAACCCTGGCTGTCCTGGAACTCACTATGTAGACAAGGCTGGCCTTAAACTCAGAAATCCGCCTGCCTCTGCCTCTCAAGTGCTGGGATTAAAGGCATGCGCCACCACTGCAGGGCTTACTTTCTCCATTTTTATTGCTTATAGGCATCTTTCCCAACTCCCTTTTTTTTTTCTAATTCTAGTGGCTTAGTATTCCTAGAGGAACCAAACTGACCAAGATTGCAAAAATGCCCCTTCAAAATATCTCAACAAATATCATTGTTTCCAGGTATCAAAAGGCACTAACAATCATAACACTTGTTAGTTTCATTATTTCTCTGTTTAGTTCCTATGTTTGGCTCCTGGGCCAAAAGATGCACTAGCATCCTACAAGGACACTTGATCAATCATGCTCATTGCACCTTTATTTGTAATAGCCAGAAACTGGAAACAGCCTAAATGTCTCTCAATTGAAGAATGGATAGAGAAAATATAGTATACACTGGAATACTACTCAACCATTAAAAACAATAACATGATGAATTTTGATTTTTAAGTTACAACTCATAGAAATTCAAACTGTGGAATGTTCTTGGGAAATGCTACGATTGTATATCCTTTTCACAAATTCTAACTGTGAAGAGAAATAATAATTTTCTCACTTAAAATATTTTACTCAAAGTTATGTTGGTGATTACTAACAAGAATTGAAACTATTAACTCAAGATCATCTAGGTTCTTATAAGATCTTGATGTAGTTTATTTCGGAAGATGAAAACTTTTGCATAAATCTCAAATAATTATGACAGTCATGACAGGTGCACCATTTTTAGATGCCACCAAACAAAACTGGCCTCTGAATATTATTGGATCTATTAATATAGCATAATCATCTAAACACTTTTGTCTGTTTTGAAGTTCAAAGGCAAAATTAAATTAATGACTTTCAAAGATACGATTTTTAAAATCATTGATGTTGTTATGTTGTGTAAGACATTTAGGATGGCTTCTACATGCAACTAAACAACAATGAACATTATAATTGTTGAACATGTTAAGAGAACTATAATACCATAATTATTATACATTTAAATGAACATAGGTATTTGCTGGTGCTGGAATTTGTAAAAATCTTTCAATGTTTCTGGAATATAGATGTTGAACACTGTTGTAAGTTGTATCAGATTCCCTACTTCCAACATATTTTCTCAGAAGAGCGACTCCTTTGCTACATAGATTTGAGATCTACATAACATCATACAATGTAGGAAGGCAGGGCTAAATTAAAGATGTCAACAATAAAGAAGTTGACATCCACTAAAACATAGAGGATGAAAGAGTTTACTTTATTAAAGGACATCAATGGGAAAAAATCCTCATATCACACGTATCTTGAATCAGATTATACATAAATGTCTCTCTAAAGCATGTAACCTTTTAAAACCCATAAATTGTCATTTTATGGATTATTGTCACTAATAAACATCAATTTTAACTACAAAACATAGAATTTTAGCATGTATAGCTTTGCTGTGATGTTTGAAATACAAATATGGGATCATTATATGATAATATATTGAATACATTTTAACGCAAAAACTTAGAATCATCTCTTAAAGATCAACTTACTTTTCATCATTATTTTATATCAGCCTGAGCTAAACACTCTTGCAACATAGATATACAAAATAATCTACATTCTTGCAACAATTAGTACCATAAAGAAGACGGGTCATTCTGTACTAATATTTTACTTAGTTAAAAGTTATAATGTGTTGTTGCACAGCAGGATTATTAGAGAAGGTGATCCTATACTGAATGGGCATCTCATACAGGGAAAAGAAAGAATTGTGAATGCTCTTGCCAAAACAATCTGATAAATATTTCGGAATATGGATCTACATACCTTGATGAAATATAACATGAAGCTTCTACTAATAGTCACAAAATTGTATATTCATGTATTAGTTAAATGTAAGGTTAATTTAAAAACAACAGGCTGTCTTAGTGCTCTATTGCTGTTAAGAAACATTATGATCAATTAGAAAAGATATTATTTAACTGAGGGCTTGCTTACAGATTCAGAAGCTGAGTTCACTATGATCAAGGCAGAAGCATGATGGCAGGTAGGCATGGTGCTGGAGAAGAAGCTGAGAGTTTCATCCTGATCTGCAGGCAGAGAGAGAGATTGGCCCTGACCTCACTGTCCACTCAGCGGTGACACACTTCCTCCAACAAGGCCACACCTACTCCAAGTCCTTACCTCCTAACCCTCGTAACCATATCAAAGAATTCCATTTCCTGGCACACAAAGAGATGAGTCTATAGAGGGGCATTCTTAATTCAAACTATCACATAGAGTAAAACTGTAAAATATTGCTTCAAGAATGAATAAGATTGAACAAAAAAGATTGCCTATATTAAAAAAAAGATGAAAAGTTCCAAATTAATCAAAAAAGCATATTGTTTTAATTGCTAAAATTTCTAAAATTACAATGGCTTCACAGAGTTATATAACATATACATTAAAAGTTAAGAATAAAAATACCACATCTTTCACATTGCGTTTTATAGAAAGTCTCCAATAATCTATGCATATACATACAAAGGTAAATACTATGTGAATTAAACATAGATTTTAGCTATTGTCTATTCATATGCTTGTTTCCCTACTTTGTCCTTTCTCCAGTAGCTCAATAAAAATAAATCATTTAATGGTATGGATTCTGGTCATTCCAATAGTGCTGCAGTAGTGTCTCACTATTTATTTAATTTAGATTTGTTTGATGAAATGTAATGTATAATCTTGTGACTCTTTTGCTTAGTACATGTTAATATGTGTCTCATTTGTGAACATTGTTAATGAATTTATCTAATATTTTAAGTAGAATATTTTCTTACTATTAAACTTTTAAAATTCTGAGTAGGAGAAATTTATTAGATATATATATATGTATATATAATATATATATGCATTTTCTTCAGTTTTGTATTCTGTCTTCTCATTCTCTATCAGTATCCTTTAAACCACAGAAAACTTTTATTTTACTGAAGCCTGGCTTATAAATATTTTTTCTCATTGATTATATTTTTGACAGTGCACAACTGAAGTTTCGGTATATGGATCTACATACCTACATACTTTTTGTACCTAATATTTTCCCATGTTCTATTCTAGAAACTACAATTTTGAAATTCAGTTTGTTGCTTTCAGTTCAATGCATTATAGTTCGTCATTAAGTCTAAGATAAATTTTAAGTTCATTTTGTGAAGAGTATGAGTTCTGCCTCTAGATTCATGGAATTCTAACACCATTAGTTAAAAACACTCTTAGTTTCACTCTTGATTTTTTTGAGTGTTACATACCTCTCAACTATATTTATATTTTTCCACTTCTAGGCTCTACGTTCCATTTTTGTTGATGGGTTTTCTTATTCTCATCTCAGGACCACACTGTTATGAATAGTGTTCACTCATGGATGGTACTGAAGTCTTTCCATACAGATGTCTTCCCATCGTTCTCAGTTTTCTCCTGGGTACCACACTGTTATGAATAGTGTTCACTCATGGATGGTACTGAAGTATATATACTGTCTTTCCATCATTCTCAGTTTTCTCCTGGGTACTCTGGACTTTGGCCATGCCCTGCCCCCTTTAGAGTTAATTCACTGAAATACAGAAATATCTGCCCAAAGTGTTAACTTAAGATCAAAACTAGGTTCAGAGATTCTTCTTTTCTCCTAATGTTTTTCTCTGTTACTCATCCATGTTGCCAATGTATTGGTTCATACCTGCAGAAAAATATATTTGAAATGCAGAAAGCATCTGAATTTCAGGAAATTATGTTTTGTTTTGTTTTTTTAAAGATTTTTTTTCATTTATATGAGTATACTGTAGCTATCTTCAGACATACCAGAAGAGGGCATCAGATCCCACTACAGATGGTTGTGAGGCACCATGTGGTTGCTGGGAATTGAACTCAGGACCTCTGGAAGAGCAATCAGTGCTCTTAAAAAGTGAGCCATCTCTCCCGCCCAAAATTCAAGTTTTTAAAATGTAAAGAATTTAATTTAAATTGAAAAAAATAAAGTATTAGTATGTTGTGGTATTTATTGTGATGAAACTTGAGGAACTATGAGGATAGTGATTTGATGGTACAATTTAAGTTCTGAGGAAGAAAATGTTATTTTATTTGTTTGTAAACCATATAATTTCAGCAGAGCAAAATGAACACAATTTGGTCCCTCATAAGATAAATTGCAAAAACGAACTCTGAATTTATGAGCATGAACCTCTCTTCCATTATTCAAAATAATCAGTTAAGTGCCTATGAATAACATTATAGTTAAGTTAAAAATATTTCTTCAAACTGAATGTATAATGCAAAATGGTATGACTTTTTGACCATAGTTAGACTTATGAAAGAACCTAATATTTTATTCCTATTATGTATTAATCATTATTTGCATATTACTGTTCTTTCTGTTACATGAACAGAATACAATCTACCAGCAATGCATTAGCCCTACTTTCCCAAATACTTAGTATTATTTTACAGACCATGAAAACCAATTGTTCAATTCCCATTGTTTGTTACTAATATCAGTAGTAAATAATGATTCTTGTGGTCAATTAGGAACTTCTTTTAGGTATACACATCTGTACACATAACTTTGCTTGTCTAATTTGGAATTATTAAATTCTGCTGTAATCAATTATAAAATCTTAATTTTCTTATTCTCTCCTTTAGAATACTCAGGTACTTTTTGCTGTTTGGTTTTTGGATTCATATTTAGGCTTAGTTGAGATTTTTATATCATTTACATATTGTCTTAGAAAACTCACGTGGTCTTCCCCAGAGAATGAATATGTGCCCAATTATAAAGTATTTCAGTGCTGAAAGTCTTGACTTTTTTTTTTTACATAATGTTTGATTTTTATGCCATGAGACCTACTCTGTCCCATGAGCATTTTTATAACTATGTGCAGGAACAGTTTTTTCACTGAGATGACTCTTTCTAGTTCTCCTTCGACCTCAAATCCACCCCTTTCCCTTGTCTTTTCTTGATTTCTTTTATTTCTGTGACTTCCTCATTTCAGGAACTTGGACTAAGTGGAGACACACAGTATGAGGCTGGGACTGGCTTCATTTTATTCTGATTCTTGTCCTTGAGACCATTGTAGTTTTTTTCATGTATTAATAAAGCAGTACTTTTAACCACTGAGTAATATTGCCCACTGTGGATGTAGGATGGTGCATTTAGTTTGGGTTATTTATCCTTTGGTTGTTACAAATGAACACGTCATGAATAATGAAACACAAGCTTTGTATAGTCTTTGTTTTCTTCATTTGTTTGAAAGCCAACAGTGCAATTGCTGCTTTCATGGTAAATACATATTTATTCAGAGTAGCTGAACCATTTTTCATGCCTGTTTACAGTGCATGAAAACTCCAGTTTCTCTGAATCTTGCTAGCAATTGTTGTCTTTGTGGTTTATTCTCTAGCTCTGCTCTTAGCCATTCCATAGCATTATCCATCCTTTGACATTTTAACTTTAAGCCTATAGTTAAGTATAAATAAGTTTCTTGTAGACCTCATGGATCTGAGCATTTCGTGCACTCTGTAAATCTCTCCTATTTTGCAATATTTAAATTAGTGAGCATACTACTAAATTCGATGTTTTGTCTTCTATCATCTTTCAGAAGCCACTAGGTCCATAGAGAAGATTAGGGTCCCACAAGCCCCTCACCCATTTTTAATTGATTATTAACAGGTCAGTGTTCCTTGTGTGGGAACAGTTGTGGGTAGCATCAGCAACTATAAGTAACTGTTAATAGGCCTATTTTGTGTAGTTTCAGTGCAGGTAGCACCACTGGCTCTGAGTTTGAGAATCTAATGGTTGTGTCATGCTCAGAAGTCATTGGTTTGTAGACCCTTTCCCTATCTTTCACCCTTACTTTCCCTCTGCCCATTCTTCCACTCATACTGTGGATTCAGAGCCACAGTTGGTCCCATCATATGTTTAAAAAGTATGAAAAAAATGAGAGGTAGAATTTTTCTAGTTTGTTTTGTTTTTATTTTATTCTTTTACAATTTTGTTTTCCTTTGTTTTCCTTGGTTTTGATTTCTTTTGTTGAGACAGGGGCTCCATGGATAATAGCTCTGGATGAAATGGAACTTTCTCTGTAAATTAGACTGGATTTGAGCTCACAGAGATCTTCATGACTCTTCCTCCTGAGTGTTGAGATTAAAGGCATGCAGAAGTAGAACTTTTAAGGCACTTCAAGTAATTGTGTCCAGTGATTTATTTACTCACTCTTTTTATGACCTCAACACACAGTGACTGATAACACATAATAACAAAATTATGAGTGGATTTTAAATTTTTCACTAAAAATCATTCAAGTGCATTTCTCAACTGATAGACATATTCATCAGCTTGGAATAATAAATTTTCAACACATACATATTAAAATGTCACATGTAATCTATAAATAAATTATTAATAAATTAAAAATAAAAATTCAAAGAAATTTTATGTATGTGTTTGTTAAAAACTTCAAACTCATCACAAAAAAATAAAATAAGGAATAAAAAGCAAATTATTTCTTGTGTAGTCTTTTTACACAAAGCATTTGTCTTTTAAAACCAGTTAAGTCATGACTATTTAATGGGTATATGAGAAGTAGCAAAATGGGAATTCTGAGGATATGCAATTTGACAATCTAATTATTTGTTACCATTGAACATAGGCAAGCCCTTTAATCATTATTTATAAATGTGACAGAATGAAAACTATTTACAAATATTTATCTTCTTACTATGGTTGACTTTTTAGTATTCTAAAATTAATAATGTAATATAATGTAATACCATTTAAATTAATACTTTAGTCTATTATAAAATACTAAACAAACAGTTCAAAATTAGTTCAGACTTAATATTAACTACTTGATGAATGCAAATCATTATTTTTATTGAGATTAATTTAAATGGCACAATAGCTAACTGTAATCACAAAACTTTAATAAATTGTTCAAATAACAAAAAGGACAATATGAAAGTTAGCTTTTTAAAGAGAAAACATTGCTCCAAAATTAGGACAATCATAGCCCTTGAAATTTCAGAATAAGGCGTTGAAAGGATTTGCTTACTTAAATACAAAGAAGAAGTTCAGTATCAAGCGCCAGTGTCTTTGAATGTTACTGATCTATGTGATCTGCTGGGGAGCATAACCCATGTTAGAAAATTCATTTCATGCTTGTCTATTCTGATAAAATTCATGACTGAATTGTTTGAAAATGATGGAAATACAGAATGATTATAGGAATGTCCCCTAAGTATGAGTCAAACTGGAATCAAGGTAGATCTTCAAGCCACTAGAAATTGGTCTACCTTCATATTTCAGCCTTGCCAGAACACCGTCAAACTTTAGCACACATTTTGACCAATAGAATTACTACTAAATAATGTGTGTGCCATAGGAAAAATAAATTAACAATAAACCACACTAATAAATCATTAACTAAATTACATTAAACAGAAATAATACCAACTTGTTTGGTTAATACAACTTCTCATGTTAGCCTTCCCAAACTAATTGTTCTTAATTATTTTCACTAATTAATAAAGGTGATTTGCATTCTCAAATATATGTCGTTTAAAGAATGAAAAAAATCAATCTTGCTCTTTCATTGGCTGTATCTCTTAAAGCTTATTGGGAAAGTAGGGAAAATAATTTAGAACAACTGGCTTTTGAGAGAATGGGCTTCCTTCCTGTTATTATTTTTCCATTTATTAACTTATTCATTTGCTTTACTTCTAGATTGTAGCACCCCCCCTCTTAGTCCCCTCTTACATAGTCCCTCCCCCACCTCCCCTTCTCCAAGATAAATATTTTGAACAGAGAGATTGAAAGTGGAGTGGGTGAATTGGTTTTCATGCTTTTCATGTTCTTTGCTAAATTTTTAAAAATAATATCCCTAATCTCTATCCTTCATTCTCTTAAAGTTTTTGTTCCTCCATACCTTAAATATGATTATTATTCACTGATCAAGTCTGAATTTTTATTTTTTTATCTGTACATATATATTTACTAGTGAACTATGTACTGATAGTTCCATCTTTCTTGCTTTAGGTAGAGTTTTTTTTTTTCTTTTGTAAGCCCACATTGTAAACTGATTATTGGGCATTTCTATTAAAAGTTAATTGTGTTCCACCAGGAATATTACTACCTATTATCTTTGATCTCTGTTAAAATAAGTAGGTATAACATTAGTTCATGATTTGTCTTGAAATTTATGCAATAACACACCAAGAGGATTCTATATTAGGTATGGCCTTCTTTGACTCCATTCCTTAAATGCAATCCAATAGCTTTTATGAAATTATTTTTGATTAAGCCAATCTCATTGCTACTAACATTAAGTTTGACACTCAGCACTTACGTCATCTGCTCAGACTCTCTTCCTATCTGCACCACAAGTTGACCTTCCTGTTTTTACCCTTCCTTATTACTAATTTTGTCATTTTCAGTAATAAGATGGAATGGTTCACTCTGTCAATCAATTCCTAAATATGATACTTCATACTCTAAAATGGGGTTACTCTACCAATTGCTTTTGTTTGTTATCCATAATACTAGACATCTGAACTCCATAACTCTGTCTTTTAGATGAAGATTGTGTATTAGAGTGGGAGTGAAGATTACCTTTGCCTGAATCCCAGAGTTTTAAGAACCCTTTAGTGACTTATATGCTTCTAAACAATCTCTTCACTTAAATGGTTTCTATTCCTGCATTTTTGGAGATCTCACAAATGTAATTTGAGCAAGTTCCAATAAAGTATTGAAGTTTCAATGTACTGTAGTTAATTAATTTCTCCCAAATAAATGAGATAATGCATATCTTAATCTTGTCCCTTTCTTTGCAAGTAAACGTATTTATATACACATTCATGTATTGTTATAAATTCTATACTTTAACCCTCAAATCAACTTAAATGGATTTGAGCCTTCACTATATCTTAATTCCTATACTAACAAATATTTATATTCTAGTTACAGATATGGAAATATCTAAAATGAATCTTGTACATAGTCAACTGACCATTCTAAGTCTTTTGTATATATGTATAATATATACACATATTTATGTACAGTATAAATATATGTGTATGTACATATTTATGTATTTATTATGTGTTCATGTGTGTGTGCATGAGTGTGGGTGTTGTGCATGTACAAGTGTATTTATGTATGTGCATATGTGATAATCACGTGTCTTCTGTCTTCTTCCATCAATTTCTTCCTTAATTTTTAAATGGTATTTTATTTGTACAGATGTTTATGTGTGTGTCTATCCATGTGTGTGTGTGTGTAGGTATGTGTGGGCACCAATAAATTTAGAGGAAGGCATAAGGTCCCTGAGTCTAGAATGACAGGAAGTTGTGAGCCTTCCAAACTCCAATCTTCTTCAAGAGCACCAGTTACCTTAAGCAGCTGAACCATATTTTTTTGAGAAAAGGTCTCTTATTGAGCCTAGAGTTCATGGATTCATTCAGACTGAGAGGCACCATGTACCTGGAACCCTGCCTTTGCCTCCTTAGTTCTGGAGTAACAGAACCATAGGTGCTGGGGTTTGAAACCCAGGTCCTTGTTCTAGTATGGCTCTTTGCTTTATGAACCATTGACCTTTAAGTCAGTGATCTACATTTTCCTTTTCAAATCAATCTAGTTTGAATTGTCATACAACACTAACTATTTAAACATTCATGTATATATACTTAACAGTGTCATAAAAGTGAACTTAATTTTTAGAGAATACACCTGCAGGAAAACCAGGAAGGCTGCCTATGGTCATCTCTCTCCTTTGTCTTTCTTTCTCTCTCTGTCTCTCTTTTGTCTCTGTCTCTGTGTCTCTGTCTCTGTGTCTCTGTCTCTCTCTCTCTCTCTCTCTCTCTCTCTCTCTCTCTCTCTCTCTCTCTCTCTCTCTCTCTCTCTCATCCCCAAGGTCCAATCTGCTAGTCTTGTCCCCAGCCATACAACAAAACACCAGCTGAAATCTTCCCTCAGCCTGACTGTCCCACATCTCCTTCTAACCATCCCTCCTTACAACTTCTTGCTTTGTCCTAGACCCCATCACCACAAGGCATCCTCTGCTAACCCAAAGACTGCTACTCTGAGGTCAAGTAGTAGGCCAAAGGCAGACACACATCTCTCCTACTGCTCCTGAGATCCAACACCCTCAGTCTCATCCCTAGCTCTGTAGTTAAAGCCCAGCTCTCCTACCATACATAGCAGGCACTGAATACACCAATGTAGTTGGAGCACAAGAAAAAGACCTTAAAACGGTTTTGTGAATATTATAGAGTTCCTTAATGAGGAAGTGAATAAATCCTTTTTAGAATCCAGAACAACGAGGGAATTCTGGAAAAGAAACTTTAGTAATTTGAAAAAAGATCTACGGAGGCAAGCTTCAGCAACAGAATACAAGAGATGGAAAATCTCAGCCATTTAAAGATATGATAGAAGAGATGGATACGTTAGTCATAGAAAATATTAAATCAAAAAGAAAAACTAACTTTTGTGACATGCAGCTTGGTCTTCATGTAGGTCCCCTAACGGTTGGAATGGAGACTGTCTCTGACTCTATTTTCTACAATTGGATCCTTTTCCCCTAACTGGACTGACTGCCTAGTTGGGCCTCAGTGGGACAGGATATGCTCAGTCCTGCTAGGACCCCAGTGGGGCTCCTCTTCTCTGAAGAGAAGGGGAGGAGGTAATGTGGAGAAAAGACTTGTGCTATGAACTTTCCTCTTAGAACCACTTTCATTGTATCCCATACATTTGGGTAAGTTTTGCATCCATTTTGATTGAGTTCTAGGAAGTCTTTAATTTCTTTATTTCTGTCTTGACTCAATAGAGAGCCGATCAGTTCCTGTGAGTTTACAGAACTTTCTGCTGTTTTGTCATTGAAATCCAGTTTTAATCCAGGGTAATCTGATAGGGTGCAGCAGGTTATTTCAATTTTGTATTGGATATTGAGATTTGTTTTGTGACTGAGTACATGGTCCATTTTAGAGGGAGGCTCATGAGGTGCAGAGTAGAAGGTACACTTGTTTGTGTTTTAGTAAAGTATTCTGTAAATATATGTTATGCAGCAAGCATAGGGCCTACGTGTGTCTGTACCAGGTCCTCAGCATATATATTATAGCTATTAGCTTAGGGCTTGGGGGCAGGGAATTACTTATTGTAAAAATGAATAAGTCTCTGATTCTTGTGTCTGCCCTTGGAACTCATTTCTTCCTGTTGGGTTGTCATGTTCAATTTCAGTATGATAGGATTTTGTTTTGTTTTTTCTTTCTTCATCTAATATTTTATTTTGTCTTGTTTGGTTTTTATCTCTTAGAAGCTTGTTCTTTTTTAATAAGAGACAGAGAAGAGATGTGGGGAAGAACTGGGAGGAATAGAGGGAGGAGAAACTATAATGAGGTGACATGGTGTGAGGAAAGAATTTATTTTCAACACAGCTTCTCCCTCAGACTCATTGGTAGTCTGCTAGTAGGAGATCTTCATCACACTCTCTTCACTTCTTTTGTTTTCGTGGACCGCTTCAAGGACTAAATATGCGTGAGTGCATCTGCATCCATGTTGGCCAGGCTGGTGTCCAGATCGGCAATGCCTACTGGGAGCTCTACTGCCTGGAACATGGCACCCAGATGCCAAATGGCAAGACTTGGGGAAGGAGATGACTCCTTCAACGCCTTCTTCAGTGAGACAGGAGCTGGCAAGCATGTGCCCCAAGCAGCGTTCGTAGACCTGGAACCCACAATTGTTGATGAAGTTCGCTCTGGCACCTACTGCCAGCTCTTCAACCCTGAGCAGCTCATCACAGGCAAGGAAGATGCTGCCAATAACTATGCCCGTGGCCTCTACACCATTGTCAAGTAGATCACTGACTTGTCTTGGACAGGATTCGCAAGCTGGCTGATTAGTGCACAAGTCTCCAGGGCTTCTTGGTTTTCCACAGCTTTGTGGGGTGGAGGGGACTGACTCTGGGTTCACCTCCTTGCTAATGGAGCGGCTCTCTATTGATTACGGAAAGAAGCCCAAGCTTGGAGTTTTCCATTTACCCAGCCCCCCAGGTTTCCACTACTGTGGTTGAGCCCTACAATTCCATCCTCACCACCAATACCACCCTGCAGCACTCTGATTGTGCCTTCGTGGTGGACAATGAAGCTATCTATGATATCTGTCTTAGAAACCTCGACATTGAGCGTCCAACCTACACTAACTTTAATCATCTTATTAGCCAGATTGTGTCTTCCATCACTGCTTCCCTCAGATTTGATGGGCCCCTGAATGTTGATCTGACAGAATTCCAGACCAGCCTGGTATCTATTTCCCTCTGGCCACTTATGCCCCTGTCATCTCTGCTGAGAAAGCCTACCATGAGCAGCTTTCTGTAGTGGCTGCTTAGAGTCAGCCAGCCAGATGGTGAAATGTGATCCTCGCCATGGTAAATACATGGCTTGCTGCCTGATGTACCGTGCTGATGTGATTCCCAAAGATGTCAATTTTGTCATTGCCATCATCAAGACCAAGCATACAATCCAGTTTGTGGACTGATGCCCCACTGGCTTCAAGGTTGGCATTAATTACCAGTCTCCGACTGTGGTACCTGGGGGTGACCTGGCCAGGGTCCAGAGAGCTGTGTGCATGCTGAGTAACACCACAGTTGTTGCTGTGGCCTGGGCTCGCCTAGATCACAAGTTTGATCTGATATATGCCAAGCATACCTTGTACACTGGTATGTGGGTGAGTGCATGGAGGAGGGGACTTCTCTGATACCGGTGAGGACATGGCTGCCCTAGAGCAGGATTATGAGGAGGTTGGGGCAGATAGTGTTGAAGGAGACAATGAGAGTAAAGAATATTAATTCATGTGCTGGAATTTTACACTTCTCATTTTTGTCTTTGTGTGAGTTTTAACTGTCCTAAACTGTTAACTAAAGTGTTTCCATTTTAAGTGTGGAAAAAAAGAATTTTTTTCAATAAAAGTAAGAATATAAATATCTACATTTAATTTTATATATGTACTTATTAATATCCTGATTATCATTCATGTTGATTTCAGGTGAAATTGGAACACATATATAAAAATCCTTAGAGAATTTGATCATCACCAAATCCAAATATTTTCTTATATTTCCATATGGGCACAATGAGAAAATCATGAAGTTCTAACTGAAATATGTCACTCTCTCTCTGCCACACATAAGTAGATTATTTTATCTCAAGAGAAAAACTTAACCTTGATATATATAATATAAAATTAGCAATAATTCAACCATTCATCTACATGATTGCTGTAAAAAATGTTGAAGCATGAATTTCGGACCCACTCTTATAACCCTTAAGAATTATTCTTAATTCTTTCTATACATACAAACATACATACATACTTCTAATACTATACATCTTAGGACAAATTTATACTACAAAATAAACTGTGTACTACTCGCTGTTTGCCATCATGCTTGCGAGTTGGTAGAAAAGGTGACAGGAGATTTTGTGGTTGACATTTCTACATAGGAAGAGCTAGGAACAACCTAGCAATACAAGGAAATTACTGTAAAGTTCATCTCTACATCTATAATCCCAACTTCTCTCTACTTGGATGGCAGAAAAGCCATTCATTCATGCCAATATTACCACAAAAGAGAGGAAGAATATTTGGTAAAACTGTACGGAGCAAGTCATTGACATTTATGAGTTGCAGAAAATTAATTTTAAACATTTCAGCCATGTGTGGCCTTAAAAAAATCGTTGCTAAGCAACTGCCCTTAAACAAGGAGACTGAATATGCATGTGAGACTCTTGAAAGCCTGAAGTTCATTTGTTTCATAGAAAGTGTGGAGTTCAAGTGTGCTAAAAGTACCAATGAGATTCTGAAATAAAGATTACTGAATCAAGAGTATGAAGATGCATGAGTCCCCAATTACCTATAAATTTGCGTTCATAGGCAAACACAAACATGTTACAAAGAGAGCATGGATAGATACTATAAACATTCATCATGTTATTAACCTTTATTAATTTGTTCTTATAAAATTTCATTACTTACATTTATTTAGGGATTAAAATAAAATAAATAGCAGTATTATAATCACTAAGCAGAAATCATTTAAATTAACACATCCACACATTGAACACCTTTTTTGGACAAATTTCTCTAAAGAACCCGATTTTCAGGAGGCTCTTTCCCTGTGAGGACATAGAGGATATAGAGGAGGAAAGATAATCAATAATCCTTGGAACACGACCAAACCACTCCAGGACAAAGTAAAGAAAGCTATGGCGATGTCATCCACAAAAGTCTTTTCTCTATCAAGTGGAAAGGCTTAACAGCTACCAGGAAATCTAAGGTCTTAGGTGAAATGAAGCTCAGTATATTACGAAGTTTATGGGCGATGTCTGGAGCAATTTTGTTCCTTAAGAAACCTCTTGAATCTCGGTGAACAACACTTTAAATTGCCAAGTCAAAGATCGAGCTGTAACAAAGTCTCAGCAAAAGGTTTTCCTAGTTTCTCACCAAGTAAACAATATAGATTACACAATAAATAAAACACTGCAGAAACAATTCTGGCATGGATGTTGGTAGCATAATTCTTTGCAATTGCTATATAATAATCTAACATATATTAAGGTCTCTAAACTGAGTAATTATGGGCACGTCTGAAATATTTTGACAATATTAAAAAAAATTATGATATACTTTATCATGCTTTGAAATTTTCATCCATTACTTCATAATTTATTTCTCTTAGGCTTATTTTCTCCAGAGAAATTAATATAATTGCTAAGAACATGAAAAATAAAAACATAGATTTCCTCACTTACATATTAGCTTCAGAATTTGTTGGTGAAAATTTAAGACTATTTACTTCATTTTTAAAACATAGGACACTATTGCTCAAATGAAGACAATAGGCATTAACATTAAGCTCTTGGTTCAGAGTTTAGAACAAAAGAAAGACATGTGGATTATAAGTACTCTGACATTTTGGATGTCCGTGTTCTGTCAGAATATTAAATATGGATGAGCACACTTAAGAGTAGATATTAAACTACCTTACCTATTTAGAAAATACAATAAAAATTAAGATGGTATTACAAGTATTGTAAAAACATTACATGTTTGGTATTTATTTTCCTACTACTTTAGTCTGGATTCACCAGAGAACAGACATGGACAATGAGATTTTTTTTATGGAACTAGCTGGAATGTTTATAAAGATTGACAATGTCCAAACAAAGACGTCAGGAAGAAACTCACTTGACAATCCCAAAGGAATCAATGCCACCAGGATTCCTGGCCGGAGGTTAGGAGATGATGTATGTATGAGCTGGGGAGTCAGGCAGCAGAAACATCCCTGGGTACTTTTGATTTGTTCTTACTTTCAACGGCTTGGATGAAAACTCCACCTACCACCAGTAACTGGGATAATAATTTGCCTTATATTCTCTGCTAATGCAGATATCAATTTGACTCAGAAATTCTTAAGACATATAAGACATAGAGAGTATTTAACCTAATATTAGGGTATTCCATGACCTACTCAATTTGGTACATAAAATTAACCAAACTGAAATACATCCCTGTTGAAAATGTAATGTATATAAAGATTTTAAAATCACATTTTATTTCATTTAAAGATCCTTGAAATTAAACTTTACAGACTTTAAAACTGAGAAAAAGTTCTGTTCATTATAAAATACCCAGTCTCAGGTTATCTTTTAGAGTACTGCAAGACTAAAATCTGCATCAGAGTATTGTTCATGGCCTAGGGATGGGCATGTCAGCCCACATGATCACTATTCCTTACACGCAAAGTGAATCACTGTGTGCTCAAAGCTCATTCCTTAGGGATTATTTTACATTGTTGATGTTAGAGATGTTCTATGCAGCATCTCTGCTGATATTGCTTTCCACTAGGAGATGGTACCCAAGTACTGGGAAGAACCCTGTGCTATCAGCAATGAGTTTGATCTTTCTTCATCAATGAAACATACAGAAACTCCAGAAGGTTGTAGTGCTAAAACAAGAATGGCGACCATGAGCATTTGGGCTTCTTTTCTAGGGAACCAGCTTGTGCCTTCAAGCCCTGCATGGGCTCTCTCATTGTCTAGATGATAGAGAGGTTGTATGCACACAGATTTTATGTGTTGTTGGCTTGCTTATCTAAAAACTAGTCCATGGAAAATCAGACCAGATAAATTGATGCCTCTATCACAGTTTAATTCATAGACCAACTGCTGTTTCTTTAAATGACAGTGATTATCTAAGAAAGATAATATGTTTTTGCTAAGACACCAGAAGTCCCTGAATTCATTCATAGGAGCTTGCTAAAAGTCCAAAATAGCAACTTGATCAGCCACAGATAATTTCAACCCTATTGGATCTGCCAGGTCATGTTGCCTGATCTACAAAGATACATACAACCTGAACAAATTGTACAGCCTACTTTTGACATAAATTACCTCAAAATTAGCAGATTTTTGGAGGCTATGGCAGACCAACATGAGGATGCCTCCAAAATCCAAAGAACCTCAACAGGTACTGAGAGTATTTTTATCATATTATTAGCAAGATGCAACAACTCATCACTAACATTAGACACGGTACATCAATCTGTTACAGTCAGGATCTAAAAAAATTAATCAGTCAGTGAAGAAAAGGGACATTTCGAGCCTCATCTAATCTATACAAGTTCATAGTGAGTGTGCATACAACCCTTTGTTCTTTTTGGGAGTAAGAGTAACCCAAGAAAAATATTCTACACCACTGATGCTGTATCATGCCATGTGTAGATAATCAGTGCTCCTTATTGCTAGGGTTATAGTTGGTAGCCTGTCCAGATACAGTCAATTAAAACTCAAATGAAGGAATCTCAAGAAATAAGTTAAAAAATTAAAAATCATGCTTAGAATTCTGTTTTTCATCTCTAAATCAAACTTCTCTAAAAAGACAAAATCTATAGGATCTAAGGATCTCTCTCCTTTTCTCTCTCTCCACCCCTCCCTCCCTACTCCTCCCACCCTTTGTTCTACTTCCTCTCTAAGAACAAAACATTTCTTTTTCCAAGAGAAAGAGGAGAAAGAAACTCCTTTGGAATGGAACAAGAGAAAGTAAAAAGATGGAGACAGAGAGGGGGGCATTGGCTATGAAGACTACGTCCCAGCATGTATGTGAAACCAATCAGTAAGTCTCCTAGACGTCCAGTGGACAAAGGGCTATGTTTCAGCCCAAGTACAAACTTCTGGATCCTTGATTCTCACTCTGTGAATTCTAGTCTGAGCATCCATTTGAGGTCAGGAAAAGGTTAATGCCTAGCACAATGTGAGGCAGAGAGATATAATTCTCTATTGCTACAACTTTTGATCTGTGTGGGCCTCCAGGGAGTAGGTCAGGCCCCTTCCCTTTGGACAAGGAATTGCTTTACTCTCTCTACTGATCAAAATGTTTATCCCATTGAGAAACTCCCTTTCAGACACACATGATACCCATGTTACAGAGCAAATATTTAAAATAAGTTTAAATTCTGGAGCCAACCTGCTTTTTAAATATTTGGTGTTGTTTTCTCATAATACCAAACCACAGTCAAGTGCAGGATCATCTTCTATGTTTCCATGAGACATAGCAGGAAACTATGAAGACTGGTGTAAAATCTGGTTTCCAGTGCTAAAAATCTTCTTGCCCCTTGCCCATTCTTTTTATTGCTCCTTCAGGCTCTTATTCAGGACTTTTACTACATCTAAGATATAGATTTGGGGTCTCCAAAATTTGTTACCCCAAGATTCAGAGAAGGTCTCCCAGCCTACTGGGCACTTTATTTTCAAATCAATTCTGTTATTCAGGGTGCATTTGTTCACTTTCCTTCCTTTATAAGCTATGTTTTCTTTATCTTAACAACATGCATTGGTGCTATACTAGTTTCTCATTCCTCTTGAGTAACCTTTTATATTTACATGAAGATTTGCTGCTATTCTGTCTCAGGAATTTTCTGTCTAGTGACTTTCTTTCATGCTGTTGCTTTTATTGAAATATGCAATTTTCGTTACCTGCTTAATTTTCATGAAAGAAAGTCTTAAACTGCAAAATACTTATAGCTGAAGTATTTCCTAAGCAGTCCCTGTTTTCTGACAATAAGTAATGTTTTTTTTTTACTTGTTTTGTTTTGTTTTTTAATGTAAGACAGGTCTTTGCCAACTAAATTGAAGTAAGAAGCCAGGCATAGGTCCTGGGGCTATGTCAATGAATAGGCTGGCTTGCCTTCATATAAACAGCAATACGTTTTGTAAGGATTCACGTTTTTTTTTGTGTGTGTGCTTTGCAGTGTCCAGATGGAAACAGTTGTTTTGTTTCTTTGCTTGGTGCTAATGGCCATTCTGTGAATCCCTGCAGCACATATTTATTATAGCTTCAAAGATATTTTTCTGCCTTTATCTCAAAGGGACAGACCTAAGAACTATGCCACCTAGATAACTACACACTTCTTCCATATGTCTGTTAATCAATTTGAAGATATTCTCCTTGTAGGCCCTGTTGATTCTGGTCCTGTAATTTAGCTCATAATTTGATGAGAATGATAATTATTAATTTTCACCCCATTGTTCTATACCCATGTGGCTTTTCTCTGTAGATCTCATTTTCATGTTTTACATAATCATTACTCTGGTCCAAGCCACCATGTGCCTTCTTTCCTTCATCAATACCTTAATATGTGTGTTGTAGGAAAATAGATGTGAAAAAAGAGAAAAGTCATATTTAACAAATCAGAAAGACAAACCCATGTTTTCAGATGCTTGTAGCCAACCATTGGACTGAGCACGGGGTTCCTTATGGGGTCCCCAGTGGAGGAGTTAGAGAAAGGAATGAAGGAACTAAAAGGATTTACAACTCATAGGAAGACCAATAATATCAACCAACAATAGCCCCAAAGCTCCCAGGGACTAAACCACCAACCAAAGACTACACATGGAGGGACCCATGGCTCCAGCTGCATATGTAGCAGAGGATGGCCTTGTTGGGTATCAATGGGAGGAGAGGCTCTTGGTCCTGTGAAAGCTTGATTCCCCAGTGTAGGGGAATTGAGGGCGGGGAGGCAGGAGTGGGTGGATGGGTGGGTGGAGGGTAGCTCTCATAGGGTGGATGAGATAGGGAGTTTCTGGGAGAGGGGAAGGACGGAGAAAGGGGATAACATTTGAAATGTAAATAAATAAAATATCCAATAAAAATTGAAAAATAAATATGGTCAAATAAAATGGAAAAAAGAACTTATCTGGCACAGAGTAAAGCATGTGTCTTAGGTAGCAGATGGCAAATTGGCAATATTAATAATCATGTCTTCTAATGTTTCCTTCTTTATGCCTTTCAGAATTCAAGATTCTTTTTATCATTTATTTTATTGAGTTGTAGGATATTTGAAGATAAGCTTCATATTAATCTAGCATTATCCTTAGTAGATTACTTAGGAATGTTATTTACATTTTACAATTTTACAGATTTATGAAGACTAATGTATCTGTTAGCTTTCTCATGGCTGATAAAAATCTCTGACATAAACATCTTAAAAGAGAAAAGATGTTCTCCAGATCCATCCATTTACCTAAGAATTTCATAAATTTATTGTTTTTAATAGCTGAGTAGTACTCCATTGTGTAGATGTACCACAATTTCTGTATCCACTCCTCTGTTGAGGGACATCTGGGTTGTTTCCAGGTTCTGGCTATTATAAATAAGGCTGCTATGAACATGGTGGAGCATGTGTCCTTATTACATGTTGCAGTATCTTTTGGGTATATGCCCAGTAGTGGTATGGCTGGGTTCTGTGCCCCAGTGTAGGGGAATGCTAGGGCCAGAAAGTGGGAGAGGGTGGGGTGGCAGGCATGGGGAAGTGGGAGGCAACAGGGGTTTGTTTTTGTTGTTTTTGTTTGTTTCTTTGTTTTTTGGAGGGGAAACTGGGAATAGAGAAATTTTCATGTAAATAAAGAAAATATCTAAAAAAAAAAAGAGAAAAGATGTGTTTAGTTGTTAAGTTCAAATGTTTTAATAAATTGTAGAGAAAATGGGCATGATAGAATAATACAGACATTTAACTCATGTGTATTTGATTTTTTAAAATTATTTTTCTACAAATGTATTGAATAACTTGAGCCAGTCTTAATATTGTATTGTCTTATAGTTTAATATACTTCTTAGAACTTCAGGCATAATGGGTTGATCTTTGTCTAGAAAAAAGTTGAACTATGAACCAGATTTCATTTATCCAATTTGGATGACATTAGTAAAGAATTAACAAGGATGCTGAATGCTCAAATGAAAAGGAATTCACCTGATGTGGTTTTGTTAGTTCCAAACCTCCACTGAAAGTCCTAAAGCAATATAATGGTACAATTTAATTATAGGAACCTAAATTCTAAATGTGCTAAATAAACAGATTTGTTAATCAATTTTTGACTTTCATTACACTCAGCATATGATACATGAATATGTCAAGTATAAAACAGATATGAATTAATTATTCATCTAAAACAAGACCCTGGGCTCCCAACAAGAGTCCATTAAGTAAGAACAGGATTCTCACACAATCTCACTTTGGGCTGCCTTTCATTATTTTACAACCCCTTCTCCAAGGCTCAAGGATAATGACAGAAAGGAGGATATAAAGATTGTAACAGCCAGAGGAATAGACATATGTGGCAAAAACAATATTAGCTTGAGATGAGTAAACATAAACTCATATCAAATGGGACTGCCTACACAAAAGGCAAAATACAAGAACAGGTTAGGGTGGAGCTAATGAATCTCACCTCTGTCTGAAGCACTATGGGCAGTTTGATTTCTGTGGGGATGGGGCGGGTCAGCTTTCTTCAAGGATGCCCTCCCTGAGAGGTTATTCATGCTCTAGTAGATATTGCAAAATCCATGGATAAACAAACAGAACTAAATAGACTCAGACCACAGAGAAAAATAGAGAAACTATTTATACTGTATGTCACCTGCCCCTATCTATCTATCTATCTATCTATCTATCTATCTATCTATCTATCTATCTATCTATCTACCTACCTACCTATCCATCCATCCATCCATCCATCCATCCATCTACCTATCTATCTATCTATCTATCTATCTATCTATCTATCTATCTATCTATCTATCTATGTCTAGAACTCCTTTTCTCTATTTCTTTCTCTGTCTCTGCCACTTACTGCCATATCTGCACACTCTCACTGTCTTTCATTATCATCAAATAACATAATTGGGTTTTAGCCATTTAGTTGAGTTCACCTATGATGCACATCTACTGCCTTTACTTTATTTTTCAGAATATGTAAAAATTCTGGGGCATCCTTTGTGTTGGCCTCTTGACTTTATCCTTGTATCATAGTTTGAATAAAAAAAAATTAGGAGGTTTTAGCCCCTTGACTACTTCAACAGACAATAACTGGTGACAGTTTCAGTATGATATCTAAACTTCATTGGTCAATGACTTCCAGGGAGTACACGAATTTAGTATGAAGTGTAAAGTAGTACGGATTTGATTTTTTAAAAGGCTAAAAATGGAAAGACTTGAACTTAAAAGGGCATTCATCATGAGATCTCTTAATAGATTCCTAAAGAACTATATCCTGTGTAGTTGTATGAAATTGTTAAAGAAAGATTTATTTGAAAATTTGAGGTTACATATTCTAGGAAATATATTCTAGCATAAATTATTCTAGGAAAGCAAGGAGGTTTATTTTTATCATTTAAAAATCACAGTCTATGCATATTAAATTGGGAACAATTTACACTTTTAAAAGGCATAAGATGCTACATTAATTACTTTAAATTGGTAATCTAGCCAAAAATGAGTGAATTCTTACCCAGAATTAAAGAGCACAAATCATGTGCAGGTCAACAACTTTAAATTATAAATTGAGCAACTGAATCAGAAAATTTTTGATAAAGGAGACTTAAGTATTTTTTCTGCTACATCTTTGTTTCTTTAGGGTAGACTATGACAACCAAGGCCTCCGAAAAACCTTCCTCTTTGAAAAGCATTCTCATGTTTCCTTCTGACAGATGAATTACTCAGCATATTCTTAAATTTCTATTATTAGAAATATAGGCACCATTGCTATAAAAAATTTGAATTGAATTAAACACCACTGTATTTAAACATTTTTTTGCTTGTTTTATTTTTGTCTGTTTAAAAAAAGTTGAATTTAGAGGCAGGTAGCTTTCTGAGTTTGAGGCCAGCTTGGTTTACAGAGTGAGTTCCAGGACAGACAGGGATATACAGAGAAACCCAGTCTCAAAAAATAAAAAAACAAAAAAACAAAAAACAAAAAACAAACAAAAAAACAAAACAAAAAAACAAAAAAAGAAAAGAAAAAGAAAAAGTTGAATTCTTTATTCATTTCCTTAAGAGTTTCAACTTTTGTACAATGTGTGTTTATCACAATTATCACCCCCCAAATCTTCCTTGATACATGTCCTTACCTAATCAATTCAACATATCTTTCTTTTTCTTAAACCCTTCTACACTGCTATGAATAGTTCAATATCTACCATATGTGGCCTCTGATAGAAGCATAGTAAACATATAAGGGATTATGCTCTTAGAAAACTATCTGCTCTTGTAGCAACTAATGACTGTGGAGAGTCACACAGCATACAGAAACACCTCAGATGAGGCATAAGCGATACATTGATCTACTGGTATAGTAATAAGTCATTAAGAATTAGTTTACAATTATGGCCTGTGGCCTGGCTGCCTATAGGTTTGTGGCCTGATAATGGTGCCTGTTGATTTAATCTTACAGAGAGTAGATTTTAATCCAGTTATGGACTGACTGGTTATCTCCTCCCCCTCCTGAAATTTGTGTCACTATTAAACCAGTGGGTATATCTTACCAGGTCAATCATTGTTGTAGTTTGTAGCATTTATTGGTAGTTATGATTAATGGTCACTTTTTTCCTCTCATAGATTGGATAGAATGGTGTGAGTTGAGCTAGCCAGAAGGGATGAACCTTCTGCACCAGCTTAGTTTAGACTTTTTTTGGTCTCAGATACCTGAAGACTTCACCAATATAGTCTTTCCAGCAAATTATGGTGGGTAACCAAGAGCAATGGAAATAGGCTATGATGTTTTAAAATTTCTCTAGTAACTTATTATCCAAGATTCCAAAAGGGAAAAGACCTAGTCTTGGCTTTGGGATTTTTATTTGTTAGCCCTTAGTGTCTAGTAGAGAGCAATGTTGCCCTGCCAGAGTAGAAATACAAAATGCTCTCTTTGAAGACTGTCCAAAACACAAACATATGATTTTAATGGGAGAATTTCTTCAGCAACATGTTTTGGAACTTTTAGACCTTACAAGTAAATTAATTAATACATTAAAAATAAATGAACCATAAATCTAAAAACTATCATCATAGTTACAGCTAGGCTTAATAGTAAGTGCAGAGAAAATTTTTGGTCACAAATTTTTACCTTATTTTAGACATCACAAGCAAGGCTGATTCTTTAAAAGAAAATATTACATTTGAATTCACCAAAATCACAATTTTTGCCATTTGAAAGATACTATCTTGAGAATAGAATGTTAAATCACAGGTTGTCAAAAACAGTTTTAAATATTATATTCAATAAATACTTATATTCAAAGTTCAGAGAGAACTCTAACAATCCAATAAGAATATTTCAAAGTCCAAGAACATGCAATATAATGTTATGAAGAATTTACAGACCCTTAGATACAAAATAGGATAGAAACTAATCATGTATAACTTCAAAAAATGCAACACAAACTACCAATTATAAACATCGCAAAATACTGGCATGGTCACAGGGGTTATGCAGATATTCTTCGAATTTTATTACGAACATTGAGTAGAAATGTTCTTAGTCGGTGATGATAAGATTGTAAAACATTATGTAACCTATGAAGAAGATCTGGGCAATATCTTGATAAGTTAAATATGTACCAGACATCTGAAATGGTGACTTGATTACAAGATTTTTAACTAGGAAAATTAAAACATATACTGACTAACACTTGTACATAGAAATTTTGTGTATTAAGAAAACTTAATCCTAGAAACAAACAAAATGTCCACAAAGAATTGAATAGATCAAAATAATTTGCAAGTATATCCACATAATGGAATACAGTTCAGCAATGAAAAGAAATGAATCTTGGTACCCAAGATTATTTCAGAATAAATGAGTGAAAGAAACTATCAAAGAAATGTATGTTGTATAATTTCATTGTTATAGTAGTCTATATTGCAGGCCAACCCACTGGGGCATAAAATTGAGGTTTTTATAGCTTGTAGGGAGTAAGAGTTTTAATAGGGATATCAAACATTGTTAATGTAACAAAGAAACTTTTAACAGTTATGTCTATTCATTTATTTAGTTATTGGTTTTATGAGCATATACATCTACTATATTTTATCAAATTGAATACTATAAAGATAATCTTGTCAATTATCCCACAAATGACATACCAGGGACAATACAAGAAAAATAAATTTTTGTTGTACCATGGCCTGCTCGCTGCTGCGTCCTGGAGCTCTCTCTCCTTGCTGCTGAGGCCTACGGGTAGGGTGGGTTAGTCAGGAAGGAGGCAATGCATAAATGAGATATTTTATGTAGGAAGGAGAAAATAGGCCCATCAAGTAGAGAGAACAAAAGGAGAGGAAGGAGAAGAGAAGGAAAGAGAGAGAAAGGAGAGGAAGAAAGCAAGAGAACAAGAAGGCGAGAGAAGAGAACAAAGAGTAGGAAAGAGGGGAAAAAGGCAAGAGAAGAAAGAGGGCAAGAGAGGAAGAAAAGAAGCAAGAGAGGGAGGAGAAGGCAAACAGCTCGTTATATTGTATGGGGCATGGCATGCTTGGCTTTGGTCAGGTGACTGGGGGTAGTGTCCAGCTAGAATGCTGGGAGCTTGGGGCATTGTCTGCCTGGTAGAGCAGACATCTCCAGCGGAGGCAGCTGGAGACAATGACTCAGAAGTTATAGCAGAGCTCCTTCCACCCCCTGCAAGCAGAAAACTGCTCACTGAGGCTCCAGGGCTGAAGGCCAATTACTCACCTGAGCCTAAGTTGCCTGAACTGACCACTGACCCACAAATTTTCTTTGTGATTAAAAATTTTCTAATCGATTTTTAAAAATATGTATGTGCACTATAACTCTTAATTTTACAAATATTAGCACATAAAACTGTTTATATTTTCCAATTGTCTCTAATGTTTATAAGTTCTTTGTGTTGAAAACATCAAAAATTCTTTCTTTCAGCTTTTTGGAAATATAGAGTACATTACAATTATCTGCACTCCCGCCATGGTACAGCAGCACACCAGAGCTCTTTCCTTCTTTATAGATGTCTTGGTAACATGGACTAATATTTAATTATTCCCACCCACGAACTGGTGGTCAAAAGCCCATGTTTAACTTCTATGAACTCAACATCTTTAGATTTATGTGTGAATGAGATCATAAAGAGATTTTTTTTTAATTTTCATACAGCTAAATTGAGATTTTTTTAAATTTTCTTACAGCTACATCAAGATTTTATGTTTTATAATGGAAAATAATTCTAATACATATATATATATATATATACATATATATAATCATAAAATATGTTTATCCATTCATACCCTGGTAGACACTAAGGTTCTTTTTATTTCTTGGATACTGTGGATAGTGATGCAATAGCATGCTTATGTCCTTTTGACATATTAATTTCATTTTCTTTTGATATATATACCTAGTATTCAGATTGCTAGACAACATGATCTTTCTATTCTTGATTTGATCAGGGAATTTCATGCTATACTCCAACTCTCCGATGCCTTTGTCACCCAGTAACCAGTCCACAATATCATTCTATAAATATTTGTCTCTTTATAACCTTGTCTGAAGCTGTAATTCTTGTCTTTTCAACAGCAGCCATCCTACTGGAGTGAAATGACATGACACTGTCGGTTTGATTTTTATTTACCTATTGATTGATAATATTGAACATATTTTCATATTTATCTTGGCCACTGATATGGAATAATACTTACTATTAAGTGATATTAGCTGTATGTCTTGCAGACACTTAAGTCTAATCAAGTTACAAAAATAAAAAGAGTATTAAGCAATGCTAAGTACATGGTCCCCAGTGAAAGAGTTAGAGAAAGGACCTATGGAGCTGAGGGGTTTGCAGCCCCTTAGGACGAACAACAATATGAACTAACTAGTACCCTCAGAGCTCCCAGGGTCTCAACCACCAACCAAGGACTGCACACCGTGGGTCTGATTGTTCTGGCAGCATGTGCATAGTAGAGGATTGCAAATTTGATCATCAATCGGAGGAGAGGACATCGGCCCTGTGAAAGTTCTGTGCCCCAGTGTAGGGGAATGTCAGGGCCAAGAAATGGGAGAGGGTGGGGTGGCAGGTATGGGGATAGGGGAGGCAGCAGGGGTTTGTTCTTGTTGTTTTTGTTTTTTTGTTTGTTTGTTTTTTGGAGGGGAAACTGGGAAAGGAGAAATTTACATGTAAATAAAGAAAATATCTAATAAAAAATAAGCAAACAAAAATGCATTTTCCCTTAACCTTTAAAAACCATGGCTTTGCAAATAGAGTTTAAACTCATAGAGGACCCCTGTAGGGAGCACAGACAGGCACAAAGCAGATATTATGCCAGGTGTGAGGGTATCACAGTAGCATTTCCTCACTGTAATTACATTGTTGGTTATTTCTTGTGAATGACACCTCATAGATAAGCACTGTTCTTCAGAACTTTAAGAATGAAATTCCCTCTAAGATATCTGATACTGAAGAACTGAAGTATGCAAAATACAGTTCTACTCTGATATAGCTCTCAAATTTCTTTACCAATGAAGCCACTTTTTATAGAAAGCCCCTATGCTTTGATAGAGGGTAAATTAGGATAGGACCCAAGTTTAGCATGCATTTACTGAGTATGTAATGTGTTAGGCATTGTACACACAAAAATGTATAGAACACAGGAGAATCTCAACTCTGAAAGAACTTTTGGTTTTGAATATTGAGGTGGTTTAAATGCCTCAACCAGAAGCCAGTATTAAACTAAATCCTATGTAGTTTGTATGAGCATAAGGTTTAATCTACACTGTAGTATAATGTATTTTACTGTAAAGTTTAAAACAATAGAACAGATACTTCCTGAGGGAGGTAAAGTGACATTGACAGTATCATATGTCAAGACTTGACATCCCAAATTGGGTCACGAATAACATTATAGATTCATTTCTGTCCCTTTATTTCTACCCTCATAAACTCTTATTCTTACATTTCATTTACAGTTTCAAGCACTGTTCTTCTTCTGCTGAAATCTGTCCTAGGATTCTATTTCATTGCATTTGTTAAGAAGAGGCATCACTGAATAGGCTGACGAGATTGACTTCCTGTATAGATTCCCTAGTATTTCATGTTAACCAGGGTCACTTTGCTTTAGAGAAAAGAATCTTATGTATCCATCAAAATGGACCTGCAGCCTTTAAATGCTCTGAAGGAGCTCTTAAAAACGTCCAACTTACTAACAAGCATAAAATGAGAACTCTACAGAAAGGTCAGCTCTGCTGTGAGCGTCTCACCGTGTAAGGAGTGGTCCTATGGGAACACGGCATATCTTAAAAGACAGCTCTAATGTCTCTATGATTGGAAGAATTAGACAGGAAGGAGAAAGCCTGAGAAATCCTATGATAATATTAAACTCACACCCCAGCTATTATAAAAAAAGCTCCTGAACTTCGGAGTGTATCTAGCATCCTGAAAGTTGAGGACTTTTGATTGCTGATGTGGTCAAGAAGTCACTGATCTCCAGAATGGGAGAAGAAAACCTTTATTTAGATGACAAGAAAATAAACAAAATGATGAGCTAATTCCCTACAAATGATATTTCATGTTATTTTATTAAAAATGATTTTGAATAGTATTATGAAAAGGTTTACATGGGTTTGCACATGTGTATGCCTGTTGGGGGGGCACTGTGTGGGGAGATGTGTGTATGCCTGTGTGTCTCCTTGAGGGATTCACTAGTGGAAATAAATTCAACTTTTAAAAAATTGTTTGGGTTTCTCAAAATTGTTTTATCATTTGTTAGTTTAAGTTTGCAACATAATACTATGAAATAAATATTCAATATTAGTCCCCACTCCTTTCATGCAACTCTAAAAAATTAGAATTGCTAATGCGATGAACCCCTATTTGTGTGATAAGGATGGGCTCCCTCTATGTTGCTTTAGCATGGGGAGTGATCCCACAAAATATGCACACAGAATTATAGAACTGAAGCTTTGGGCCGAAACCCTGAACCTCTTGAGAGAAGAAGGAGGGCAGCAAAGATTGCTCTTCAATGGCCAGTGATTTAATCAGTTATTGATTATCAATGAAGTTTCCAAAAAATTCTTCAAAGGACAGAACTTGTAATATTCTAGATGGAGGAACAGCTGGGGTTTCCTGGGATGTGTATATTCAGAGAAATTTCAAAATCTTCCACGTTTTCCTTCTCCTATATATAACCCTGTACATTTCTTCTCTTGAATTCTTTATCTCTTACCAAATAATAAATCAGGAAGTCATAGTGTTTCCATGAATTATGTAAGCCACAAAAATTAGTAGAATCCAGTGAGGGTTTTACAGTAATTTATAGCTGGCTGATCAGATGCATGGTTAACTAACCTGGGGCCTCACACTATCATCTCAAAGGAGGAACAGTTTTGAGACTGAGCCATTAACCTGCAGCATCTGCCACTAGCTCCACAAAATAATGTCAGGGCAGAATTGGATTACAGGACACCCACCTGCTATCCCTGGGGAGTTAATTGAATTTTTGCTAGTGAGAAAAAAAAATCCCTTGCCCTTATAGTCTCAGAAATGTCCTTGTTATGGGTAGCAGGAAAAACATAGTCTGAGTTTCAACTACAGGCCAAAGATGTTGCTCACAAGTGACTACAAGCCACTTGGTTGAATTATTTTATTCTACTTTAATATTGGAATGCATTTAGTTTACTCCCTCTAAGAAAAAGTGTGAAGGAGACAGAAAGAAAAATTAGTTTCTGGAACAACCAGGAATCATTCCTGCTTCATGTTCCTGAGGTTCTATTCCTCTGCTTGGAGAAAAGAGGATGCTCTATATAAATGATTCCTCATTATAGTTGGAGAAATCCTAGATTGCATTATGTTATATTGTCTTCCTGAGAATTGCTGGTTGAAACTACATGTGTTCTGAGATTTCCCAGAGTTGTGGTTAAGAAGTGAAGTACCCCTTAAAATTTCTTCCTTGTAAAGCTTGGATTATGAGAATATGATGCAAATCTCATCCAGGATTAATCTGCTCATGAGATCATGCAGAACTGGCTACCAGAAAATGGACCCTTCCATATCCCCCGCTTCTCTTCTTCTTCCTCTCCATTCCCCTTTAGAAATTTCCTGTTACACTCTTCCACCCTGATGTTTCTTTTGCCACAGGCCTGAAAGATGTAGCCTTGGGTATATGACGCATTCCTATATTTCTGGAAATTCAGGCGTGGAAGAAAGACCAACAACTTAAGGAAGCCTCCACTGCACGGTTCCAGGCCAGCCTCGACTGCATGTCACTCCCCAAAACAGCAAACAATAACAAGAAATAAACAAACAAACAAAGCAATAGAGATGACTGACCCCATCCATAAACTTCATAAATCATGAGCCATAAGAAAACTTGCTTCCTTTAAATTGTTTTTCTCAAATTTTTTATAACTAATATGAAAAGTAACACATTTTATAATCAAAATGCAACTTTTATTTGAATTAAATATATTTCTGAATGATAACAACTTCTGTTCTTTAGCAGAGGTCATATGGTGTGAGAATTCTCCTTTTATGAAAATCATTGTAAAAATTATCCACTCAAAAAGTTTCCGTTATATATACATTTATAACAGGTCTGTATTGTATATGAATCTATATTTGTGAGTGTTTACAGGCATGGATGTGAGGTCCTATGGAGACCAGAGATGAATGATTGACATCCTCCTCAATTTTCTCCTCCATATTATTTCATTTATTTTGTTTGTTCTTTGTTCTTTCTTTTGGATACACTATCACTCACTGAACCTGAAGCTTACTGACTTTACTATGCAAGCTGGGGAGCAAGCAATAGGAATCGTCCTGCTTTTGCCTCTTCCTCAGCTCCAGGCCTCACCAGTCTTTTAATGTGGGTGCCAGCGATCAAATCAAGGTCCTTGCTAAGATAGAAATGATGAGGGAGTTCAATAGTGACATTGAGACCAATAATTTTACAATAAGGGGTCCAGTGGAATAGAAACGATGACTTGATGGGTGTTCCAGGGGGCGAGGGTAAGATTCCAGTCACAATACTGGAGACACACAGTCTTGGGGGTTCCCGGGGAAAAAAAAAGGAATAAAATCTAATGGGGCAGAAATGGGATTTATCTCGTTTAAATACCAGTTGCTGGGTATAGAGAAGGTTCACATTTCAAACCTTCCGGAAGAGCTTTGATTCCCAAACAAGGTAAGAGGCTGGGGAAAAGGTCATGCTATCAACACCTCCTTTGATGTTAACTCACTTCTCAGCGAGAGATTCTGGCACCAGGAAGGCTGTGAGCTAGAGTCACACAGGCAATGCTCCCATCTGGTACTGTAGGCATCTGTGAGGGGGGGTTCAGCTGCTATGACCTCAGTGGAGGCTGAGCTGTAACTGTACTTGTTTGGTCCTTGTAGTTGCACAAAAGGCACTCTACTGACTCAACCCCCTTCCCAGCTCTTAATTACACTTTCTAAAACACACATACTCCTAGGAAAAATGACTTACGCAAGTTACAGTAGAGTGTGGTGATGTAAGGAACTTGGAATCATTATGGCACAATATGAAAGAATAAGTCAATGGCCCCGGGAAAAGACAAAAACAAAAACAAAACAAAAACAAAAACCGGAAGGATTTCAAAAGCAGAAACTCTTAAGTAGTGGCCCAGTATTCCATGATTTGACTTTCTAGGTCTCATTTATATCATGGAAGAAAGTCACACATATTTTTCACTGGCAACATAGTAGAATGGGAATCTGAAATTACAAAGGTAAGACAAACGCCTGGAGCGTTGTGAAATCAATGCGATTATCTTTAATAAAGGGCTAATTCTCTCTTCATGCCTCTAGGGGCGAGTGCAACATCAATAGTCAGGCACATGCTCAAATACTATCCTCAAGCCAAAGTCTCAAGGAGACATGATCAAGAAAACAAAGGAGCCACTTTTTGCTTTGAAATGCTGCTGATTTAAATTGTTACTTTCTCTAGAAGGGTTTCTATAGACCTATGAACCGGAAGCAGTATGAGAAGCCAGTGCCCTTACAGTCCCCTGGTGGGTCAAAGAATCTAAAAGAATCTGGCAATCAGGAAAGGATGTCAATGGTTTGCATGTCCATCAGCTTGTTTAAGAGAAGCACACAAGCACAAACAACTTAGTTGCAGCATCTTGTCAACTTTACTACTATTTTTTCCTGATGATTTCTTCCTCAGTTTTCCCAATATTAGAGGGGGAAAATGATGTTTGTTTGTTTTTAAAAAAAAACAAAGCAACTCACCCTCTGAAAACTGAAGCTTCACAAAGTCAATCAAAGTTTAGCGTGATTAACAAAAACCTTTTGAGTTTTAAAAAAATTGGTATCAAAGTAAAAATAACAGTAAAAAGAAAATCAGGAAGTACTTATTTAAAGCCACTGCAGTATAGAAAAAAAGCTGAAACTCATCTGCTCTCCATGCCACTAAAATAAAAAGTAAGGTTTGGAGTTTTAAAAAAACAGGATGCTGGGAAATGCAGCAATTTAAAGATATCTATGTTTGATAATTGAACTTTTCTTCAAAATAAATGTATAATCTAGACCCATAAAGATAAATGTGTTTTATATTCACTATATTCACTTATATGTGAATGTTAGCTATTGTCTTAGATACACATGTGTATACATTTGTATATATATATACATATATATATATATATATGTATATATATATATATATATATGTATATATATATATATACACAAAGTCTAAGTATAGAGAAAAGAATGAATCCCCTAGAAAGGGGAAATAGGGTAGATGAGAGGGCTTGGATTGGAACAGGAGAGTCAAACATAGAAGAGGAAGAAAAAGAGAGATAAGGGAGGAAATAGAAGGAGGTACAACTAAAAACAAAGGAGCCCCATTGTAATCCCCAAACCACTCAGGCTACACTCTCTACAAATTGGCAGTTAAGTTCCTGTTGCTGAAGACACTGACACACCTCACTGAACTTGGAGAAGTCAAACTGGTGCCTACTTAGAGCCTTCACCCGTATAGGCTAGTATTTATGAGACCAAAAGGAAGACTGCTTGCTACCAAAGGAAGAAGGTCAACACCAACCCAGCTACAAACACTTCCATCTACAATGAAGGCTTGCTAGCAAGATGTGCAATAGTGACCCAAAGCTTATGAGAGATCTACTCCTTTCCCCATAGCCTCTTAGTCTGTTCCTAACTACAGCGGTTATACAGATTGTAGCCTGCTTAGCAAAGACAACACTAACATCCACAACCACTATCTAAGTGGATTTAGGCCTCATCCCATGTGATCAAACCCATCCCATACACTGCTTTCATGATCAAGAATGTTAGACCAGATCTGTGAGACACCTAAGAGAACACCAAGTACTATTGGTCTGCTAACGGAACATAGCCATTAAACAACTCCTAAGGACAGTCTGCTATACTCATAAATTAGTATCTTTCCCAGACCCCATCCTTCTTCCTGCAGACATCACTTATAGAGTGAGGTACCTTAGAACACTTGTTCTTTAATAGGATGTTTCTGTTCAGGCTTGGGGAACCCTGGGGAAGGGAAGAGGAAAGGATTGCAAGATCCAGAGGGGATGGAGGACATCTAGCACACAAGCCCTTCTAAACATGGCAGGATCAAGGCCTGTGAGAACCCACAGGGCCTGTGCCATCACTCATAGGGTCTGCATATGTCTGGGCCACATTGAGTCTCAGAACTGAGAAGGAAAGTGGAAACAAGCCCCCCCACACACACACACTCCCTAACCAAGAAGCTATTTCTAATTGATAACTGCTCACAAGTGAAAAATTAATTTGCTCCAGCAGAGTCTCCCTGGATACACAAATCACACTTAGAAGCAGGCCTTGTGGCCAGCAGTAGATGGACAACAGAAAATGAAATGACCAAATGATACTATGATACTTTAGGACTTTGTTTCATAATGCTGTATATCAGGGCTTGGTTTTGTTGTTGTCTGTATATTTTTTGTTTGTGTTTGTTTGGTCTTTTAAGTTCTTTGAGAATACACTAAAGCTTCTGTTTGTGTCTTCCACACATCTTGTGTGTCTGTGTGTATCTGATCTTCCACATCATCATGGTGGTATCGTGAGAGAGAATGTGTGTGTCTCTGTTTCTACTGTTTCTATATGTGTTTGTTGTGCTTTTTCATTGTTATATTTCTATTTGGTTGGTTGGTTCTATTCCAGTTTTGTTTTGTTTTGTTTTTTGTAATTTTACTTTTAATTATTTTTTTAGTTGCCTGTTTATTTTCTAACAAGAGAGGGAGGGAGAGACAGGGCCAGGGATTCAGATGGGAAGAGAGGAGAGGTAGGAAGGATCTATCTAGTAAGTGCTGAGGAGGGGGATCCATAGTCAGAATGTATTGTATAAAAAAAGTCTACTTTCTATAAAGAAGTAGAATAAGAAAATAGACATATGCCCTTCATAACCATTGTCACATTGTTTTGCAGCTATCTCATCTTTGCAATAGCTGAGGCCAAACATAATCAGAGGACAGGGAAAGAAACTAAAAGGTTATGGTCTCCAGTGCATCATACCCTAGAAGTCATCATGAGTTTTCTTGCACTAAAAAGGAAGGGAGAAAGTAGTCCTTGGGGTCCTAAAGGAATCACCCATAATCTAACTTGCTATAGTGCAGAACACATAAAGATTCACAGTCCTTCCCAGTCTACGCACACACTGAAAACAGCAAAAATCTAGGTCAGTACATAGGGGAAACCTTGATCATCATTCATGTGTTCTTGGTTAAAAATAAAACTTGACTTTCAAAATTCTTGCTGAGCTATAAACCTGCAGATAAGGGTTGAAGGAACATAGTTTGGTTGTTTACAAATTCACACTGATATTTATCTGAGCTGCTCGAGGAAAAGCAGCTTTAAGATATAGGTTACAACCAGAAGAGGAAAGGGACTCATTTGATTTCATTTCATGCTTGAGCCTCTTTTCCTACAAAGCACGTCTACCATAACTCTCTGATTCTTTCAGGGCTCAGAAGAGGTGAGCCAGTGGATGGGGAAGAGATTTATTTATTATAAATTTTCCACTAGACAGACATACCAGATTTAGATTCATGTACTATCTCAGCCCTCCCCCAAAAATCCATCTGGAAAAACAAATCTCAAGCTAATTTAGTTTCCTGATGCTTTGAGGCTTTCCTCCCATCTCTGAACAGCTCAACGAAGAAGGAAATGGAGCCCTGTGGAGAGCGGTAGAGTGGGAGAGGCATTCGTCTTGACAAGATGGCGCCTACATCCGCTGTCGACTCCTGGTAAACAACTGCTTGCGCATGTGCGTAGAGTGAGGAGGCGCCAGGTCATGGCCCATCCCGGGACATCACATGGGGTGATGAGCAAACAGCCAATCATGGGCGGACACGCCGCGCTGTGGTGTATATAAGCAGTGCCGATTATTGGCTCGGTCCTTTTT
Source organism: Mastomys coucha (assembly GCF_008632895.1). Taxonomy (NCBI): domain Eukaryota; kingdom Metazoa; phylum Chordata; class Mammalia; order Rodentia; family Muridae; genus Mastomys; species Mastomys coucha. Next base: position 178,338,940 of record NW_022196905.1, on the reverse strand, counting down.
TCCTCTTCATGATGCAATAAATGCTTGCTGCAGAAGGATCCTAGTGTCCGCGTGTCTTCTTGCTGGCGAGACGACTGCACGGGCTACAGAACCCTAGATATTACCACTATGTAAGAAAAGGCCAGATTATAGTTCTTTGCCCCGTCTTTCCTCCTGTCTCAGTTAGGATTCAATTGCTGTGATGAAACACATAACCAAAAGTAACCTGGGGAGGAAGGGATTTATTGCACCTTACAATTCTCAGGTCCCATGCCATCACAGGGATTTTCAGGGGAGGAATTCAAGGCAGGAGCTGATGCAGAGGCCATGGAGGAATGCTGCTTACTGCCTTGCTCTCATGGCTTGCTCAGTCTGCTTTCTTACACCTCAGGATCATCTGCTCAGTTGTGGCACCATCTACAATAGACTGTACCCTCCCACTAATTAATCAACCAGTAGTTAAGAATGTGCCCTACCGATTTGCTTACAGGTCAGTCTTATGGGTGTATTGTCTCAAGTCAGATGCCGTCCACTCAGATATGACTGCAGTTGTGTTAAGTTGGCAAAAAACCATCAGCATACCTCCCTTCCCATCCTTTTTCCTACCTCATTTTAGGGAGTTATCCCACACTATCTCAAGTAAGGTCCAGGTTAGAATTGCTCCATTGTCTTTGTTACAGTACTGAGTGAGTCCTTCCATAGTGTGTGCCCTTTCATAGAGTTCTCTGATTCTATGACTTTTGTCACTAAGTGAATACCAAGCAGCTACTGACTTTCTCAGCCTCAGAAGCACATGGCTACCTCAGTCATGGCAGTGACACAACACAGATATCTTGAATAATTTACCTGAAATGACTAAGCAGGATATTCTCTACCAACCTGATTCCCTCCAGAGAAACCCTTCACATACGTGTCTTCTAACCAACTCAATTTGTAAGATTATAAACGTAAAACAACTGTGCTCAGACACTTGTTTTATTAACAGACAAGCTAAAGGATAGGCAATACAAGTTTATCTGCCTTATTATTCTGGAAGCTCACAAGTCTGAAGTCAATGGACTGCATCTAGGGAGAATGTTGCTCCTGCAGTATTAGGATACAGCATCATGCACACAAAGAGAGAGCATATGCAAAAGAAAAACTCAAACCTAAAATAAGGAAAATCTCACCATAGTTTGTCATTCACCCATGCCTAGGATAACTGCATTAATCCATCCATGAGGACAGAGCCTCCCCCACAAACTAACCAGTCTTAAAGGTTCTATCTTCCACATCATCATGGTGGTAATGAAGTTTCAATATCAGTTTTTGGCACCCTATTCAAATTCACACTGTGTCAAAAAAAGTGTTCTCAATATAGGTCCTCACTGTTGTATCATTTCTAAGTGTTAGTCTTTGGTATCCTGAATTAATTGCCTAACAAAGATTGCCATGTACAGAGAATCCAATAGGTAATTCATTTGATGGAAAGCAATTGAGACTTCATTAGCTATATTTTAATGGATCATAACATCTTTCGGGTGTGCACTTTCAGCAGTGACTTTCAAAGACTCAAGACGTGGTTCATTTCAGAATGATAAAACATGAAGGACACATGCTCCATCTTTTTTATTTCCTGAATCCAGGAATTGTACTCACTGTGTAAGAGGACATGAGATGTTGCTGCCCAGAGTCAGGGGATAAGAAGTATTCTTTGCAGGGAAGGTAATGTGTCTATTTGATTATAGCTCATATTTACTGCCATTTTGCTAAAATAGTCAAAACATATAAGGAGCTTCTAGTAGTATACAGAGAGGCACTGGGGAAAATTTAGAGTTTTCCGTAGACAGGCTCTTCCAATATGTTTTGGTATGAAACTTCTTCAGAGGCGAGTCTGTGCATTCAAGAGTTAGGTCCAACTCATTTCATATATTTAGTCCAAACATGGAAATGAGTTGAATCTAACTCTTGAATTCCTAAGGAAAAAGAAAACAAATTAGCTGAAGCCTGCTGCTCAAACCTCTTTATTTCTTTACTTATATAAGTTTATATTGGCTGAGTTTAAGCTTATGAAATAGTCTAAACAAAGAAGAACATTGAGAAAATATATGTAAATTCATATCTTTATTCTACTTTAATCCATCCACAGTATACGCTTAATTATACCTTAATTTGCATAAATGCAAATTAAAACTAAGAGGCTTAGTTCTTTCTGTGTAAAAAACAAGGAAATGATTTTTCTTGCTTCTTAGTTGTTAAAGCATTTAATTTAGACAATTGAAAATAAGTAAATTCTGTCTCTTCCAAAATTGTGCCTTGGTTTAACAGCCAAATAGGTCTCTGTCACCTTGATAACACCAGAGGATGCTTGCCCCTGATGAAGTCTGAGATCCTCCAACACTGTAAAAGCAGTGGTTATCACTTCTTCCTCTAGGTTCTGCACTCTAGGAATCTTGCCCCAGGCACTAAAATCATCTAGCACACATATATGAAAACTTGGTATTTTCTCTGAATAAAATCAGTTGACTATCTCATGATAATAGTAGATGAGTTTAAGATAAATGTGTGTATTTTTTTTCTCTAAATTAAAACATTCCCTCCTGGAGAGAACACAGAGGCTCAGGAGACAAAGACATGAGAGAAACTTCCCAAGACTCTGGAAGCAAACAAAACTTTCAGGGTTCAGGAAGTTCACTACCAGACTATTCCCTATAGTTCTAAAAGAAAAGCAATTGCTTCCATTGCTCTGACCAGCTAGGCTGCCTGCTAAGTGTGTGAGGCTATACAGTGGTGAAGCTTTATTGCGGAATCTCCAACTGAGTGAGATTTGGTTGTCTGAGCCATGTTGGAGTCAATCCTGCTCCTGGAAGTAAATTGTACCCATGCTCCCTTGGGTAGCACCAAAAGCCTCAATGGTTCACCAAGCTAGACTGCTTGCTCCTTGAATGACTGTATTATCTGCTGTGAATAGACACTAGAATTTCCCCAGCAAGTCATCCAACCTGGCTCATATGACAGAGCTCTGATCACATATCCTCTTGAAAAATATCTGTATAATGTGTTGTGTCTCTTTGCCTCTGTTAACTGGGTCAGAATTCTTTTGTTTGTAATTTTGTTTAAAGGTCCAGGATACATACATAACACATTATAGTTTGAGTCAAATTCAGTAATAACCCTCTTTCTCTTTCTACATTCTTTTTGTTTCAAAGTTTTATGGTGACAGGTCTCAAAAATGCCACCCTAAATACATTACTTTCAAATACTTACTTAAGGGAGTAAGGAGAAGGGAGAGGTTTAGGAAATTGAAGAAATTGAAGAATCAAGTGAGAACATTCTCACATCTCCATCTACTACTGTGAGGTCAACCAACCAAAGCTTGCCTGACCTTCCCTATAGGAGAGTGTTCTTCCTACATTACAGGGTGACAGAGCAGAGGACAAAGAAACAGAACAAGAACAGAGAAACTCATCAAATCCCCACACTATCTTATTCCCATTAGGTTGAATTCTTTTCTCTTCTAGTCAAACCTCATAATTGACCATAGAAATATTTTGACCAGTTTCTTTGTCTTTCTGAAGGCTGCTGTGGCATGTAAAGTCATATCAAGTACAAGTACATGCTTTTCTTATATTATTCTTATCCTTTGCCTTAGGAGTCTCATTCTTGAATACTGAAATGGGTAATGAAAAGAGACCTTCTTCTAACCCTTCATTAGGAGCTTTATTGGTAGCTCTATTTTCTCCATACTGAGACATACAGTTTGCCCATAAAGGTACAACTAAATCTGCCATCAATGATTTTCCTACTGCCTAGACAAAGTGGGTAGTTGGAATATCCCCAACCAGTTAGCTCAAGGTATCTCTCACGCTTAGTTCTTTAATAGCACAGTTACACCAAAATAGCTCTTATCCACATGCTCCAGTCTGCCTACTTACAAAGTACTGCACAGATTTTCAATCAGTTTGCAGTGGGACCATAGTACTTGTGCCTGATGTGTTGACAGTTCAGCCCTAACTTGGAAACATAAACACAGCACTGAAGGTAAACAAAATGGTTTTAATTACTGCTAATTAACTCCACTCTGTCACACTATGCCAAAGATGAATTACTGAAAGTGCATCCTGAATGCCAATTAATTTTATGAGTAATTGTTGTGTAACTGAGTAAATTGTGGTAAATACTTATGATTTATAAAACTGAGGGAAACTGTTTCAACTGAAAAGTTAATAGGCAGAAATCATAAACTCTCTCAAGACTAGCCCAGTGCACAGCTGTCTTATTCACTTGAGTTGTTAATGATAATTGCTACTAATTTGGTACACAGCTTTGCATTGGTTTGGAATTTTTGTTGTTGGGTTTTTTTTTTTTTGGTGTTTTTGTTTTGTTTTGTTTTGTTTTCTGGGGTTTGTGGAGGGTTGTTGGTGTGTTTGTTTTGTAGGCCTTCCGTACATCTATAGTTGCCTTTTTAAATGTTTACTTTTTCTTTTATTTCAGTACTTGTGTGCCTGTACATTCTGTCCTCATTTACATGAGCTTTAGAGTTTTAAGGAATCTGATGCATATCCTCCTTCTGTCTTTATGTTAGCTTGTTATTAAATATGAAATTAATTTTCCATGTTTTGAAAGAGAATTAGCCTGTGGTAAAAAAAAAAAATACGAAGTTCCAAAAGACTATATCAAATACATTAGTAGAAGCAAATTAGATCATAATGATTTTCATTTAAAACACGTTTGAAATGTGATTAAACAATCGACTTGAATACACAAACATATATTTAGCAGCCATGAGTTAGGTCCCTGCATGGTATGTTGCAGCACACTGTTTTATAGGAAAACAGTAAAAAAAAAAAAAAAATGTATAAAATTAATTTGAACATCTGCTCAAAATGGCAGTGTAATTTAGAGCCTCATGTTCAAACATTTGGGAAAAAAATATTCACATTCTTAAAAACAATCTTCCTTGTGACTTATGGTGCATCGTAGGAGGGGTCTCAGTTGTTGCTCTGTCTGAGCAACAGGTAGAAAGCTGAACAAACTGAAACATGCACCCGCTTCTCTTAGACTCATCCAAAAAGCAAGAGACACAGGGAGAAGCACTGTAGGCCACTAGATGAACAGATGTAGAGATGCAAAGGATTAAACCACACTGAAACCCACAGTCAGCATCGACTTAGAACAGCCTAAATAGCATCAGATGAAATACTGAAACCTGAGTGTGCAGAATTTAAGAACTAAAGCTCCCAGAAGAGGTGGGGCTCAAGGAACCTTCACTTTTGTGAGTTTTACCCCCTGGGATCCCTACAGTTTTCCATGGTGAAGGTCACAGAACACTCATCAGTGGTTTCAATAGAGAAGAAACAGTAACCATTTGGAGACAAGTATTCAAAGGGCAGAGTAGTCTAGTCTTCCTAGTAAATGCTGTCTCTAAAGAAACCACCTCCCATAGCCTAATGAGTGTAGCTTCTCTGGGAAAGAGAAATGCTTAAGAGTAGCCTCCTCTAGCTATACTGTTCCCCAAAAGGAGGAGAATGACTCAAGAAGCACTTCAATGAGCTCAAGAACATAAACTTAAGTCATAATGATAGGACTATGGGATGTTTCTTCCCTCCTTACACATTACTATCACACCCACTAAAACGCATTTAGTGAAGAGTGTATTGTGCACTGCATCATACCTTACTTTCAGATAATTACCGAGAACACTATAACACAGAAGCTATAGAGTTCCAGGCAGGCAGAGAAGTTGGAATCATGAAGTTAGTGATTTAAACTAAGAGTGATTCTTATGCTAAGAGATTTAGTAGGAAGAGTAAACTAGATACAAGGGTAGGTGAGTGATGTTAGCCAAGTAGAGGGGTTCTAAGAAAAGGAGACTTTAAATGATAGTTATTAAAAATCCAATAACAGCAGTTATGGTCCTACCCAGAACTCTGACAACATCAAATAAATGCTGTTAATGGGAACAGCAACCATCTTACTAGAAAGAATATGAGGATGGAGGGTATGCATATGCAAAATGTGGTCCTAAGCATACTTTGGAAAACCGACCACGAGTACAACAGCGCTCTGCCACTAATACTCTTGCTGAAAGAGGCAGGGTCCAGAACATGGAAGGATCCAGTGGGTAGTGGCAATGTGGAGTATCAGAAGTTCTCATTCATTGCAGGTGCAAGTGTAAGATGTCACATCCACCTAATTTGGTGCCATCAATTTTCAGTTTCTTCTAACTTTGGAAGTGCTGAGTGGTGTACTCCATTGTGTGTGGTGCTTGGCAATGATGTGAGTGAGTCTTGTCTCCACTGGAAACATGGAAGCTTTATGTCACCCCTTTGTTAGTGATTAACTTCATCGTGTCTCTCATATAGTCTTTGCTGGATGAAAGGATAAACTGTACTACATAAAGACAATGAAAGATTGTTCAGTGCTGGGGAGAGATAAGCTCATGAACCATAAAAAGCCATGGGAAAAACATCCCTAAAACGAGTAAGCTTAACACAGCTGTATGTATACTGGACAATTCAACATGTATACTGAATATATGATTCCACATATACTGAATGAGACATGAAGTGAGAAGGACTGTGGAAACAGCAGAGTGAAGGGTGGGAAGTTAGGCTTCGAGTCCTGGTGATGCCATATAGACAAGGAACACAGGGGGTTGGGGGTTGGGAAAGGGCAGAGATAAAGCTAGCCTGTAAATTAGGAAATGATAGCAAGGACTATTGCATGTGCATTGAGAGTCAGAATGCATACCACAAGGACTGAACCCTCACTCCAAACTAGGGTGGTGATGACAAAAGGGACATGTAAAGCTGTTCATTTATGTTGAAAAATTGCTTTGGATATCTGGTCTTGGACTGAACTGTAGAAGCATCAGTGTAGCAATAGTACTGAAAATCTTTATGTTCTTGTAGCATCCTGCTGGTACCAGAACTGCTCTGAAAACAGGCTATTTTTTAAATCCTTTTGTGAATATATGACTATTTGAAACCCCTGTTCTTCCTCAAAGTAAACTACAAAGCTCTTTCTAAGAGGATTATAAATAGGTATATTTTATTTTCAAGTTCATTAAAATGATGTTTACATAAAATGATGTTTAAAAGCAACAAATTAAACATCCAGGTAAATAACTACAAAACCACAGCCTTGTGCATTAGTCACTTTCAAAGAAAATAAAACCTCAAGCCATTAGCTTCCAATATGCTCCTATACATGCACATAAAGACTTAACTCTTTTTCCATTGTCAATATCCAGAAATTACCTGACCCAAGCATATGTTTTGTGGAATGTTTCAACAGGAGTTGCTTAAAGGATTTGATTTCATTCATGCTGCAGGATAAAATCTCTGACTTTTAAAAGGAATATTAGAATTCTTTGATCCCCGAAGAATAGAATTTAATCAGATTGAAGCAAAGACAGCCATGATGGACAGTTGTTTATTTAAGAGCGATACGACTTTTTTTGTTCTGATAAGCAAAGTGCTCTCTTTTAATATTAAAGTTGACAACTGAAATGAACTTACTTTTGAGTTCAGAAGGTAAGATAATACACTTTTTATAAAGCCCTAGAAAGGATTTTATGTTTCACGCCTGAAAAATAGTAGTTGGGTCACTTGAGTACCAATAAAACTCAATAATAGAGGAGGTATTTTTTTTTTTCCTTTAGAGAATTTTAAAACAGTTCACTGGCTATCTTGAATCCTACCAACAGGCCCTACTTCTTTTTTGTATGTCACAGTGTTCCACTTAATTTCAGGCATACACAAAGTATTCAACAAATACACAAGAATCAAGCAACAAAAATGTTGGAATAGAATGGAAGACTATGCCATTCTACAAGCTATATTTTTGCCTCTATAGGAAGCTTTGGATTTTGCTTGTTTGTTTTTTCTCCCTCCCCCCCCCCAAAAAATTGAAAGAAGTCTTTAAGATTCACAAAATGATTTGTTTTGTCTTTTTTTATTTTTTTAATTTTTTCTCATATCTTACATCTGACTGAAGTTTCCCTTCCCTTCCCTACCCAAGTCTCTTGCTTTCACTTCCCCTCTCCCCCAGATCCACCCCTTCCTCTGCCTTCCTTCAGAAAAGAGCAGGTATCCTAGGGATGTCAACCAAACACAGAATAACAAGCTACATTAAGGCAAGACACATGTCATCACATCGAGGCTGAATGAATCAACCAGTAGTCAGAAAAGAGTCCCACAAGTAAGCAAGAGAGTCAGGGACAGCACACACTCCCACTTTTATGTTTTCTTAAGAACAACAAGATACTCAGTCATAGTATATATGCAGAGGACCTAGTTCAGACCTCTACAGGATACCTGATCTCTATGAGTCTCCATGAGTCTTAATCAGCTAATTCTGTGGGCCATGTTCTCAGGGTATACCCTGGACCCTCTGGTTCTTCCAGTCCTTTCTGCCATGTCTTCTGCAGGACCCCCCAAGATTCTCTACTGTTTGGCGGTGGGACTTTGCATCTGCATCTGCTCCCATCATTTACTAGATGAAGTCTCTCTGAAAATACTTAGGAATAGCTTTTTCTTTGCCCAACCAACCAGTCACAGGGCAGGTATTTGAAGTTCAATCTTTTGATTATGTGATGACCTCCTGCTGTTACTGATGGAAACTTTCATATAACCAGCTTTAGATTTTGTTGGGAGTTGATCTCATGCATGGTATATTCAGGTGCTGATTTCTGTGCCCAGTGGTCTGGTTCCCCAATTATCTCTAATTGGTTCATAAATAGTTGATCAGCCTATGGCTGAATAGAGGAGCTAGGAAGGCTGGACTTCCCATTTCAATCAGGGGTCTCACAGAGAAGGAAGGAGAAAAGTTTCAGAGGGAGAAGAGTTAGAGAGACCACGTGGAGAGACCAAGAGGTGACCAAGAGGCAGAGAGTGCATAAGGAGTCCTGATGAGCAGGTCATCAAGGGATTTGCCATGAAGTCACCCATGGAACAGAGCAAACCAAGGGAAGACACAGATTGAAGGTAAAGGACCACTTGGCTGAGAATTAGATTGATTACAGAATAGAAGAATATCTATTCAGCCTAGGCTTGCAGCTTATTAATAAACCTAATAAAACTTTGTGTCAATTATTTAAAACTAATGAGGACAGATAAGACTTTTCACCCTCAAATCATGACTACAAGACCTTGCCTCCTATGTCCCAGCCAGTACAGGTAACTTTGAAGCAATCCACAGAGACATAGCCTTGTCCCCCTCCTCTAAGAGTGAATCCAAATGAGTCTGCCAGTCACCTTAGCAGGAAAATGCTCTTAAGGAAGGCTATGTGTTAGAGAATTTTATAAATAGTGTAAGACGAAAATAAATACTTAGGTTGGTAAAATTATCTGTTTAGTCATTGGTCAATCTCACTGCATGAGAGTATGTGTTTCCTTAATGAATGTTGAACTGCTGGTTACTCTCACACTGGAAGAGTGTCTTTCTTAGCAATGGTTTCTCTAGGCATTGTCCATTCTCCCCAGTGACCCCGTGGCCATTGGCAATTGTCATCCTTGACAAGCTGCAGGTGAAAGTTTCTTCTGTCTCAATCAATACTATTTACCTGCAGTTTCGGCTCTAAAGAAACAATTAATGGTAATTTTCATAATAAAGGAATGAATATTAAGTTAAAATTTGTGACAGTTCCTTACACATAACCCAGAAAAATATATTAATGGTCATTTATGGAGGAAATGAAAGTAACACTGACTTCCTTGTCAAATGTGGGATGGAGCTGTGACAAATCATGAGTAAAGAAACCCACTATGTTCATAGCAGCCTCATTTGTAATAGCAGGAAGCTGGAAACAACCCAGATGTCCCACAACAGAAGAATGGATACAGAAAATATGGTTTATTTACACAATGGAATATTACTCAGCTATTAAGAATGAGGACATCCTGAGTTTTGCAGTCAAATGGATGGAACTATAAAATATCATCCTGAGTGAGGTAGGTAACTCAAACCCAAAAGGACATGTATGGTATGTATTCACTAATATTAAAGTTATTGATTCTATTTTTTTCCTGTTTTCTTCACTCTACAGCAAGTTTGAACTTGATCTTATCACAGATGCTTTGAAGTTACTTTTTAGAAATTGAAAATTTAGGATTATTGTCTTTCTATCCTTATATTTTAGAGAGTAGCTAACTGTATGTGTACATACAGGTTGCTACAATGTCACCTTGTTTAGAAGAGCTTTTCTCAGACACAGAGTTCTTTTATCTCTGCTATTGTTGATGAAAATATCTCTAGATAGCACACTTTGGGATAAAGTGATTTTAAAAATAAGGAAAACATCTACTTTCTCAGCATTTCCTCACAAAGCTACAGGGATCACTTCACTTCTTGTTGTCTCATGTTAGCATCTCAACATAAGGCAACAATGTTGACTATTTTATTACTAGTGTTTTCCCCATGGGAAGAAGCAAGACAATTGTACTCTTCTAATGAATACAAAATCTATAGACATAATGACTGTACCTTTAATATTGGCATTTAGAGGTAGAGGGAGAGGCAGGCAAATCAAGGCTAGTCTGCTTGTGTGCTCTAAGTCAGACAGGATGACAAAATGAGATTGTCTCAAAATATATGTAAATAAATAATAATAAAAATATAGATAGAATTTAAGAAAAAAGAGAAGAAAGGAAAGAAGGAAATTAAATTCAGACTCCATTTGTAATGGGAGAAAATCACAAAGTGAATTGGAATTAATTTAATCATTGATGTATAGAATCAGACACAGATATATAAAATGCATGACAGACATCACCTATGAGTGATGGTGGTCAAACTACATGAGAAAATGATGCAATCAAGAGGTTTGTCAAGCATGAAGCATGGAAGGCTATTGCCACAATATGAAGCCCTACTGTTTCAGTAAACACTTAGACTTTGAGGAGATAGGCTTTAAGGCTAAAGGGCAAAGATGCAGATCAATGATACAGCAAACTCATCATGTGTAGAAAGTCCTGAACTTAAGTATTGTGTACTTTGTGTAGTTATATGTGCTATGCTTTTATATATTTGACACTACCACAAACATATGTACAGTATATTGTTATATGTGATGAAGATGGCCGTGACATCACCAGGTGCTAGGAACTTTTCAGGTGCATTTTCATTTTATGAGCTCGAGTTACAGATATGGTCTACCTTAAAGTCAAATGGTACACAATGGAAGACTCTACACAGTATTCCAAAGCACTGCCCTACCAGTACTTTCAGGGGTCAATTCCCTATCTACCTAATATCTTTCTATGGAAGAGTTCAAACTGAACCAATTTTCTTGACCCTGCTTTGCCTAAGATGTCACTAATTAAACATCAGAGAACTGATGGGGTGTAGTCCTCCGGGTGTTTTAATGTTAGCATGAAACATATATAGCAACTACTGACCTATCTCAGAATATTGAGCCATCCAGAAAAGTAAGAATTTAACATATATGGTTGAAATTACTTTGCATGAACTTCATATTAGCAATGATACAAGTGATAAGCAACATACAAATGAGTCAACTTTAAGTCTTCAAGTCTATCTACCTTTTCTATCATTAATAACCTTCAGTTAACTGTGGAGTCAGCTTTCTTTGCTTTAACATACTAATAAGTGAATGTTATTGCTTTATCCTAGTTGACAATCATTTCTATGCTGGGAATATATGCCTGTTATTCCAGCACTTAAAGTGTACACTGGACTTCTTTAGCTATGGAGTTCAAGGCCATTCTACAACATAAGAAACTCTGGGAGTGGTAGGAAAAGAGAGAGAGAGTGAGAGAGCAAGAGACCAAGAGGGGAGATTGGTTAATATAACCTACTCAATCTGTGTAATGTTGCTCATATGTATGTTTTTATTGCTCTTGTGGATGACCATTTGGTATTGGATAACTAATCAGTATACTCTTGTGGGGCAGTGGTCTGTTCTGACAGCCTGAGTCCAGTAGAGCAGCCACCTGAGACCCACTGAGCAAAGTAAATTTGTTCACAAGGGACGGCAGGAGTTTGGTGTTAGCTTCTGAGACTGATGGCTCAGAGTTCAGCCCAGATCCCTCACAGCTGCCCCTGCAAGAGATGTGCATTCTATCAATCAGACAATGCCCCAAGCTCCCAGCATCCTAACTGGACCCTATACACAGTTATCTGACCACAAGCCAGGCATGCCACGCCCCATAAAATAAAAGGGGTGGTTTGTGGTTTGCCCCCTCCTCACTCTCTTACTTCCTCTCTTGCTCTCTTACCCTTCTCCTCTCTCTCTTGTACTCTTACTCCTTACTCTCTTGATCTTCCCTCTCTCACTCTCACTCTTACTCTTGCTCTCTTGCTCTCTCCATTTCTTGTTCTCTCTCTCCTCTCTGCTCTTTGTTCTCTTCCCTTGCTTTCTTCTTCTCCTTTTTTTCTCTCTCTCCTTCCTCTCCTTTCCTTCCCTTTACTTAACCAGCATATTCTATCCTTCCTACAATAAAATAACTCATTTATAAATTGCCTCTTTTTTAACTAACGCACCGTGCAGCAAACAGGTCAGCCCTGGTGGAGAGAGAGAGAGACTGGGCTTCAGCAGCAGGCCCCCTGCCACCAGGTCTCCCTGGTGAGAGAGCCTCAGGCAGGCCTCAGCCCAGTCTCCCCACCCTACTTTTGGAAGGACATACTCTTTCCTGGACAAGATTATTTCTTCCACTGTCAACATTCTTTGTGTTTATTTTCATATGGTTGGAACTTCCTGGATGTTATCTAGAATATGTTAGTGTGTCTATGTGTCTGTTGTTCTTGTTCAGGTCATATTTAGGCAGTCAAACAGGTGTGGCTTTTGACATTCCTAAGAGACATAATCTTAGAGAAAACACTCCATTTTTCTCCCCTCTTCTTAATGCTTTAACCTGCTTTTTTGACATCTTTCAGAACAATCAACTTACCTTTGATTATTTGACATAGGACTCTTGTTATTTCACTATATTTTTCATTTTCCACATCTTTTTAATTTATGAAAGGGTTTTATCAATAAATTTGCTGGAGCAAAAAGATTCTGTTATAATTCCTTTACACTTGCATTAATAGGTAGAAATAGGTATAAAATGAAAATGTATGGATGTAAATAGATGTTTGAAATTGTTTTCTCACAGCAATATTTAGTACTATTAGCTACTGAAATTTCAGTTAAACTTGTTACTGTAAGGTTTAATTTGAATCATGATACTATCTCAGGAGGTAAACAGGAAGGAAAATTAAACTTAATCATATTTGGGACTCTAATGAGAAAACATCGAAGGAAGTTAAAGGGAAGCAAGGTCTAATCATAAACCTAGCCATATGACTTGAGATGGTTGTAGGGCAAGCTCCCCAGTGGCTCCTGGTCCATGATTAGAGAGCTTTCATCCATGAATTTAATCTGTGGTGAGCACCACCTGGGGGAATAGCTGCAAAGCCAAATATGGAAATTGAGTTGTTGCTACTGCCTAGGCTTATGCAAAGTCTTTTCCTAGGTATCTGACTCTTGGTCTAGATGGAAATTTTAATAATCTGAACCATACTTATACCTGTTGAGGCCACATAGAACAATGGCTTCTATTTAATGATCTACTCATTTGAAAAGGTAAGGTGCTCTGAATGTTTTGCCAAATTATTGTATTTTGTTTTCATAGGAAGTTTGTGAATTATGACTTATTAATTCCCCCATGAAGATAAAGGTCAGATAGTGAAATAAGAAACCCTGATAAGACTTATATTAAACAATCCTATGTGGTTGAAACAATCAATTATCACAATGTCCCCATATTACTCCTTTTTCACATAAGCTCAACTCTTCAGAAACCATATAATTGGGAACAGTATTTTCCTCTGTGTATGTCCCACAAGCTTGCATAGGAGATTAGCATTGGCCATGACAGCTCTTGCAGGAACACACCAAAACCCCTTCTTCACACCTCCAGGAACTGATCACACATTCTTGTTACAACGTAGTCTATCTCTAGCATCAACTGAGTCAAAGTTGCTGGAGCAAATTTGTGATGGCTACTAACCTAACTTACTGCTGCCCAGAATTCTCCAGTGGCAAGTTACTATATCAATTGGAATATTGGCAAACAAATAAAAATGAAAATCATACTTACAATTAGGACAATATAATGTGATGGAGGAAAGTTTAATTAGATATGGAGGCTGCAAGGACTAGGCATGACAGGAAGGCATTACCATTTATAGGACTCTGCGGTAGACAAAGAGTACTTCTTGTGTAAAGTGAAGCAAAGATAGAAGAGAAGAGAAAAGACATAGGAGAGAAGTTATGGCTATAAAACCATAGTTCTGTGGCTCATCACTGACAGAGCTTATAGATTATTCAGCATAGAGTAACAAAACTTACAGAATGAATCATATTTACATACATATATATACATATATATGTATACACATATATACATATATATATATATATATATGATATTTATTAGAATGACTCACAAGCTGAGGTCCAGCTAATCCAACAATTGCTGGCTGTATATGGAAAATTCCGGAATCCTGTAGTTGATCAGTAAACAAGGCTGAATATGTCAACTGATCTTCAGTATATTCTAGAATCCCAGAGCAGCCTTTAATGCCAATGAAGGGACAGACTTCCTAACAAGGCAAGGGCAAGCAGGGACAGAATCTTCCTTTTTCCATGTTCTTATATAGACATCCAGCAGAAAGTATGTCCCAGATTAAAGATGTGTGACTTCTTACCTCAAAGATCTGGATTAGACGTAGATCTAACAATTCAATCTTCACGGATTCATCCTTCACGGATGTGACCATCATTGCTAAATTTTAGCTAATTCCAGATTTAGTCAAGTTGACAACCTATAACAGACATTACATCTGAGAAAACATATGAAAAATAAATATCTTCTACATATTTATATCATTCATAACACCCGATTTTTTTGTTTATTAGGTTTTTTTAAAGATGCCGTCTTGTCTTCAATGTGTATCTCAGACAATAGTCCAAAATCAGGTAGCTGTAGTCGTGTGGACTTATTGCTGAGTCCTTTATTCTGTTCTATTGATCTGTATGTCTGTTTCTGTGCTAATATGATACTGATTCCAGCACTGTGGCTCTTGATTGTAACTTGAAATCAGATATGGCAATGCCACTTAACAGTATTATTTGGTTTTATGATTGTTTTGATTATCTGTAGTCTTCTGTGTTTCCATACAATTGTTTTCTTTCAAATAATACTATGTTCTCTTTTAAATTTTAATTAAAATATGATATCCATCCCACATCCCTTTCCTTCCATATATGGTTTGAGGGACTTTTCTATGCTTGTAAATGATGACTCTGGAATTTTGATTATGATTGTGCTGAGTCTGCACATTGCTTTAACTAGAATGGCCATTTTTACACTATTAACTATTCTAATCTATTAGCATGGCAAATCATTCTATCTTCTATAGTTTTTCCTCAGGGTTTTAATGTCTTCATTTCTGAGGTCCTTTGTTTCCTTAGAGGTATTCTCAATAATTTTAGTTTTACTTTTTGTGGCACCGTGGATGTGATTGTTTCCTCTATCACAAAGAAGTGGAAAGAACAGATGTGCTGCTTGTCCACCTGATCTTAGAAGAAATGCTTTAAGTTTGTACCCATTAACATGATGTTGGCTCTACTTCTGTGATATACAACTGACTATTATGATAAAGTGTGTACTAGCTGGTTTTGTGTGTCAACTTGACACAAACTGGAGTTACCACAGAGAAAGGAGCTTTCCATGAGGAAATGCCTCCATGAGATCCAGCTGTAAGACATTTTCTCAATCAGTGATCAAAAACAGAGGGTCCAGTCCATTGTGGGTGGTGCCATCCTTGGGCTGATAGTCTTGAGTTCTATAAGAATGCAAGCTGAGCAAGTCAAGGGAAGTAATCCTGTAAGTAGCACCCCTCCATGGCCTCTGCATCAGCTCCTGGCTCCAAGTTCCTGCCCTGTGTGTGTTCCTGTCCTGATTTCCTTTGGTGATGAACAGCAATGTGGAAGTATAAGCCGAATAAACCCTTTAATCCCCAACTTGCTTCTTGCTTGTAATGTTTTGTTCAGGAGTACAAACCCTGATTAAGACAAGATACTTTTTCTCCATCCCTAATCTCTCCATGACTTTTATCACAAAGGGGTGTTGCAATGAACTCAACTCTAAATGGGTCAAAGATGTGAATACAAAACCCAACACCTTAAAACTGCTAGAGGTAAAAGGAGCAAGTACAACTTAACATAGAGGAATAAGGAAGAGGTATACGGGAGGACTTGGAGGGAGGAGAGGGAAGGCAGAATGATGTAATTAAAATAAATTCTCAACAGTAAACAAAATGTTCTGTAGTGAACCTTTGTGGGACAGTAGTCTGTGCAAGCAACCTGGTCCTTGTCGAGTAAGAGGTCTGGAACCCTGGAGACCCCGCGGAGGGAATTTCTGCCTGCAGGGGATGGAAGGTGTTCGACCACATCTCCTGCATTCCTGGCTCCTGTTTCAGTCACAATCCCCCACAGGACCCCACAGTAGAGGTATGTGATATTGGTCATGGATTAGCAGCACCAAGCCTTCTTCTTATATGCAAATAAAGATTCCCCAAGCTCTCAACCCAAACCAATGAGAAATACCTGCTGTTGAAATCTGAATCATCCACCAAACTATAAATAAATCTTATCCAGGAAATTAAAAGCGTGCGAAAGATCTACTCTGTCCTCTGAGCTTTTTGTTCTAAGAGCTGTAACACTTGGGGAAGAGGTCCACTCTCCTGAAATACAGCCTGAAGCTGTGCCCTTGTTGGCCTTTCGTTGGCCCAGCCATACCCGTCTCAGTGTAGGGTGGTGCGGAGCAACTGAGCGACCTGGAAGACATGGCAGAGATGGAGATGAAGCCAACTGCAACTGCAGACACGAGGCAGAAGTGCTTGCTTCTCTTTGCTGGAGCTCTCGCATCAGGCCAGGTCAGAGATCTTCGTGGAACGCCTCTGTCATGCAGGCCCACAAACTTTAATGTAACTATACTAGTTAAGAATAAAATTATTTAAAAGAATTAATGTTGCAAAAGATTTGGGAGAAACAACTGCTGGGAGAAGTGTACACTGGTGTAGCCACAATGCCAACCAGTATGTTGTATATAGACAATGACAAAAACAAACCTACTCTTTGAACTAACAACTGTAGTACTCTTGGATGTATGCCTGTGTGGGTTTTACTGCTGTGAACAGACACCATAACCAAGGCAACTCTATTAAGGACAACATTTAATTGGGGCTGGCTTACAGGTTCAGATGTTCAGTCCATTGTCACCATTGTGGGAGCTTGGCAGGATCCAGGCAGATGTGGAGCTATAGGACCTGGAGTTCTACATCTTCATCCAAAGGCAGACAGGAGAAGATTGGCTTCCAGGCAGCTATGGTGAGGGAACTAAAACCTGTATACACAATGGCACACCCACTCTAACACGGTCACACCTCCTAATAGTGCCACTCCCTGGGCCAAGCATATACAAACCACCCCAATGCCCAAAGATTTCTAAGACCTATCACAGAGATACATGTTCAAACAATTCATTGTTGATCTATTCAAATTAGCTTATACTTTAGTCTCATTGCTGTTGCTATGATAAGTTACTTGATAAAGACTTTCAGGAAGAAGGGTTTTTATTTGGCTTCCAATTTTGGGTTATGGGTCATTATTGCAGCAAACTCCCAGAGGTGGAAGCTTGAGGCTGTGATCAGATGATGTCTATAATATAGATTAGAGAGAAGCTAATATATCCATTCTGATTCCTGCTTCCTTACTAATTTTCTTCACTAATGCACAATTCATGGCCCAGCCTAGAAAAAGGTGCCACTCACAGTAAGCTGGGTCTTCCCACATCAATTAACAATCAAAACCTACCTCCACAGACATGCCCACAGGCCAGTCTGGTCTAGCAAATTCTTCATTATTAATTAAGACTCTTTCCCAAGTGATTCTAGGTTGTGCCAAGTTTATAGTTAAAATTAGTCAGCAGAGCTCAGATATGGAATTGATAAATGATTAATGAAAATGTGTTACATATACACAATGGAATTCTGTCAAAGTGTGAAGAAATATTAAATTATGAAACTTGCAGGTAAATTGATGGACAATACATAAACTATGCTGAGTGGGGTAAATTAGATCCAGAAAGCAAAACGCCACATGGTTTCTCTCATGTGTCGATCCTAGCTTCAAATTTTTAGAGTTGTATAAATAACTCAGAGTTATTTAGGAGATAATACAGCAGGAGATAATAAAGTAAAAAAAAGGCCATCCTGGTGGAAGTTGATTTAGTGGTAGATGGATAACAGAACATATGTATTATAAAAACAGAGAAGTACATACTAGGTATAGAAAATTTTGTAGGATTGGTAATGAGGATATGGAAAACATAAGAGGGGGAGATATTCAAAACAAAGAATGCCTTAAAGCTGTCACAGTTTGAGTAAAAATGGCCAAAATGGGCTCAAAGAAATTAGCACTATTATGAGGTGTGGCCTTGTTGGAGTAGGTGTGTTGATGTTGGAGGAAGCTTGTGACTGGGTGTGGGCTTTGAGGTTTCAGATGCTCAAGCCAGGCCCAGTGTTTCTCTCTCTTTGATCTTTCTGCCATCCAGTTGTAGAACTCTCAGCACCTTCTCTAGCACCCTGTCTTCCTGTGTGCATCCATGCTTCCTACTGTCACAATAATGAACAAACCTCTGAACCTGTAAGCCAGGCCCAGTTAAATGATTTTTTTATAAGAGTTGCTATAATCATTGTATCTCTTGACAGCAGTAAAAACCCTAACTAAGACAGGAGTCATATGTAAACCTAATTTGTAGCTCAATTTTAAAAATTATAATTTAAAAATGAGAGAGAGAGAGAGAGAGAGAGAGAGAGAGAGAGAGAGAGAAAGAGAATTTGAAGGGAGATGCCCTGCAGGGCTGGATACAGCTACTTCTGAAATCTACAGATATGAAACTAAAACTTCAGTGCCAGATATGAGATACCTCCTTGGGAGATTTTAGACAGGGAGACACTAGAACCCCCTAAAACAGTGCAGAATCTTGTCATTCCTCTTGGTTGCCTATCAGAATTAGTTGATAGGATCCTATGGCTAAAAACATCATATGCCTTGGTTGCAAGATATAGAGAAATCAAGCTCTAAGTAAGCTGGATATTTCCACCCTCTGCCTAGCTTTCATAGTGCTGGAAAGCTATACAAGCTACTGGAGTGATCTCACCCAGCTGCTGCGAATTCTACAAGCACAGAATGAACTGGCAAGGCAAGAAGTGTCCACTGTTGCAATACTAGCAAGACTGATATGCGGTCATCCATCATTCTTTCATAGGTTTGGAGTGCGAAACAGCTAAAAGGAAGTTCATGCCTGTTACTCTTATCCTGACCATAAACTCTCAGCTGAGGAGATCTTAAGCCCTGGTGGCAAATGCAGCACTGCTATTTAGATAGATATCATAATGCCAAGATGCTTTCTACACATTTATGTATACCCAGAGACAGGTGTTACTCTCGGCTTTAATCAGAGAAGCCCTTTTGCAATGAAAGCTACTGAATGCAGAGATGAACGGTACCTCAAAGTTCTGAGAATAAATGAGGGTTGCCGTCTCAGCCCCAAACCAGACATTTAAAATACCTGATCTAAGAGTCAGGGAACATCACTAAAGAAGGAACTGAAGGAATGGAAAATCAAGAAGACATGCAGAAGGCTGTGAAAAACTATCTTCTCTGATGGCATAGTGAATGCAGCTACAATCTTAAACTAATTGCATTGGCAGTAAGCCTGCAGAAATCTGTACCTGTCAACAGCCAATAATCAATTAAGAAGGGACTCATGGGACCTCCTTTGCTAATGTGCTTGTTACAGATGGCTCTGATGGTCATTGTCTTCAATTATGTACCAACTAAGTGAACTCATCATTTCCCTATGAGTAGTCCAAACCCATGGTCAGAAAATCATGGTTAAACTCAGGGGTCTCAAAACAACATAAGAAGTCACGAATGTGGGGAAAAGATTGTGGGAAAGAGAAAGTGGATATTTTGGGAGGGAAGAATAGGTTGTGAGTGACTCTAACCAGAGTACATGGCATACATGTATGAAATAAAGAATGAATTTTACAGAATAGTGAAGAAAGAAAAGGGCAGAAATATCTTCAGTTTGTTTCCTCCATGTTCCTACCTATTGTTGCTATCCTTGCTTGACTGAATTCAACCTGAATCCAGAAAGTAAGAAAAATCAAAATCAGGCAGACTACAGAAGACTACAGTTTACAACACAAAAGAAACAAGAGCCGTGTAGTGTCAGTTGGCAGCTCAGCGTAAATTCTTATCCATCAGTGAGAAAATCACAAAGTTCATCCATCACAAAATCATCACAGGGTGATGCCATATATCATCAGCTTTATAAGCTTTAGATTTCATTGACTATGGAGGTAAAAAAAATATTAAAGGCTAAATTAGTCAGGGGACATAGCATATACCCACTGCATTCCCTGTCACTTTAGCCAATCTTATTTCAACTGATAATGTATATGTCTTCCTCTTTATTACAGATTTCCTTTGATTTGCCCAGCACATTACTTTCCTGTGCATATTTTATTTAAGAATACAACAAAATTATTTTATGAATAAGATCTACATTACTTTTAATTATGTGTTTATGTTGGGAAGGAGCCATGTTGTAATGTGCATGTGTGAGTTCAACCTCTGCAGAAGCTAGAGGAGGGCAATGAACAAGGAAATGACATGTCTGGCATCCTTGAAGTTTGCTACATTCTATTATTTAGATGCCCAGACTACCACATGATTCTTGATATCAAAAATGTCTCTACTGTCTGCATGAAGACATCTAATTGCTATCTCTTAACCTCCACCAAAACTACCTGGGAACTACAAACTCAAATGTACCACACACACATATGCCCACATATTTACATAATTACTACACTTGAGTGTCCAGCAGTTGACTTGAATCATGCCCACTGTTAGCCTGATGAGTTGGACAGAAAGAACATTTAAAATCTATGATAAAATATTGGAGTCAGTTCATGCAGATCTATAAAACATCACCAGAATAAATAAAAGACAAGTGGTAAATTTTTCTGAATAATGGGTTGGAAGAATTAAGTTGTTAACATTTCCATACTGTCCAAAGAAATCTATAAATTTGCTGCTCTCCTTCGCAAATACTAGTGAAACTTTCTCCAGAAATAGAAAATAAACCTCATAGTCATGTGAAAACACATGAATACCACACACACACACACACACACACACACACACACATACACACCACACCACACCACTTAGAAGCTACAGAGAAAGACAACATAAAATATCTAATTTTCTATTTCAAGTCTATAACAAAATTTTAGGAATGAAAACAATACAGCATACAAAGAAATATAAATCAAGAAATGGAATAGAGTCCTGAATGGAGATATACACACACAGTCAAACAGCCACAGTAGGAATACTAACAGGGCACAGTGGGAAGCAGTCTAAGTAACAGCGCTCGGAAATTTTTATCTGCATGCACAGTATGGAAATGGATCTTCATCTTATATCTTACACAAAACCCACTTAAAATGGATTTAAACTATTGAAGGAGGTGTGTCAGATGACTTGAAGGGTCAAGTAAGCTACCTCTGAGCCTGAAAACATGAACCAAATCTCCAGGACTGCATGGGTCGAAAAAGAAAACAGACTCTTGCAAGATGTCTTCTTCGGTCCTCACAAGTTCCTTTTTTTTTTTCTTTTCCTTTTAAAGTTTATTTACATATTTTATGTATGAATTTTCTTTCTGTGTGTATGCCTGCAAGCCAGAAGATAGCATCAGATCCCATTAAAGATGGCTATGAGTCACCGTGTGGTTGCTAGAAATTGAACTCAGGACCTCTGAGAGAGCAGCTAATGTTATATAAAACACTGAGCCATCCCTCCAGACCCCAAACATTATTTTCTAATCTACCCTCAATTATGGCTATACTGGCTGATTTTGTATATTAACTTGATACAAGCTGGAGTTATCGCAGAGAAAAGAGTCTCGCTTGAGGAAATGTCTCCATGAGATCCAGCTATAAGGCATTTTCTTAATTAGTGATCAAGGGAGGAGGGCCCCTTGAGGGTGGTGTCATCCCTAGGCAGGTAGTCTTGGGTTCTTATATAAGAAAGCTAGCTGGCCGGGCGGTGGTGGTGCACGCCTTTAATCCCAGCACTTAGGAGGCAGAGGCAGGTGGATTTCTGAGTTCGAGGCCAGCCTGGTCTACAGAGTGAGTTCCAGGACAGCCAGGGCTATACAGAGAAACCATGTCTCAAAAAACCAAGAAAAAAAAAAAGAAAGCTAGCTGAACAAGCCAGGGGAAGCAAGCCAGTAAGTAGCATCCCTCCATGGCCTCTGTATCAGTTCCTGTTTCCTGACTTGCTTGAGTTCCAGTCCTGACTTCCTTTGGTGATAAACAGCAAAGTAGAAGAGTAAGCTGAATAAACCTTTTCTATTCTAACTTGCTTCTTGGTCATGATGTTTGTACAAGAATAGAAACCCTGACTCAAGAAGATAGCTTATTTACCCTTCTCAATAAACAAAATATGAATAAAAGACAAACAAACAGACATACACATACACACACACAAACACACACACACACACACACACACACACACGTTCCCTTTTATTGAACAAAAAAAGAGGGTTTTTTTCATACAACGTATCCTGATCACAGTTTCCCCCACATTGAATGTCACCCAGTACCTTTCCAACTCCCCTCCCATCCAGAGATAAAAACAAAATATAACAAAATAAAATATAATAACATAAATAAAAAACATCACGTCAAAGTTAGATAAGGCAAATCAACATAAGAAAGAGAGCCCCAAGAGAAGGCATAAGAATCAGATTCACTTGTTCAAACATCCAGGAATCCCAATAAAAATTTCAAACTGAGAGCTATAAAATATATTCAATGACGTGAAAAGGCAACAATTACTTCAAATGGCATGAAAAGCATACAGTAAAATATATGCAGAGGACCAGATACAGACCTGGGCAGGCCCTGTGTGCCGTTTCAGACTGAGTTTATTTAACCTTTCCTCAGTTGACTTAAGGAGCTTGATTCCCTTGGTGTCCTCCATATCTCCTGGCTCTTAGACTCTTTCCACCTTCTCATCTGTGTGATTCCCTAAGCTCTGAGGGGAGGGATTTGATGGAGACATCCCATTTACAGTTGTGTGTTCCAAGGTTTCTCTCTGTGTGTAATGATAGCTGTAGTTCCCTATATTTGCTCCCAACATCTAAAGGAGGGAAGTTCTTTGACAATACCTGAATAAGAAACTGATCTCTAAGAACAGCAGAATATCATTAGGAGTCATTTTATCAATACTCTTTTTCTTTAAAGATCAGTAGTATTTGATTTTGTCCTAGGCCTCTGAACTATCTAGTCTCTGGTTTTTGGTCACCCAATCAGTCTTGGGTGAGAGTACCATTTTGTGGACTAGGCCTTAAGTCAAGTCAGATATTAGTTGGCTACTCCCACAAGCTTCGGGTCACCATTGCAGATTTTGCAGGCAGGACAGCATTGTAGATAAAATGCTTTGTAGTTGGGTTGGTGTTTATATTCTCTTTTGAGAGCTTGTTGAGTACCTTCTTACACCAATGACACTAGGGGATCAGGTGTTACATACGTACCAGCTCATTCTCTCCATGTTCAATGAATTGTGTGGGTGCTATCTTTAGCAATGGGTCCTTGCTAAGGACCCATTTGTTTGTGGACTTTAAAATATTGAAAGACATTTAAAAGTTATTTAAAATATATTTATTTTTTAAATAAATATTTAAAATGAAATGATATTTTAAAATAAGTTTGTGGAGTTTAAAATATTGAAGGACAATATTTCAAAACAAAACAAAAATCCCTTTAAACGTACACATAATTCTGAGAGACTTATATAAGAAAACAGACGTGAAAAGGCAACAATTACTTCAAATGGCATGAAAAGCACACAGTAAATAAATAAATAAATAAATGTATGAGTAAATAAATAAATAAATATGACAAGTAGGATTAATAAGCATTGGCAAAAAATTGAATAAATCAAAAATCACAAACTACTACAATGTAAAATGCTTCAGCAACTATGGAAGAAGGAGTGGAGTTTTCTTGGAAAATTACAAATAGATGTCTCTATACAGCCAGCAATTTTAAATCTGGGTATGCACCAAAAGGAATGGAAATCAGTATCTCAAGAGATAGCTGACTCCTGTGTTCATCTTTTCTCTATTCATAACAAATAAATGATAGCTATGCATACATATCTGTTGACCTATAGAAAAACAGAATTGCGGCCTACATGTATGGAATAATATTACTCAGTTTGAAAGGAGAAATGTCTCCATATTTGTTACAAGAAGGGTAGAGAGGCAGGGCATCATAATAAGTATAATAAACCTTCACTCAATAATATATACTGCTTTATTATGCTTAGTGAGATATCTAAAATACTGAAACTCAAAGAGATATAACTTAGAATTGTACCTACCAAAAGCCAAGAGGAAGAGGAAGTGGGCAGTGGTTGTTTCAATGGCATAAACCTTCAGTTATGAAAATGGATTAGCTAGACCAGGTAGCACAGATATATAATCCCAGCAACCTGGAAGCTTGGAGTCAGGAGGATTATGACTTAGGGACCAATGTGGGCTACATGGTGAGATATCTATTGTGCACCTGGCAAAGCATACTGCTTATACTAATAATACCATATTGTGAACTCTGTTAAGAAGAAAGAATTCATGGTAGTCTTTTTACAACAAACAAAATACAAAGGGATACTTGAAATATTCTCAAGATGCTAAATATACTAATTATCTTAAGGTTCTTGAAATAGTACATAGGTATGTGGAACTATGCAAATTCAGAAAATTATGTTAAATATGTGCAGTTTACATCACTCATGACAATAAAACTGTTGTGTTCCCACACAATGAATTGATTTTAATAACTACACAATTAACACAAAAAGAGAGTGGAAGCTCTGCTGGATTGTAAATCTCTAGTCCTACCACTAAGGTATAGAAGCCAGAGGGTCATGACTCTAAAGACAATCTGGAGAAAAAGCCACATATACAATATGTTCAATGATAATCTTACCCAACTGAGACCATTTGAAAGGTGAGATTTGGCAATTTCTGATAAGATTGGAAATATTCCTTTAAGCTATGGGTGTGGTTTCCTGGTGTTATTGCCTTGCTTTCTATTGTGTCCCTGAGGGGAAGAGCTATGCCGGCCATCACTGAGTGGCTTAGACCTCAGAGAACTGCAGCTGCACAGTCTGCCCAATTTGCTGTGTAAGAATCTAGAAGTGTCTGCTGAGGTTGAGTGAGATTGCAAGGTAGTGAGGATACATTAAGTTTGTATCTAGGACAGCTTGCTTGTTTGTCTCTTATCAACATTTTCTGCATGATAAAGTTCCAAATGCTTAACTTTCAAACAAAGTGACAGAAATCAAAATTTTAAATCCAAGAAGCTTTAACCTATCCCCTGCAAATGAAAGAGCTGACAAATTTGTGATTTATAAGTATTTAAGCCGTCATTGGCCACCCAGTGTCTTGTTAATGATTTTGTCCCCTTTAGATGACAAATCCAACTGATTAACTGTCCTAATTGCTACTGTGCACATCCTTCCTTAGCAGGAGTCTGAGGAATTTAGAGGACTTTTTTTTAAGCTACAAATCTGTTTCAGACTTTAAAAGATAGGCAGAAACTTTCTTTATAAATATGTGTGTAATACTTAAATATATTTTGTGTCTTTGTTATAATAGTAACTGAAAGATTTTTGTAATCTAAAGAAACTTTAGTTTTGACTCATTTAAAAATAAACACTTCAGAGGATTTAAATTATTGATACAGCATCAGTGACATGGAATCTGTGTATCATAGTCTCTAATCGTACAGTAGATACTTACAGAGGCTACACATACAAAATTACCCAAAATGTTATTAAAATGCATGTGCTTTATGTCTTTATACTTTTATGGTTAAAAAAAGTAGATATTCTGCTTTTTCCTCACTGTCACAAATGGAAAGTGTGTGTGTGTATGTGTGTGTGTGTGTGTGTGTGTGTGTGTAATCACATTAAATTACCTTACAGTCTGATTGCAAAATGGCATTTAGAGTCTACAGCCAGCACCCAAAATGGGATGCCAAGTAGATTCAAGGTTCTATATATTACATTCGGTGACTCCAGTTGTTACTTTTATCACTTTACAAAAGTAAAAAAAAAAAAAAAAATCGCACAGCTAGATTAAGGTAACATTTGTCTCAATATCCACTTCAGAGAACTTCTATACATTATATACCATTATACTAGGCATTAGGAATCCATGAAGCTTTTTCTAGGGCTTTATACTTCTGCCACATTATATATGTATGCACTCATTCACCACAAAAACGAAAGGAGAGATTATCTAGTCACACATATACATACTGTACTTTGATGTTCTTCATCTCTCTTCCCTGCTTCTCTCTGCCTTCTCTCTTCTCATATTCTCATTCCTTTCCCCCCAATATTCCTTGCTTTAACATAGTATTTTATTTTTTATAGATGTACATTCTAGTTATGAGAAAAAGCATGCAATGTATAATATTTTTTAGTCTGGATTATATCTCTTATGACAAACTCATTGTACTGATTAGATTCTTGTCAATTTGAGACAAGGTAGATTTACCATTGGAAAATAATTCCAAATGAGAAATGGCTTCCCACAGATTGCCTGTGGGCAATTCTATCTGGCATTTTCTTGACTAGTAGATAATTTGGGGGACCCCCATCCCATTGGGTGAAAGTAACCCCTGGGTGGGTAGTTTTGTTTGTTATAAGAAAGTAGGCTGAACAAGACACAGGGAGTAAGCAAGTAAGTAGTGCTCCTACATAATTTCTGCTTCAGTTCCCTCCTCCAAGTCATCCCCTGAATTCTTCCCTGGCTTCCCTCAGTGATGGACCATGTTAGATAAATATGTCAATTAAGTCTTTTCTTCCTCATGTTGCTTTTGGTCATGGTGCTTAGAAAGATGATAGAAAGCTGCCAAGGATGCTGGTTTAATTAGTTTTCCTACAAAAAAAAACCCATAATTTTGTTATTTATGACTGAATAAGAATTCAGTGTGTGAAAGTACCACATTTTCTCTATCCGGCAAAGTCCACTGATAGCTATCTAAATCGGGCTTGTACCCAGCTATCGAGAAGACTGCTTCAATAAAGATGATTGTGTAGAAATCTCTACTATATCCCTGTTATAAAAATATAGGTGCTTCTGAGAGAACAGAACATCATATCTGTTCTATAAATTCATATGAATTATGGCTATCATGTGACCCGTAGAGTGATCCAAGGAAAGAGTTTTCACTGCACTCTGAAAGACAGTATGTGGAAAGGCAGGGAAGATATACGCTACCCTAATCCAACTGTGAAGTAAAACATAACTTGGCACATCATGTTTTCAGAAGCCAAAGCAATCTGGTAAAGAGAGAGAAAAAAGACAGCTGAGCTAGTAAACAAATTATGCAGCCCATATGTAGTTTGGTCTGTCTCTTCCAGAAAATTTTGGGAGACTGATAATATGTAATATCTATGACTCTGGTGGTGGTCATTGATTACGTGAAAGAATAGAATGGTTATCAAAAACACACCCTGGATATTCAACAAATGTTCTTCGTCAATACTCAAATTATATTCTAGCAATTTCTCTGTATCTACGTAAAAAGATAGTTGAAAGATGAGAATAATCATAACTTTGTCTTCTAATTAAGTACAGAAAATGGTTCATAATAAAATTTTGGTGTTCCGGTTTTAGTGTTTAGTCAATTTTCACTTCAGACTTGGGAAACACTTGAGATTGGACAGAAATTGTCTCCTTTAAAAAGCAATGATCAAACCACTCTCAGCATGTTGACAGGTTGTTTGAAAGACTCTCTAAGTGAAAGTAAAGTGCAAACAGTTACTTCCAGTGGGGAACCGACTCTCAGACTGATGTGCAGGTTCATACTGCAATAATGCTGTTATCTTAAATCAAATGTTGCTCTATTTCAAAGGGCCCCAGGCAGCTTACTGAGTTTTATTCTGCTCTTGAATTTGTGTTTACTCTCTAAAGAGTTTCAACTGGGCATTTAACTGTATTTTATTAAACAGTGTGGAACTCACACATTACAAAAACATATTTTGCCTATGAGAAGAAGAGAATGGCTCTGACATTTGGAGGAGTTTAAGTGAAAGCAATTGTAAAAGCTAATTTTGCATTTCAGTGAGTTTCTTATGGATTAAAACATTAAAAGCAGCTGCTAAGTCATACTTACAAACTTTCTGTTTAAATTCAGATATTCAAGTTATTAAATAAATTAAATACTGACATAATGACCCCAAAGAAAGTCTTGTACTAACATCATTATACCAAATTATTAGAACACATGTATAAACATCTGAATATTAGTCTGCATATGTTATCATTATTATTAATATTGTTATTGTTACATTTATAGTGTGATCTTGATGATGAATATACAATTTAAATATCAATGGCTCTTTCTGGATATCAATTCCTATGTTTAACTTTGGTCAAGGCTATTAATATCTCTGTTCTTCTTCAATCATACATGCCTCAGGCTTTTACCAAGAACAAAATGTGCAAATTTGATTGGCAATTAAATGCATATATATTTTTTCAGTTTTAAAGATATAGACCAAAAATCATCATTGCTAAATGTAGAACATGCATACTGGTTTACTGTTTAATATATTAATAACAGTGGAGAGATCTCTAATAAATATAAATCTTTTCATAATCACAGAATATATACCAATATATTCTTCTTATATTATTTTAACTTTTTATATATTTCATAGGCTTATAATTTTTTATTTCCCAAATTTATGAAACAGACATGAACAATAGCATTACATTATAGCATTATTAAAGCAAATGTTTCAAAGGGATTGGATACAATCATTATTATGAAACACTAATGCATTATTTTTATTAATTCAGTGCAGATATATAGTAGAGGCAAATAGAACTGTAGTATTTACCTGAAAGACAGCAATCCAGTGCAAGCTTTAACTCCTTCAATCCTTGTTGTGAACATCAAATTTTTTTTGGGGGGGGAGGATGCAGTGTACTTTGTTGATGGTATTCAAGAGAGTAGGGAGGGTTCCCTAGGCCCCTCCTGTTGTTATGGGGGTCTGGGATGGAAATTGTCAGGACGATGTTCAGTGTTGGGGTAGGAAAATCCTCAGCAACTGAGAGTCTCTCTCTTGCTCTCAGTGTCCTTGCTGGGGTGGGTGGTCCAGGGCTTCTTACGCCTTAAAGGCCATGTAGGCCATGAGGTCCACTACCCTATTGCTGTAGCCTTATTCATTGTCATACCAGGAAACGAGCATTACAAAGTTGTCATTGAGAGCAATGCCAGCCCTAGTATCAAAGGTGGAAGAGTAGGAGTTGCTGTTGAAGTCGCAGGAGACAACCTGGTCCAAGGTGTAGCCAAGGATGCCCTTTCGTATGCCTCACATGCCTGCTTCACCACTTTCTTGTTGTCATCATACTTGGCAGGTTTTTCCAGGCAGCATGTCAGATCCACAACAGATACATTGGGGGTAGGAACACAGAAGGCCATGCCAGTGAGCTTCCCGTTCAATTCTGGGATAACCTTGCCCATAGCCCTGGCAGCACCAGTGGATGCAGGGATGATGTTCTGGGCAGCTCCACGGCCATCACACCATAGCTTTCCAGAGGGGCCATTCACAGTCTTCTGAGTGGCAGTGATGGCATGGACGGTGGTCATGAGCCCTTCCACGATGCCAAAGTTGTCAAGGATGACTTTGGTCAGGGGGGCTAAGCAGTTGGTGGTACACGATGCATTGCTGACAATCTTGAGTGAGTTGTCATATTTCTTGTGGTTCACTCCCATCATAAACATGGGGGCATCGGCAGAAGGGGTGGAAATGATGACCCTTTTGACCCCACCCTTCAAGTGGGCCCCAGCCTTCTCCATGGTGCTGAAGACACCAGTAGACTCTACAACATACTCAGCACCAGCATCACCCCATTTGATGTTAGTGGAATCTCTCTCCTGGAAGATGGTGATGGGCTTCCCGTTGATGACAACCTTCCCATTCTCAGCCTTGACTGTGCTGTTGAATTTACCATGGGGGAAGTCTACTGGAACATGTAAACCATGCAGTTGAGGTCAATGAAAGGGTCGTTGATGGCAACAATCTCTACTTTGCCAAGTGCAGAGCAGAAGGTAGCCCTGGTAACCAGGCGCCCAATACGCCCAAATCCATTCACACCGACTTTCACCATTTTGTCTACTGGATGAGGCTGGCATTGCACAACAAGATGTGGCTGTGTCTGGAACAGGGAGGAGCAAAAAGCCTTGAACACCAAAATTTTGTTTAGCTATACCTATAGTCTTCTCTCTTAATTGTTTGAAACAAGTTGGAAGACCAAAAAATTTTGTTTAGCTATACCTATAGTCTTCTCTCTTAATTGTTTGAAACAAGTTGGAAGACCAAAAATTCAAAAATATAAGCCTATTTGGTACATTCTTATTCAAACCACAACATTCTAGTTTGTGACACCCATAGGTTTGTGACCATATCAAGATGAAAAGGGCATTAAATCCAACGTTAAAGGTCCTCACAGTGTTTCAATCTTGACACTGTAAAGGTCCAAATTTCAATGTCTATTCTAACACTCATGGCAATCTCTTAATTGCAAACAACTGTGAAATTAAAAAATATACATATATAATTATGTATTTGCAATGCACAATGTAATAGTATATTCTAAATGAGAGTAATACAAGTATAGTAAGAAAACATTAGGCCAAAGCAGGATAGAAATCAAGCAGGTCAAATTGCAATTCCTGTACTTTCTTTTCATACCTGAGGATAGAAGGCTTAGATCACTAAGACATTGTGGCTTTGTGTTCTGCAAAAATACTTCTGTCTTAAGCTGGTTGGAGCCTTATTGGCAGAACTCCTTGGCGAATATTCCCCAGCTCTGGCACTTTGAAAACCTTAGGGTGTTCAAAACAGTCCTAGCTTTATTTTCACATCTTCATGCAGTAGTCTCTCAGAGCATTCAGGCAGTGATTCTGCAGTCTCATATCTGGCCCGAACTACTCTCTTTAACCACAGAGGAAGACGAAGACTCCATAACCCCTCTACTACAGTATCCTTCATGACCTTGCAGACAACATAGCAAGTTTAGCTGCCTTTGGAGATGCTAACTAAAGCCCTGGAATCAGATATTCAGAATCTTTCATTTGTTAACTTTGAGAAGCAGAGCATTTCTTTAGGCCATTTCTTTTCACAGTGGGAAGAGTAGGATTCAACTCCCTTTATTCAAATGCAGATCAGGCCTCTCCTTAATCTCCTTACCTTTTTCAACACAAGTCTTGTGTTTGTCTATGAGCAATAAATAAAATTGCTGCCAATAGAAAGCAATAAAATCATGATTAGATTTAAAAACTAATATCCAGGGCATCTTCATGTTTTAAAATATATAAATTTTATTTTTTCCTAAATAAGATGATGATGATGAAGTAGCAGCAGCAGTAGTAAGTAGCAAACATGGATAATCTGCTATACTCAGAATGTCATTTAGTGCCCTAGTCATCAAATCTTTATTTTTGTCTCTTTTTAGTTTTATCTCTTTGGATAATTTGATTTTTCTCTGAGACTCAGTTTCCCTATTATTTAGCAAGGTCATGATAGCCAAACTGAAGAAAAATTGTAGTCAATAAAGGTAATGTAGCTCCTTCATTGTGTAGTCAGTTCCACCACTGATTGACATTGATTCAGAAGGAAATAAATAGAATATCCAAACAAAAACACTAGGAGAAAATATTGATTTTTTCATATATAAAAATGAGAAAATATTCACGAAATTTAAGAATTTTACATTTTTAAAACTCTCTTGATAACTTTACACCTAAGACCATATATTTGCAATAACAGTCCTTCTTTACATTTTCTTTTGTAATTTTTCATCATGGCCGTATCCACATGTATATCTTTCTAGGAAGGTACTAAAATCATCGTGAGCCAGTTGAGAGGTGTGTATGTGTTTAAGGCTTGAGAGAGTGAATTGAAAACACTAATGATTAATGGAAAGGGGAGTCCAGGGCTGGCCAACATGTGTTACCAAGCAGGGATGCCTTTTGAAGAAAGCTACTTACATTTTTAATTACTGAAACTGACATGTAAAGTTGTTTAACTGGAATTAGCCTAAGTTTTTATGCTAGAAACTCCAGGCTTCCTTACGATCCCCTTTTCAATTCAGATTGTTTTGCAGGGCATCTCAACCTGTAGATCAGGACCCCTTCAGAGACTCAAGGAACCCTCTCACAGAGATCTCATATCAGATATTCTGCATGTCAGATATTCAAATTACAATTCATAACAGCAGCAAAATTGCTGTTGTAAAGAAGTGACAAGATAATATTATGTTTGTGGGTCACCAGAACATGAGAATTGTGTTAACAGGTCACAGTACTAGGAAGGTTGATAATCACTGATTTAGAGGAAAATGAAGAAGTGACAGGGGTCAAAACTCAAAGACTAGGGCATACTGGGCAAGTGACCTTTCACTCATATACAGCCATGGTTCTATTAAAAACTTTAATGGAGTTTTCTCATAATTTATACACATAGTTTTCCAGTACACTTTCTTTTTCTGGTATAATTTTTTCCATCCATTTTCAAGATTTTCAAGGTGAAAGACTAGATACTACATGAGTAAGATCTATTTATTCTGCTCCTGATGTGTATTTGCCTATTGAAAATGCCAAATTTATAATATGTATTACTTTTTATAAAATTAGAATCAAAACTATTAAATTTTTCATTTATAATAAATATGAAAGCTGAAAATATTTAAACATTAAAAAATAGGACTTCCATTTCTTTTCCTTTTATTATATTCTTATTATTTCAAGAATTTTAAAAGATAGATAATACTAAATTTTTACCTCATATGTTGATCCTGTCTTGGAGAAGATGCACCTAGACCTACTACAACTTGATATGCCAAGGTAGATTAATATTCATGGGATATCTGCTTATCTTTATTGGTTTATCTCTTCTTTCCCTTTCAAACCCACACTTGAAGCTTGACTCCTGGACTACTGAATATGAGCTCTGTCTCCTAGCTTTCACATTTGTAGCTTTGTGTTGTATTCTCAGCCCACAGAAGTATCTTCCAAGAGAATAAGCTAGGGGTAACTTAAGTTCAACTTTCATTTGTGGGTTATTTTTCCTACAGAGTCAATGCCAAATGCTGAAGACCTCTAAAACTCAGCAATTCTTCTTTGAGTCCTCTCCACATCTATACCGACCAGCAGCAGCTTTCACTCTCACCCTTTTGGGCTCAGGGGTTAGAAGGTGACACACAGAATGTGACACACTTTTGCTCCTTTCAGTGATGGCAGCAGCCCTTCATGCTTTCTTTCTACCCTGCCCACATCTGTGTAAAAAATCAATTTATTTAACTCCCCTCGCTGTGAGAATTTTTTTCAGTTGAGGCATTGTCTAATAGAGTAGCTGACTTTTGAGAAGACTTAGGTAGCAAGGTTTCTCACCTATCGCAGCTTTAGAATCATATCAGAACAGGACCCAGGTTGCTACTCGTGTATTTGAGAAGAGATGAAACAGCCTTTTTGTTGAGGGTTATGTACTACTGGTGATTCTGTTGTATGTGGCAGTTTGTAACTCAAATTATCCCTACTAGCAGCGTGAGAAGGGTGTTGTTGAATGGATAGAGGTCAAGTGGCCAGTGTACTGGTAACTATGGCAACAGTCCTGATTATAAAGATTGTGGAGTCAATTGGCTGTTCCTGACTCAAACAGAAAGCATAAACAATGAAAAAGACACAGTGGAGTCCTGAGTGCCCAACTAAGCAGAAAGTGATGGTGTGTGTGTGTGTGTGTGTGTGTGTGTGTGTGTGTGTGTGTGTGTGTATTGAAGTCTGCTTTTATCTTTTTGTCTTCATTCAGAAACTATGCTATAAGCCATTTGGCACCGATCCTGAGTGTAAGTAAGTTACTTTGCTTCTACAGCTCATCTACCTGTCTGGGTTGCTCCTTCAGTTCATGGATCTTATTAACCCCTGCAATGTGCTCTAGGTTTTAGAAGCCTGTTGTTATCTCAGAAGCAATTAAGCAGTTCTATTATAAAGGGGACTCCCAATGACTTTGTCTGTGTTGCCATTCTGAAATGATGGTGAACCTAGCATTCTAGTTGTTGCTGCAGAATAAATGCTCTTTGTTTTTTGCACACTGAGTCTGGGGTTTTCCTTCACTAAATGTTGGATCCTTACCATATATACATGTATATGTATGTGTATATGTATGTGTACATGTACACACAAATATATATATATATATATCTCAGAAAATATTTAGTAAATTTTTTGAAGAGGGTTTTTCTTTTTTCTCCTACAGTGAGAACAAATATTCACTAAAATAAACATAGTTTGATAATATAAAGGAACATAAACTTTAAGAGAGTGTGTTAGATATATGAACAGCAAAATCTTCTCAAATCTGTCTTCTCAGAAGTGTTATCCTTCCAGTGTGTATGCCCTGCTCAAGGCAGGGGATAAACTACCTTCCCTTTGCATAAAACATTTTCATACTTTGATTGTTGCTTTTTATACTAATAAATTTATTCAAAAATTTCACATAATATGTTATGTTTCCCTTCCCGTTTTCTCCAAGATCCTACCTAGTTCTCTTCACATTCAACTTCATGTTCTCTCTACATACCCCTCTCTCTTTCTCTCTCCAAAAACAAAGCAAGTTACATAATCCTCATCAGAACACTAAGGCATGTCTGATGCCTAGGAGTAATTACCAAAATACAATGAACTCAGTATTTATTATTATTATTATTATTATTATTATTATTATTATTTCCTTTTTCAGTGTGTTTGTATTAGATTGATTTCATTTTGATTTGTTTTGGTAATTTTTTTATTGGCTGTAAAGGAATTTAAAAGCAATAACATGGCAGTTCTGGCAAGGGATCACATTAAAAAATATGACCTGTCCAGAATCCAGACACACCCTGGATTACAGTATGATCTGGTGAAATACAGACATGCTCTTACTACCCACCATTAACCCCAAGTAATAAAGATAAAGTTAGTTTGTAAAATGAAGAATCCATGTTTGAAAGTGACATCTAATTGAGAGGCAGACAAAGTAAAAAAATCAAAGAAAGATTTGACAGAATGAGTCACAGATAGAATATACCCAACTTACAGAAAAATAGCATAGGAAAGAAAAGCTACTTAAGAACAGAGGAAGGGAGGGGTGTTCATTTTCAGGATGTACCTCTAATAACAACTTCTTGTATTCAATTCCATGGAATTTAGATAGTCATGGTAGTTCATAGAATTACTTGAGTGGAAAAGCTTCTGAATTGTTACTCATTATAGGATGACACTAATTTCTGTTAGCAGTGGTTTATGATTGGACTCATAAAAATGCTATCTATCTATCTATCTATCTATCTATCCACACAATACCAATTTAATATTTGCTTTGGTATGTTAAGTGGCTAGAAAGAACAATGGTAGAAGACTACTAAGCTCCCAAATTCTAATTTTCCCTTTATTAAAATGGTTACTCTTCATTGTAAATGCCACTGCATACAGAACAATCTAAGAGACTGGTGAGAACATCTGTGGTTATGTCTGGAAAAATGTTTTCAAGGATTAACTGAGAAGGAAGATTCACTATGAATAGGAGTTATAGGATTTCATGGGCTGTCAGCCAACATAACATAAAAAGGGAAGCAAAAGTTAACTGAACCATAATTTCACTTCTCTCTACTCCTGTCACCAAGAAATGAGAAACAACTCTCTCCTACCTGAAACCAAGAAGATCTTCCCAGGTGACCATGAATTGGGATGAAGTAGCCATGAACTAAATCCATTGAAACTGACATAAAAATCTTTCCTCCATTGCTTATATGGCTGTCAGAGAGATGCACAACTAACTAAACTTCTGATAGCTTCTCTTATTTGCTTAGATATTTGGAAATTCAACTTGATAGCCTATAGCTACTAACAAAGCATACCAACATCTCCTTGTCTAGAGTTACAAGTTTTAGTGTACAATAGATGTAGGGCTATCTCTGTTGCATTCAAGATACACACTGATCTATACATTTACATTCTACAAAGGCTCAGTGAGGACTCCAGTCCAAATTGATAAGGAAATTATTAGTGACAGGATTATCATATATTATCATGTTATATTATTCCATAAATATAAAACTCTGTAGTGGCTGACTTATATAAGCTGGAGTTAACAATGACTTAATTCCTGTCAAGAGAGCAAATAAAATGCATTCTAGAGTGAATGCTAAGCTTAGTACCAGCTACATCAACTACTAATTCCTACAATACCCTCCCTTATTGTCTGTTAGCTTGTGCAGCAGCAGCAGCAACAGCAACAACATCAACAACAACAAAATAACAGGTCAAAGAGAATGATGGTAGATTACTATAAAACTTCACCATCATATAAGAACAACAGTCACATTCATATTACTAGAGACATACCTTTTTCAAGACTGTAAATACATAGCCTTGGGTATGGAGGATATTTCTTTTCTTCATTTTTTTCACTTCTCAGTCTTTTCACATTTCTGATTAGCAGTATAAGTATACCATTGTATTACCCACTGTGCAGAACTTGGTTTTTATTTGATCTTTTGTAAACATAGATTTGACAGTTTCAACTGATAATCAGAATAAGGACATATTTTGTGATAAAGAACAGTTGAGCTGAAAATTAAAGCCAATAAGCAAGGCATAAGAGATATGTGCCTGGTACATGAGTTATTACTAGAAAGAGCAACCCAGATCCCCACCATTTGGGAGTAAGGGCTCACCCTTTATCCCCTGACTTCTACAAATGAAAAGCACCCTGCCGCTTGGTATTCCTCAAAGGAAAAGTAGAAATGTTAACCAAGGATAGCAGGTAATCATGCATCTCAAGTGCATGAAGTAAGCAACGTGTTCATCAATATTTTAAATCACAGAATGGGATGAGTCTAGCAGTTTCTCACTGTGGAACAAAAGGGGAATTTATGGAACTGGGTCTGAGAATGCCTGCAATATGTAGATAAACTTGAGAACTTGAAGAACTTGGGTGTGTATATATTCACTGCTTTGCCACATTTCTCTCACCCTACATGTCTGATCAGTTTGACTATCAATATCACATTCAAATTGGGTAACTTCCAAGAGAGAAAGGCATTAGTATTCATAATTAATGTGAGACGATTTATTTATTTTGTGCTGAGAACCAACCTACCATGTTATTATCAATAACCACAGAGATGGAAATTAAAGAAAATATGTGAGTTTTGGCTTATCAAATAATGTTCAAAATTTCCAAACTTTCAGAATTTGAAGGCTGTCATACAGTACTCTACTAGGAATGGCCTTGAATAAAATTTTGTAGGGGATTTCTCTAAGCTAGCAGTCACTGGGAAAATAGTGTTCATGATTTCAAATAAAAATTGAAGGAGTCTGTTATTCCTTTGCTGATTCAAGGAAAGTAGCTAGCCTGAAAATTGGAAAAAAATGAAGAGTAGTAATGAGATTTAAGGTGAGTTACAGATCCCTCAAACAAACATAGACTACAAAAACATTTTAAACCCTTAAAAATGCTGACCAGTGAGCTGTCACTATGGATGAATCTCCCCATATAAAAGACCAAATACAAAACCTTACCTGTGTAAACCACCCAGGAGTTCTGTGTGAGCTGTACAGGAGGAAGAGTCTCATCCCAGCTGATTTGGCTGCTGCTGCTGTGCTCAACCCGCCAAAAGTAAATGCCAAAGCTTCACTTCTGATTCGGTTTTATTCCTTGAGGTGTATTTTATTCCTTGCTTTGTTAGGTTACCAGGTGAAAACAAGATTTAACTTAGATCTTTTCTGCAATGGAAGTATTCATGAGCTAGGTTCCTTACAGTGAATAGTCACCAACTATCAATGGCTTGAGCCAATAACAATAGAAGCCAGAAGTATTTCATGTTATAGGAGTTGGTGACAGGCTTTTAATCCGTTATGCTAATCTGCAATGGAAGTGAAGGAACAAGTCCATTCAGAGATAGTATACTCTTGTGGAAGAAGAGAAGGTCAGAAGCAGCTGTAACAATCCCTCTGAAAGTCTCTAGGCTGTATATAATCAGTTTAAATAAGTCCTGTGCATTTTCCTTGCATCAAAACAATTCATAAGACTAAGCCCAACAATTAAGGAGTAATATTCTACTGCCTTTCTCATTTATCAGGAGGCTAGGCAAGCAGAATGCAGTCAAGTCCACCTTCTTCTAAGGAAAAGCACATATCTTTGATAACAATGCAACCTTTGCAAAGCCCTCTGCCCATTTATGCACATGTAGGGGAAGACATGTATTATACAAGTATATTTACTGAAATTCTCCTTCCAAGACTGTTTAAGAAACTTCAGAAGCTTTACCAATTGCCGTGTTTTTTTCATACAACAAAACTCTTGTTATAACACAAGGTATTGAAATCTAAAGTTGGAAAATCATCTAAGCACAAAGAATTTAGTCTTGCTGGAACATACATCACCACATATTTGATAACATACTCATTACTCTATAAATTTGATGTATTAATAAAAAATGCATTATCTATCTTTTATCAGTGCCCAAAATATGCTACAACCCATGGGTAGAAGGCACATTTATAAGTTAAGTAGTTAAACCAGAAATGTTTTTTCTCACTACTAAAATGCAATAGTATTAGAATAAATATTTTGTTTTCCAATATTATTAATACTCTCTAGAATATTTATGTCAGAGTGCACCAGATGACTCAATTTAATGAAAAGCTAAGTCTATACTCTCAGCAGTTTGTACTTGGGAGCTGAAGTCAGAGAGATACAACACTCATGTTTATGTAAATTGTTTCTTTTTTCATTTTAATTCTCATCAGATAAAATAAGGAGTTATGGAGAAATTTCTGTCCTATGGTGCTAACCCATTTCACATGCCCTGCAGATTCTAGAACCTTGCAATTTTTATTTATAGATACACATAAGAATAAGGATGGATGCCAAGAGGGAAAAGGGATAAATTGTGCTACATAAGTCTCACTTTTCTCATTTGTCCCTCCCATATGCTCCGTGTTCCCTCCAGCTGTCCCTGAGAGGGAACTGTTTTTAAGTTACATCAAGTAACATACAAATAGATTTCAGAGAAAGAATAGAAGAAGTAAAGGAATTTATAGTGTATAATCACACTCATCACATTCAACACAAGAGAGATATAAAATAATTCAGCAAGAAAAATGATATGACAAATTGATGTCAGACAGCCTGTGACATTATTGGCAAACTGCTCCACAGTGGAGTAATCACGGGTAAAAGTCTAGCATAGGATCAACTGTGGATCCACTTAGCACTGTCAAATATCCAAGTTTCTAGCAATTAAAATCAATGCTAGGTCCTCAAGAAGGCCCATTCCTAATAAGACCCATCACACTTCCAACTTTTTTTTTCCTTATTTTATTTGTACTTGAGAAAGCAAGAATAACCAGAGTCCTAAAAGGGCTGCTTCCAGTGAAGAGAGTAGCATATCTATCCGATAGCCGTAGAACTCATGGTATATTTCCCAAGTGCCATGTTTAGAACAAAGCCAATAATTTACTGATATATCTAAGACAAAGCCAGTCATTTATTTCTGCAACTCTGAAAATAGTAGATTCTGATATCTAACACTTAGTTTCTTCTCCAGAATGGATTTAACCAAGGAGAAGTGGCATGTCACTTTGGGTTCTTGGACATTACTGTGCAAAAGCTAGACCTCTTACTTTTAATTACAGACAAACTGCTTCCAGGGATGGGTGAAGGAATGGTTGAGGAGGCTCTTGTAATGCCACTACAATTAAATATCTATTTGTTTGTACAGAGTCCTGATTACTCCAGTGATCAGAAATAATAATATATTCAACAAATTCCCTCATTCAACTTCTACCCACAAACTTAGTCCCAGAGTTTGTTTCTATGAAAATCCATGGGGCATCATGTGCTAAAATAAATGATTTTCAGTCGTTAATAAATACTCTTTTATTTAGTCTATTTAAAATGAATTACGATTTTCTCTCAGGTGAGTTTCTGAGACTGGAACAGCCAACCGGGAGGCACAGGCCCCACGAGTCCCAGGGGAGCAGCAGGGTGGCAGGGACAGGATCTTCTCAGCTTCCTAGTGACAGAGGAGGATCAGTATCCTTCTCTGCCCCTTCCCTGCAAGTGGACGGCCTACCTCCAGAGAGCACATTAAGCCAGAGACTCGGGCAAGAGCTGCCATTTTCTCTCTGGTGAGTTTCTAAGACCAGAGCAGCCAGCTAGGAGGCACAGGCCCCATGAGTCGCAGGGGACTTGCAGGGCGGCAGGGACAGGACAAGCTCTAGCCAGAGACACT
>NW_022196905.1:178294422-178296147 GCF_008632895.1 Mastomys coucha | reverse complement strand
ACAGGGGTTTGTTTTTGTTGTTTTTGTTTGTTTCTTTGTTTTTTGCAGGGGAAACTGGGAATGGAGAATTTTACATGTAAATAAAGAAAATATCTAATAAAAAATAAGATAAAATAAATTACATTATAGCTTTAAAAATATAGGTTTACTGCAGTTTACTGGACCTTTGAGCATGTTTGTGGGTCTGTAATGAATCATTTTAAGTTGATTTCTCAGAATATGCTATATTCAAACTAGTGCTAATTTTAATGAGAAAGTTTGTTCTCAAAATCACAAATACAAAACATAACACATCTGTTTCAAACTTTTTCTTTTTCATAATTTTTGGATGGTAGGTCTTTTATATTGTTGGTTCCCACCTCATTATTTTCTAAGACTGGTAGGAAGCGGTATGAATGGAATCAGCACAGGACCAATACCACCAGTAATATGTTGCTGGATAAAGCAAGTAGGAAAGTGGGGAGGGAGGGAAAGATATGATCTATGTTGGTTCCTGGTTCTATAAGTGTCACACCATCATTTCTGAAGCTATGTTATGGATGGATTTATATATATATATGTATATATGTATATAAATATAAATATACATATATATAGTGATATATGAATATATCAGAATACCACAGGTACCTCAGAAATATGTATGACTTTAAGTTCTTATCTGTTAAATTACATTTACTTTATAAAATAATATGAGCCTTGAAGAATAAGTACATAAAAGAATGTATTTCTGGTACCCCAGAAATATGTATGACTTTAAGTTCTTATCTGTTAAATTACATTTACTTTATAAAACAATATGAGGCAATGAATGCATTTAAACAAATGACAGACTGCTATGTCTCTTCCAAGAATCATCAAAAATGTAATTGACTGTGTTATGGTTTGGAAGGCAAATGTCTCCCAATTGGCTGAGGTGTTTGAACAGAGTCCCAAGTTGTTAGTAATTCTAAAGAAAGGTATGAAACCTTCAGATTGTCCAGGCTTGCTGGAGGAAATATTGTCACCAGGGTAGGCGTTGAGTGTTTATAACCTTACTTCACTCCCAGTTAATTCTTTCAGCTTCAGCTGAAACTGTTTTAATCATGAAACTTTAACCTCGTCTGCCTTCACATTTCAAAAATGTAAAATTAAAAATGCTTGTTTGTGTTATCTTTTCCTATATATGCCTGCTGCCATGCATTACCGCCCCCCCAATATGGACTCCCACTGTGGAATCATAAATAAATAAATAAATAA
Organism: Mastomys coucha; assembly: GCF_008632895.1. NCBI lineage: Eukaryota > Metazoa > Chordata > Mammalia > Rodentia > Muridae > Mastomys > Mastomys coucha. Next base: position 178,294,908 of record NW_022196905.1, on the reverse strand, counting down.
ATAAATAAATAAATAAATAAATAAATAAACTCTTATCACAGTGCTTTTTCACTGCAACAGAAGAGTACAAACAGTAAGGAAATTTTGTGGGACTGTATTTGGCCATTGCCCACTAGTTTAAAAGCAAATGGGTAATCTACAAGAGAAGCCAACAAGGAACTAATGGATCTGTTTTTGTTAATAGCCAGTCTTGGTTGATACTTTATTCTATTCCTCTACCCAGAAGATGATCTCAGAGGTTGGGAGAGGTCAAATGTATGAACACTCACAGAAAGGAAATGGGAGTCCTTCTGTGCTGACTACTTTTATGCCAACTTGACATAAGCTGAAGCCATCTGAGAGGCAGAGGATCTCAAATAAGAAAAAGGCCTCCATAAGACTGTGCTGTAGGCAAGCTTGCAGAGCATTTTCTTAATTAGTGATTGATGGGGGAAGGCTCAGTTCATTGTATGGTGCCATCGATGGCCTAATGGTCCTGGATTCTAT
>NW_022196905.1:178292289-178294400 GCF_008632895.1 Mastomys coucha | reverse complement strand
AAAAAAACAAACAGGCTGAACAAGCAAGGACAACCAATCCAGTAAACAGCAATACACACACCCTTGCCCTGCCCATGGCCTCTGCACTCACTAATGCCTCTAGGTTCCTGCCCTGTATGAGTTCCTGCCTTGACTACCTTCAGTGATGGACTATCATGTGGAAGTATAAGTCAAATAAACCCTTTCATCTCCAATCTGCTTTTTTGATCATAATATTTTTCTCATAGCAACTGTAATGCTAACTAAAATACCTGGTTTTCCCCAAGTTTCTGCAAATGGGATCAAATATAACAAAAGATTTATTTCATACTATGCAAGAGAAATGACAGTTTTCTTTCACAATAAATAAAAACGTTTACATAGTGAACAGAAAGCTTCACTACAAATGTTTTTATCCCCCTGCCTTTTCCAAAACAAAGATGTAAACAATCATCAACAGAAGGACTTATAATTCTGACTCATCCCACTGTTTTATTAAGGTATACTGAGTCTCCTGCAACTGAATGCATGTTTTTTTAAGGTTGGAAAACATCCTTTTGGAATGAAATCATCAGGAGGAAAAGTAGGGTACCCATTGGCAGATCGGGGTGAGGATACTTGGTAATGCCCATTATTACCATGTAGTAGACAGTTGCCATCATTTCATTTTCACTGGGTAACTCTAGCTTTTACCTTTTCCTTACTACTGATGTACCACTGTTAAACTTAAACATTTAATCTTTCTTTTTTTAAGCATCCAGTCATGTCTATATAAGTTAACTTTACCGCTAGAACTGACTCTTTATTAAAGTGTACTTGCTGATTAAAATCTAACTTAATCATTCTGGCTCGTATCCATCTTAGTTAATATTTGACAAGATATAATAAATTACTTTCAAGAGAAGACACAAGGATTGTTGAGAAATTAATATCTGTCTTAACTAAAAAGTAAAAGGAATAGATGAAATTTCTTACTGTGTCATTTTTAGAAATAATATCTTATTAGTAACTAGCTTGTAAATATTTGACAACTGAATAGAAGTCATATACCACTAATGATCAGTTTTACTTAAACTTAATACTATAACATTAAACAACAGGCCATTTGTGGTTGTCTTTTGTAAAGCTGTGATTCATTTTTCTCTCTTTGCATTAGTTTACATAGCTCAGTTACAAAATATTTCATCAAAAAATCTTGAAGCCAATTCTTCTTAGTTACAAATAAAAATCATTGCATTCTTTTTAGGTAAATAAAATTGATTTTATTGTAGCTACAGTTATAGATCATAATTATTTTTATCCTATGTTCTCTGCTCTGCTAAAGAGGTCCTCTCTCCATTCAGATAAATATATTCCTGTAGAGGAATAAAACTGTATATGTGAGTGTATGTGGATATGTTTATTAAGTCAAGGTCTCGTGGATAGGACAAAATCAATGCTTTCAAATTAAAATGTCTGTTAAAACCAAACTGACTGATATAACAACCAATAAGTTTTTTAAGCTAGACAAGATAGATGGACAATTCAGGGTAAAATATAACTACATGAATCTCCCACAGAAATCTTACAACCTCAAGGCATTTGATAATTTACTTCTAGAGAAATAAAACAAATAACTTTTAACCAAATAGGGGAAACAGTGGGACAAACAATAATTATTGCTTCACTGAACTAAAAGGAGACATCAAAATCGTTAGAGCTGCCAGAATATAGAACCCAATGCACATGCAGAACCATATATCACTTTAATCTGAGGCCACTAGCTATAAATCTTAAGATGTGAATACATATCCTGGGGCATCTGCAGAAACCAGGGAAGCAAAAGGAACCATTAGCAGTGTAAGAGTAGGAAGCTATGGATAGGGGAATAGCAAGATACAAGTTCTCTGAAATAAGAAAATGAGAAAAAAAGTTCTAACTATGGAGAGGAAGAGAAAAGTAACAATATGATGTCTGAAGCAATCATAAGAGATCACACAATTAGCTATCTACCATAAAAATTGCAATACATCACTCAGGATGATATTCTCCAGATCCATCCATTTCCCTAAGAATTTCATAAACTTATCGTTTTTAATAGCTGAGTAGTACTCCATTGTGTAAATGTACCACAATTTCTGTATCCACTCCTC
>NW_022196905.1:178267750-178291460 GCF_008632895.1 Mastomys coucha | reverse complement strand
ACTGGGAATGGAGAAATTCGCATGTAAATAAAGAAAATATCTAAAATAAAAAAAAATAAAAAAAAAATTGCAATACATACAAGTCAGTATAGACATATCTAATGCTCCCTCTAAAAATCAAAAACTATTTAACAAAAACTTCAACACTAGAAATGAGATTCACTTTCTTGATTTGTTGTTCAGGGTTAGCCAAGAGACTCCTGAAACATTGACTAACAATTGCTATTCCCATTGTTTGCCCTGGGGCTGGGAGTTAAATCCCTATTGGTGAAGAAAGTATGCCCTTTGGAATAAGGGCTCAGAGGACCCTGAGCTGGAACCAAGCTGAAAGCCTTCTTTCTGAGCTCTAGTTTCCATATTACCATACAGCACCATGGAAGTGAAATTTTCTGGTTGTGTCGTGTGATGCTTTGTTGACGAAGACCTGTGAGAGGACGCATGATGTTTGGAGACAGTATAAGTAGGACTCACACACAGTGCTCCTACTGGTTGTCATGTAATACTTCCTTTGTCCCTGTCTTCGCTGATCCTCACTTCATTGAGAGAGGCATGGCAGAAAGTGTCTTTGGTATTCCACTAAGTCCGGTCACTCCTCTTGACTTGTGCTAATTTGGCAGAGGCCTGTCTCTTTCTGTTAGATCTGGCCTCGGCTGCTGATTTGTGTTTGGTAATATCTTTGAACTGGACTTTTGATATCTTGATGCTACTGTACTAGGCTGATAGTATTCTGACAAAATAAAAGATTAGAATTGCCCTCAAAGAACAACTTCTAAACAGATCTAAATCCCCATTGTCCTGTTGCCCATCTTTTCTCCCTCACCTTAGGATGGTGAGCTAGAAAGGAATACACGTGTTTGAGAACCCTTATTAAAGTAGGTTTTAAATTGTCTAAGTCTACAGACCAACCTAGCTTCCAAAGGAGGTAAACGATCAAACAGTTATGTTTAGTTATGAAGTCAGTAAACTGTGGTGACACAGCTTGGTGCTTAACTCTAAGTGTACAATAGTGGCACACGTAACTTAGTTGTAACCAACAGCTTTCTAACTGGACATAAGACCTGCCAAAAAGAGGGAAACCATCCCTGGTTCTAGAAACTTAGTCAACCATCCAGGGATAATGAAGTCATGGATCTCAGAGGATAACCAGCACTTTATTAAACCAGCATAATTCATAAATCCATCATAAATATTCATCCTTATGTCCACAGTTATGTGTAATTTTCATCCCTTATCAGGGAAGCTTCCATTTGCAGCAGATGGAAACCATTACAGGAAACCACAACCAATCAATATGCAGAGTTGTAAAGTTGAATCTCACTTACTGATATATCTAGAATACAACTCTTGTAGCTAATACTCATAGATCACTGTGGTAGGGTTGCACACTGAGGTAGAAAATTTGTAAGAGCCAAAGGAAGAGGACTTTTGCTGTGAGATTATGTCTCCTAGAAATCTTGTAGAAGTTACACCCTTAAAGTCTCACCCAACATGACAAAACATTGACTAAACATGGATAATAATAGCTGTGCTAGCTGGGCAGTGGTGGCACATGCCTTTAATCCCAGCGCTTGGGAGGCAGAGGCAGGCAGATTTCTGGATATCTGAGTTCGAGGCCACCCTGGTCTACAGAGTGAGATACAGGACAGCCAGGGCTATACAGAGAAACCCTGTCTCGATAAACCAAAACAACAATAACAATAACAACAACAAAACTGGATGTGCTAAAGTCGATGAAAGAAAGCCTTAACCCTACACAAAAGCAACTAAATAGTACTGAGAGCCAGAGTCATAATCCTCGCCAGGGAAAAGCACTCAACTGGTTATCCAATGCTAAATGGTCACCCTGAAAGCATGCACAAAAGTAACATTAGACAGACAGACCACAATTAATGAAAAAAAGAAGCCACAAATTTGAAAGAGAGCAACGAAAGATGCAACCGAGGGTTTGACAGGAAGAAAGAAATAGAACATGAGCACAGACAATGTAGAAGTAAAGATCAAATAGTCTTACTGCTGGTATTAACCAATCCCACGTTTCCATTAAGGAAATGGTTGGATTATGAGGTTGACTCTTCTAGACAATTTTATTTTGTTTTACATGTGTTGTATTCAATTTACATAGAGGAGATGGGGGTAAAGACTCTATCTCAGAATTTAATGATATAGGAAAATGATACTTCATCACATTGTTTGTTCACCGTCTATAATCCCTAAAGATGGACATTTCCAAAGGATGAGTCATGAAGACTAGAAAATAACTGTTCCTTTTTAGTACAATTTCAAGAGAGCAGGTCAAGACTGTCTTTACAAACTGTGTCATAATAGATCACAGTATACTAAGTGGTAATTCTCCTCGTATTTTCTCTTTGTCTTCTCCACTACATCTCGCATCCCCTTATTAGCAATGGTTGTGTATCATTTCACAGACTACGAATAATACCTATATCTACTCCCAGCAATGTGGAAGGCTACAGTATTCATGACACCATGCATCCCATCTATTTATCCAACAGCAGAAGGCTGATAATTTAAAATAGAATTGGCAGCAAACGTGGGAGTGTGAAATCTTTGTTGGCATCAACAGGAGAGTCTTCCTTATTGCTTTTTAGTCACACTACCAGGTTTTCCTCTCACTGCCAAGGTGGAAACTATTCTCCTTTTCTCTCCCTTTAACGGTTGTCACAAGGAGTCAATTTTTATGCTACGTTCCTTGTTGAGAATTTTGGAAAATGTTTAACTTTCACAGAGATTCTAGAAAAAGGGTTTCTCTGTGGGAAATAAATACTGTTTTCTAACATTAGGGCTCTTGCGGTTATTTTCCATTTTGTGCAGTCTGTCGAGGTCTTAAGCATCAGGAAAATGGCAGGACACATATTCTAACAATGTCAGCTGTTTAAATTGCCATTTTCACTACATTTACATTCTTCCACAGTATTGAAAGCAACTTAGCATAGATTGTCAGAAATATACAGCGCCATGCTCAAAGCAGAGTTGAAGGCTGAATCAAACAGCTCTGCTATTCTCCTGGCTTTTGTTCTTTGTACGAACAATATTGACCTTGAGGCTTACGGGAAATGTATTGAGAAAATTCTATGTATCAAGACGTGCAAGCAGATACGATATTAAACTGAAAGTCCTTTCAACTTTGCCTGAAAGTTAAAACAAGACAACTGAAGAACAGAGAAACCTGCTGAGCCATGAATGGAATATTATTCAGTTGACCTAAAAAGCCATTTGATAAAACTAAAAAAAAAAAAGTCTAATAGAATTAGGTTCTTTGGAGTTTAGAGTGATGCATATAAATGTATTAAATAACACTGGGGGAAGTAGTATTTGCCATTGTGCAGGAAGCTCCAGTTCCCAGAGAAAAGAAACCAGTCAAGAAATTTGCACAGAAAATTTTTCTTATACTTAGGACTGAGTTTGGAATCTTTTGACACTGTAGACTCTCCCACACTTCTCTTAGATACTGTCACTGGGGGTGAGAGGAAACTACAATTCGCATATACACATTGTCTTATGGGCTTAAATTGTATGCAGTAATAACCCATGGAAAGCATCATGTAGAGCATACCTGTGAGTGTCTTCCCATGAGAAGACCTGTGTAAAGTACTCTGGGGTTGGGAATTTTAAGCAGGCTGTTCCTTACATTTTATACTTAAACCCAGGAAACTATAAATTCAAACAAGAACTTATATATCTCATTCATTTATTTATCCCTTTATTTAAGAGATACCATCGACCTGAGCTTAAGATGGATACTTCTAGCCATATTACATTGGACATTTAAGATTTATTATTTTATATGTCTTTACTACATTTAATTAGAAAAAATAAGAAAAAGTAAGTAGTAGCATAAGATTAGATAAAGATACCCACAAAAATATTGTACAAGTAAATTAAAGGAAAATCTGAAAAATATATTCCAAATTATATACCATATGCCAAGTTAAAATAACAGATACAGAAAAATGCAAAATATTAAGAACAAAAGATATGTTGGAGAAAGAAAAGCAATGAGTCCCAGCACACATTGAAAAGTAACAGGTTTAGGAGACTAGATGAAAAATACTCAGCCAGAGAGTTTCACTGATGCTCATGAACATCAGTTCTAAATAAAAACCCGAAGAGTTTACCACAACACAAACCAATCTTTGAGAAAAAAGGAGTGTTGCTACTCAAAAGTAAATCACTCAATAGAACATTAAATACGTGTCCTGAAGAAGTTCAAATGAAATTTACATCATGATAACACTTATGACCCAGTGTAATCCCCTCTTCTCAACACTTCACGGCTGCATTCATGTACCAAATCATCTTTGTCCTCTAACCCGAATGTTTCAGTAGCTTCATAAATGGCTTTTTTGTCGTTGTTTGTAGCTTTTCCTTCATGATCTATGTTCAAGGAGTCTGCAGATTTCATCTGGCAATATTTTATTTAAACCATATCATTACTATATTAAAAAGATCCTTGTACATGTCGTAGACCTTACTCACTATGGACGCCCCACCTTCTCTAAGAGTTCTGTGGGATTTTAATGCTCAGATGAAGGAGCTCATTGCAATCTAGATTTAAGACTCTGTGTTAAACTTTCAGCAGACATCCCCAGAATAAAAGAAATAACATAAAGTTTGTACGAAGCATAAGGTTAAATTACCTTCTTTTATCAATTTGGTTATGATCTAACTTGAAATATGTGAATAAGAAAAGAGTGACTACAAAGGATGAGCAGATGCACTTGCTGCAGAGCCAACAGGTGACTTCCAGCCCATGGCAGATGATTTTAAGGGAGATGAAAGCTTCTCTAGAAGACAGTTACAAAATACTTTTGTTCTGGCTGTTGTGGTTATCTTAAGAACACCTTTGTCCCCAGTTACAGAGGCTTGGACCACATGGCTTGTACTTCCTCATATCTGATAGGTAGGTAAGCTCTTTTTTCTGTCCCCCCATCCCCCCACACAAAGACCTCTGTTTCCTTGCTATTATAGGGCATCTGTTATCTCTTTAACAATCTCACTTTTCTTTCTGTGTGCATCAGTCAGAACTGGAAAGAAAATCTCAAGACACTATCGTGACAATTCTGATTACATGGGGGAACACGTTATAGCAAGGCGTTCGCTCAAAATCAGAGAACAATTTCCTCATCATACTGATTCCTCTTGTTTAAAGTTATTAGCAATGAATACAATGTAAGTATTAGAAAAAGAAGATTGCACCATTGCTAGTGACAGGAAATTAGTCATTCCCAGAAGCTAGTGATAGATATAATGCCTAGAAACTTGAAAAGTTAGCTAAATGTAATTAAGCCCAGGCACCAACATCAGGGGGCTACAAACATGTTTCCTGGAGAATCTGTTTTAGCTTAATTTTTTCCTTATAATTTTCTTCATTCCTGCATCTTCCTGATCTTTTGAAACTTCTTCATCTGGAATGTTTCCAAGCAGCATACTACCCAGGAGAAAACTGATTTCAAATATATAATAATAGTTTATTCCTTATTGATTGATAAATGCATCCTTCATTGTGAGGAGATGGAGTAGCTGACTCCCTACGCACTGCTGGTAATAATGTACGTAAATGTAAAAATCCCCTTAGTAAACTGGTAGTATATAGAATGTATGCACCCTATATAAATAAGAAATTATAGTGTGCATTTTCCAGATAAACTTTATGCATTTACTCCAAGCATCAAGATAGGCTGATACGATAACATTTATAAAAATAAATGAATAAATAAATAAATAAATAAATGCTAGAAAATAACCAATTCCCACCAAAAGCATTTAGTAGTAAATTACAAATATTCTGCAGAATAAAACTTTGCACAGTGAATGACTTATAATTTCATAAAGAACAGATGAATTTTTTGAACATGATTTTGAGCAAATAGAGCTGTGTTGCAGAGAATTACAATGTAAAAGGTATCACACACTGTACACAAAGACAGTTCATGGTTGGGCGGTGGTGGCCCATGCCTTTAATCCCAGCACTTGGGAGGCAGAGGCAGGCAGATTTCTGAGTTCGAGGACAGCCTGGTCTACAGAGTGAGTTCCAGAACAGCCAGGGTAATACTGAGAAACCCTATCTCGAAAAAACAAAACAACAACAATGAAAAAACAACAACAAAAACCAAAAACCAAAGACAGTTCATGCTAATCTACACAGTGATGAGGCAAGTCATGGCTTGGGTCTTGGAGCAGACACTAAAGTAACAAGTAGTAAGCATTCTGAGGCAGTGAGCCTGAAATGAACATGGATCAAGGTAACAGTTATTCTGATGATGAGAAGAGAGAAAGATACAAACCTGTGCCACCCCATTCAGCAACCTAATGGGTTCTCGCAACATTTTAGGGAACTTGAATCAGGACAAATTAGGATTTGAAGCTTTGATACAGAAAATAATTTCTGCTTTAGATAGTGTGATAAAGCAGACTTGGAAATCTTATTAAATGTGTTTTAGTACAGGCTTAAGTTCAAGGGTTAGGAAAAAAATAATGTTTAGCGAGGAAGACTCTTTGCGAACATTGATGTGGCCTCATGAAAGAATAAAAGAAAGACATCTCACCATTGATATGGGCTTCTCAGAGAAGGGTTTCAGTTAATTGTCTTAGCACTGGCTATCTGTATTATTTCCATATCACTCAAGTTAAGTCTCAGACAATTGCTAGGAATCTCGTTTTACGTTTTAAAAATTATTTATTCACTTTGCATCCCACTCACTGCCCTGACTCCTAGTAACCTCCTCCGACAATCATTTCCCCATCCAACATCTCCTTCCCCCATTTTGGTATCCTCCCACCCCGGCACATCAAGTTTCTTCAGGGCTAGGTGCATCTTCTCCCCCTGAGGCTAGACAAGGCAAGCCAGCTAGAAGATCATATTCCACAGACAGGCAACAATTTGTGAGATACCTCCCGCTCCAGTTTGTCTGAGAGCCACTTGAAGGCCAAGCTGCACATCTACTACATTTGTGGAGCAGGTAGGAAAAGCCCTGTTATGCTCTTTGGTAGGTGTTTCAGTCTTTAGAACCCCAAGAGTACAAGTTAGTTGACTCTGTTGGTCTTCCTGTGGAGTTCCTATCCTCTTTTGGGCCCACAATCCTTTTCCCAACTCTTCCATTAAAAGGTTTCCAAGCTCCATTCCTGATTTGACTGTGAGTCTATACATCCTTCTGAGTCAGCTGCTGTGCAAGATAAATATGCTAGTTTGCATTATTTCTGTTTCTTAATAAAAAGAGAATGGCCATCTAATTGTAACTGATTGTTTTGAATTGTAAATAATCTTTTTGAATATTTAGTAGAAGGGAAGTGTATCAGTTTGGTAGATCACCTTCCCTTTCGCTTTGGCAGGATCTGACATTTTGTTTAACCTGTGAATGAATTCTATTGAAAAGGGAATGAGAGCTCAAGATTGCTTAACTGCCAGGGGAATTTAAGTGGGATTAGATTACAATGTCTCTAAATTTTAGTATGATTCCATCTTATGAAGTTCAAAATGTTTATGTATAGCCTCTGTTTAGGGGAACAATTATTCCATTTTCATTTTTATGATTTGAAATGCCCCATTAACTGCACTGGTATTGATCCAGATAATAAAATGGCAATCCGTATTCAATGAATTGAATAATTTCCTTATGAACATGCAAGCCTACTGCCTATTTGCCTTTATACCCATGTTTTTATTTTAGCTCCCTGGATACCTTTATTTCACAAACCATTAAGTTTCTCAGTGTGTGGAAGCTTTTGGATTATTTAACTCACCATTATAAAACAGTCCATTCAGCAAAATTCTAGAAAAAGGTAGAGTACATCTGTAACAGAATTCATTTGTTCCTTTTTATACTAATAAAATGGTATGTTGGATGTGTAAGTGCATGGATAAACATTCTGTAAAAAAAATTTCAAGCATCATGACTTTTAATTTTGTTACCATTTCCAAACCAATAGATTTATATAGTACAGTTGTTCTTGTTACAAAGACACACACACAAACAAAATAATAAAAGTATCCATATTGAAGATAGTAAATGCTAGAGAAACTATAAACTCTGTGGAATGAAAGCTACTTAAATTTATAGTAACTAATCATTATGAATTTTTAACTTGGAATTCTACAACCCGTACTTTTCAGAAGTGGTTGCTATTTCCATTAAACTGCTTTGGTGGCACCAATGGTCCTGTGTTGCTGGATTAAGAAGACTCGAGAGAGATAAATTCTACCTTGCCATTGGCTGATTTGAAAAAATTCCATAGGCAATCACAGATGCATAGAAAGCTACAAACCCCTCTCCTTTGCTAGGAAGGTTTCATGGATACAAAATTCACTATCTTTGTAGATATGTTTTCCTTGCGTACAAAGAACTCACTTTGGGGGGGGAGGGGCTCACATGTTTGTTGAAAGGACCGAGTTATGGTTAAGACTGCCGCCATAATATAAAAACTAGTATCTATTAGGCACCTCCTCTACTTCTCTTCAGTTTATCTTCAGAGAGGACACTGTCCCATGTGTCTCCCACCGTACATCTCTAAGGAAGATAAGTCAGAATATTCTCCATCTATGACTGTATGGTGAAGATGATAGGACAAATGATTAGAACTTCATTGTGCCCACATGTATGATTAGTTTACTTCACTTTATTTTTGTCTATACTAGGCCTAACTCTCCACTCACTGCTACCTAAAGGTCCCATTAATGAGGAAAGATAAAGGGCATTAGGCAAGCAGAGGCTTACAAGAGTGTCCTGTGCACATGCACATTTTACCTATACTTCTACTTTATTGATGTCTAATAACATATTACAACACCACTGAAAGGTGTTCAATTTAATGAATTATGATACATTCACAAAACTCTACAACTATCACCAGGATATAATTGCAGAACATTTTGTGACTGCCTAAAACAAATGCATTGTGTATTATTGATATTTTCCCTCTACTGGTCTCTCTGCCATTTGGCATCTACTAATTTATTGACTGTAAATTTATATTCTCTACATTTCATATAAACAGAATACATGACCTTTGAGACTTTGGATTATTTTCATTTAAGAGGAGTTTTTGCTCCAACCACTTTTGTTTTTATAGCATGAATCAGCTATCTTTCTATTTTACATCTGAATAAGATTAGATGGTAAACTGACTTTATCCATCTACATGTGATGGGCTTATGCTTATTTCTATTTACTGACTATTATGCATAATGATGTTATAAATAATTGTATATGTTTTGCATGAAAATGTATTTTCAAATATCTTAGGTATGTATTTAGATGTAAAATTGGTAGATAATGTATATTTGGTCTCCAATTTCTTTAGAGAACTCTAAGCTATTTTTCAAAGTCACTGTAACATTCTAGCTCCACATCAGCAATACTTGAATGTTCAGGACGAGTTCTTCCTACATCCTCTTCAACACCTGTTATTGCTCATCTATTTTATTACAGCATCCTAATGGGTATGAAGCAGTATCTTATGAAGGTCTTGCTTTGCATTTCTCTAGCGTCAAATGATATTGGTGAGCCTTTTATTTTGTATGTGCTTACTGGCAACTCTTACAACACCTTTTGAGGAAAGGTGTTTTAAAATCTGATACCTAATTTTAACTGGATCACTTATTTTATTCCTGAACACTAATCATTTTAATTTTTATATTCTCAACCTTAATCATGTGCACAATTTGCTATCGGATTCTCCAATTCACTTTACTGTCTTGTCATTTTTAGATAGTAGTCTTTGAAGAACTTGATAACATTTCCCCAAGCATTATTTATGTATTTTTAATTTTCCTTGTAATTTTTTTTCTTTTGAAATATCAAAGAAGCCAATGGTTAGCAAGGTCAGAGAAGTACATTTGATATCTTTATACATAAAAATTTCTACATGTAGTTATTTAGTTCATTTTGAATTAAGTTTTGTGTATAGTTATACCTTTATATTTTAATCACACTCAACTTGGAAGAAACAAAAGGCTTCTTGCTCACAGGTTCTCTTTATTGCATCACACATTCTGACAACTTAAATTGGGGGGGTTAATAAACTTAAGACTAAATTCTCTGAGATCATTACTTCCATCCAACTTCTTCCCTGCATTATTCACTGATAACTTATGTAAATCTCAGTGAATGCTCAGTAATTTCAAAAACAATTTGAACTTCCCAACCAGAGCAGAGTTATTCAACACAACACACAATAGATAGAGAACAGGTGTGACCTCTTGATTCTAACCCAACACTCAACAGCTAGAGCACAGGTATGGCCTCTTGATTCTATCTGATTCTAATCTTGCTTTTAATGATGTAGTCTACAAAGAAAGAGAGGCAGAATTAGTACCTTACAAACACAATTGAAGTTAGCTACTTGCTTGAAATATTCTAATGAATTTCTCAGGAGTGTGTGTGCGTGAGTGTGCATGTGCATGTGCATGAGTGTGTGTGTGTGCAAGTGCATGTGTGTGTGTGTGACCTCAATGGAGAAATAGAAATAGAGCAATGATTAGAGACAGAGAAGTTATTGTTTCATGAGAATAGGGATGAATGAGTGACACTGGCATCTTACAGAGGTATGCAGCTGAACATCCTACATTTGACAGGGTGGTCCCACAATAAATTGTTCTCTGGTTTCAAATATCAATAACAAAATTCTGAAAAACACCATATTTAAGTCAAAATAAAACTCCCCAACATGGACTGGGAGATGCTATATAACCATTTCCCACTCCTCCAATTTCATTTCCTATTTCTACCTCTCTCCCCATGTTCCAAATATGTATCTATTTCTTTAACATACAAGGCTATTTCCTGAAACCAAGCCTTTAAAATTGCTCTTCACTGTAAATTCAATTTTCTTCCCTAGATTGGCTAGTTCTCATCTCTCAGGAATTTCCAGCCATCATCTGCTTAACAAAGGGAACCTTAAGATGAATATAGGAGGGTAGCACTTTAGAAAAGGGGTTATCGAGGGATCACAGGAAGAATTGATGACAGAGAAAATTAAAGAGAAATAGAATATACATGTAAATAGCAGATGGTGAAATGGCTGAGATTTTTACTTTTATTTAGTCTTTCCACTCTCTTACCTCCTTGTGCCTTTGCTCAAATCTCATCTCGGTGCTCCCTTCCCTGATGACCCTATTCTTATTAACATGCAAAATTTTGGATTTCATTTAGGCATTTTCTGTCCTCAATCTCTATATGCTATTCTGTCTGGCCCATTTTTACACAGTCAGGCCCTCCATCATGCAATCTTTGAATGACTTATATAGGATTGGAAATACTATACATGGATGTTAAAATATGTTTTAGAATTGACAGTTAGACATGGAAGAGTGTTAATAAGAAGATAGGAAATGTGTTGAAGTAAAAAATAATATTTAAAGAATAGAAACAGTTGGAGAGATTTTATGCATTTTGAGCAACCTGAAAAGAAGAGAACTTGCAAGTAATATTTGAAGTAGCGGGTGCATAACAGTAAAAGGAGAAAGAAAAAGTACAGATGTATTTTCAAAATATAAATGTAAAATGTTTTTATCTTAAAGCAACAATTTCTACTGATGATTGGCTATAAATAACCAATCAAGTGAGGACAAAAAAAAAGAAATAACAATCCACGCAGATAAAGAGATTTTTAAAAGAGAATATGCAGAGATAACAGAAGCATCATTGGACAAACATTGAATTCTTGATAACAATGGCAGGAGATGGGGATGAGAAAGCTTCTGATTTTGAAGGGTTAAGTAGGAAGGAAGAATGTGTGCAAATGGACACAAATCATGGCAGCTGTCTGATGCCATCAATCTGTTGAGAACAGCTCTGAGGTAGGGGTTAAGTTTAACAAGAAGGAATGAGTAGAAGGAAGAGAAAGTGGTGGTGTCTGTCCTGGTGTTTTTCACTGTTGGGATAAGAAGTATCTTAGCAATTGAAATATAATCAAACATTAAGGTGTTTCTGGACTTAGCATGAGGGGTATGTCCAAGTCCTACCAACTGCCCCATTCATTGTCCTTAGTCAACCTACGAGCAAGTTACAAAGTACAATGTAGAATGTGGATGGCTTCTATTTTAGATCCATGGCTGCCTGGAACTCTGCTGACCCTTCTTCCCAGTGTTGATAGAGTCTATCTATCATCATGACTCAACACTCAGAATTTGAAGCTCAGTTTCTACCAAATATGCATGCCTTTCACGGTATTGCAAAATTGTGCTAATAGTATTGCAAAAACTACGCAGGAAGTGAACTACCTTAAATAAGAGATAGTTTTGGGTTTTTTGTTTGGTTGGTTTTTTTGATGGTCTGTCTGCTTTGTTTTCTTTCTTTCTTTCTTTCTTTCTTTTTTTGTTGTTGTTGTTTTTTCTTTTTTTTCAAGACAGGGTTTCTCTGTATAGCTCTGGCTGTCCTTGAACTCACGTTGTAGACCAGGGTGGTCTCAAACTCAGAAATCTGCCTGCCTCTGCATCCCAAGTGCTGGGATTAAAGGCATGCGCCACCACTGCCCAGTGAGATAGTTTTTAATTAAAAAAATAATATGAAAATTTTAGGCTGTAAGGAATGGAGAGACTACAAGCAAGGTTACATAAAACAAGACAGATATCAAGGAGACCGTTAAAGTCCCCACCTTCTAATTACCTGTGAAATGTTGGTGACAGGAGATGAGGCCATGTGAGAAAATTGATGAATTGGTCAAGTGGAGATGAGTTGTAAGAGGAAGGGCTGTATTCAGATAAACAGCAGAAGTAAAAATTTCCAAAGAAATGATTTATTTGGCACAGAACTTTTAAGGAACTTGTAACTTAGTCTTTTATAGAAATGGGATTCCACGTGAACAGTGACCTCTTCCAGGCATTTTGGAAAGGCTTCGGCTGCATTCTTATTCCGTCTTTAAGCAAAATAGAAGGACAGGTTTTGCTTAATTTCAAGAAAACATCTCCCCAATACACTTATGATCCAAACAAAAGTTCGATTTTCCAGAGAAGTAATCAGCAAGCCACATTAATTTTCCTAAGCTGTGATTTAAGTTGTTTTGTGTTGATTTCGATTACATAAATACCATGAAAAGGAAGATGTGGAGTTTGATTACCAGTTAAAATGTCATCCAAGCTGAAAAAGCAGTGGGAGGAAAAGCTTTTGAGCCACTTAAAATGTTCAGACTGAGCAGACAACACTAAATGTTGCTTTTAAACATCACACTAATTTTGCTATATGGGTGGAGAAAATGCTATTGTCAAGAGCTCTCCCAGTATTCAGATTAGCACTGTTGATAATTCTAGTGTGTCTTCATAAGATTTAGGGCTGATTGTTAACAACTGTGGTCTAGATGCACTTACTGTCAGTATCTCATGTCAATAAAAAGGTCATAAAGGACTTTTTATTTTTATTCCCAGACATGTAAGTATTTCAAATCTAATGAAAACTCATGCTCTCTCAACAGACATTGAACAATGTCATTGATGAAATTCTCTTGCGAGGAGAATGGCATCATTTCCCTGAACATAGAAACGTGGTATAATGGGGTCAGTCCTGACACCCTCATCTTTCTCCTGGTAATATTACCTGTTGCAAACTTTTCCTTAAGCCATATTAGATTCACATGTTTTCCTATAATGCAGACAATTGCCCCGAGCCCTTGAGACACTTCTCAGTAAACACTCTTTTCTGCACAGCCTCACATTTCATAGATTCTTAAGAAAGATTCATGCTTACTCAAACACAGAAGATATACGCTTAACGATTTATACGTTGCATTTTAAATTCCCAGAAGGTAAGGAAGGACGTCCATCATGATGATCAACAGGCTCTCTCTTCATATGCCACACACACACAGCACTATCAAGATATATGAAGGCAATCTTCCAAGAAATCAAGCATGAAAGTTATGTGCAGAGATAGAACACCCCAGAATCCTGCATTATTTTAATAGTTCAGAGTGGAAAGTGACTTATGTAAAAACATTTTTGCATAGTATTGCTTCCCATTCTGCTGTTTAGTGTCTATTCACTGTGGAAAGTATGTTAGGAACTATGTGTCTCAATGAAAAAACATATCACTCGCTTTCCTTAGGAATCTTTATGGGAAAGAATCTGAAGGAGATTTTTAAATTCTAACTATGCGGGATTTCAAAGGCAGCTTAGAAGCAAGCGAAGCATTTAATGTTGAAAGTTATCAGAAAGTTCATGAGAGTTCATAAAAGCGAGGAAGGTAAAGATAAACCTGAAAACCAAAACACCAGGTGAGATTCTGATTCAGCCAAAATCAAGCATTCCTCAGAATTGTCAGTAAAACAGGTGCAACATGTGCCACTCATTTGCAAACACACAGATCCATCTCATAGACTCGGAGCTGAAGACAAGAACCAGGCTGTAAAAGAAACAAGTATAAAATTCCCAAATATTTTTAGCGTAAAGATCTAAATCCAAAGGGACAAAAGAACTATTTCCTATACTGTTTATTATCTTTATTAACTATATTCAATGAATACAAGCTCGGTTCAGCTGTTAATGAGGATGAGGCAAGCTCTGAAACAGCATTTTAGGGGTGTGCAAAGACTGAGGCATTTGTCAGCCATGTCCTCTAATAACTGAAGTGTGAGGACATCTCTCTTAAGTTTTTCTGATCATACCTTTAGACAGGTAAGCTCTCAATTTGGTGACTTTCATTGCTCTCCATACATGTGTGCCTAACAGGCATATAGGTATATATAAAATTACTTAGGAAAATAATTTCAACAGAAAAATGAGCAGCAATTAACACATCTGGAAAGGTTTTTGCAAATGTTCTCTTTAGCAGATATTACAAAAATACAATACAAAAAAAAGGAGTACAAAAAATAAAATGAAATGAAAGTGATTTACTGTTGCATATAACTGAATTGTTATATTTTGACACTCCCATTTTATGTGAATTTATAAAGTAGTTTAATGGAAGGAGAGTTACTTTGCCCACTTCCATATAGTCTGCCTTTTCCAAGTCTTAGAAGACTTGTTCAGCAACACCACATAACCTTCCCACTGAGACACGAATATGCTTTCCCCAGGATGACTTCTTTATAGACATCTGCGCTCAGCCTCAGAAAATTCCACTTATCTAACATATAAATGTCCTTTTAATACTTTCAAGCAAGTATTTGTCAAAAATATTACAGCATGTTAGAAACCAGAAAGCAAGAGAGAGGGAGGGAGAGAGCGGGAGAGAATATATTATTACATAGTATAATATAATATGTAATATAATATGACTAATGATTTTTTTTTAAAATCCCTGACACAACATTATAAGACAAGGTAGGTCCAAATATTCCATTGAGTTCTTTTTCATTGGTCCTCAATCAATTCTGGGCATGCAGTCTACCTTTAAGAGTAATTAGTTCCCCCCAGTGAGACTCCCTTGAAGAAAATTAAATTTTAATCTGCAAATGGTGATAGATTGAAGACAGCTTTGCAGTTAGGGCTGGCTATATTGCCCACTTCTCCTTTTATGTCAAGGATCCCATTAAGGGCAGACCTGTGCAGACCATGTGCATGATGCTTGAGTCCCTCTGTGTTGATTTTCTAAGTCCTGATTGTTCATCAATTAATATACCACCAATTGTTGACAGATTTTTATATAAATATCCATCCAAAACTCATTTCCTATTTTGTGTTTCTATGGGATTTCTGTGTTTGTGAATGAGCAAATCTCAGCATTTCTTGTGGCTCTTCTTGAGCTCATCTTTTATCTACATGTTTGTGTTGTGTATTCTGATGTGTTAGTTTTACTTTATCATATTTATTTCATTATTTAAAAAACTCAGTGCACAGAAAAGAAATGCCAATTATTTTACAAACTGTCCTCAGTAATAAGTTATTCCTGGATGTGATATGTTCAGAGAGATTATTTGCATCTACATGTTTTAGACTTTGGGTCATTCCTGTTTCTCTAAACAATGTATACATGTTCTTAGGGTGCATCTTCAACCTACCTCATGTTATCCTACCAACAATGTTTAATACTATTATTTGCAATGTATAAATAAAGAAAATGAGCAGCGGGAATTTTAAAGACAGACAACTATGAGGATAAAATGTGAGCTCAGATACTCAAGTATTAGAACCCCTGTGTTTTTCACCTATTCCACACTATTTGCATATAGACATGTGTCTACTGTCCTCACTGATGCTTCAGAATCGAAAAACCACTTCAAGAAGCATGAACCAGGTTCCCTCATTGAGAGGAACACATATTTTCATTTGTTTTCATTCATGTTGAGTGTTTCACAATAACGACTAAGAATTGTGATAAACTCACAGTCCCTCGGGTCAATTCAATTGACCACTACAGGAAGGGAGAGTGTTGTGTAGGCAAATGTAGTCTTCCTTGATTAAAATTACTTTCATCCCACGAGAGCTTTTTTTTTTAAAAAAAAAATCACACAATTTGCCATTAGAAACTCACTAAAATTTTCTACTTTTCATGTAATGAAGACAAAACTATCATATTTGGCTAGCTGAGCTGTCGATATGGAACTGTGGCCTGTGCAGACAGCTTTTAAGATGTTCTGGGGAACTGATAAATAAAAGTGTCCTTAAATCAATAAAAGTAACTTCAAAGGCTTGCCTGTGGGCTGTGGCATTTCTAAGGAACTAGACATAATTGAATTCTAGTTCTTGTTGGTTTCTTTTCTTTCTTTATTTCTTTTATCTTTTTTTCTTCAATTGACAATGGCTATGTTACTAAGAGAAGGACTCAGTTTGGGGAGATAAAACTAAAGTTATCAATACAACTCAGGGCTCATTATAGCAGGCAACTGAAGAATTCTATGGGATCTACAAATCAATAGGAAAGTTGCTGCCATGCTGTTTCAGAGGCTTGATGCACAGGGTTTGTGTGGTTTTTCTTATTCCATTTCCCCCTCAAAGTGTCTCAATGCTTCATTATTGCTGGTTTTCAGCCATTAATAAAAGCGATGTTTGTTTTTCTCCTTTTTTCTATTTTATCTTATGGAAGTTAAGGTCTCACTGTGTTTCCTTTCTTGGATATTTTAATACTGAATCATACTCGCTTCTGAGACTGAACTACAGCAGCCACCTGTCTGTCTGCCTGTCTGTCTATGTCTGTTTTTCTCTTTCTCTGTCTCTATCACTGTCTGACACTGTCTGTCTCTCTGGCTATCTCTGTCTGTTTGTATTTCTATCTCTCCCTCTCTTCCTCCCTTTCTGGCTTGATCCCACCTCTCCCCCTCTCTCCGACACAGCTTATTTATCTTAAACTAACTATACCCACATGTTACCCTCCAATAGTAGTCTATCCACTCAGATCATTGAACTTGCTAGTTCTTTGTGTCACAAATCTTCTGGAGATCACTTGTCCTTTAAAAAAATGTAGTCTTATCTTTCTTTGAAATTATAAGCATAACCTAATATTGAACTTTCCACTTTTCATCCATCATGTATAGATTTACCCACATCCAGTCATACCACAGTCTCATGCTTTCATTGTTTTTCTTAGTTTTCAACTGGAACGTATGTTGACTTATTTTGTTATGTAGCATGTCACAAGTCATACACACATCTATATATTTATATAAGAAAATAATAAAACCTATTTCTCTGAACTCAGTGTCCTACATAATAATACAGTGATATGCATCATCCCAAAGAGCTCCTCTGCTATCCTGATTGTTTCTGCCACCTGAAGAGAGTGATTTTCTCAACTTTCATCTTACAAAATAGCTTTTGAAAAATTTGATCTCACACATTGTTACTTGTAAACAATCAGTTTTGCAATCTTTCTTCAGTAGGCTGCATGAAATTGTATCATGCTCTAGACAGTCTTCCAAGGATTATGCTCTCTCTCTATCATATTGGCATTTACACTTGTAAGGTGTTGCCTTGCGGTGATGGATGAGATTACAACATGTGAGTACACATTACAAATTACCTACGAATCTCTCTGTGCTGTGGATGGACTTGTTTTTCTTCTATTTCATGTCAGTTGACTGAGACTGCTCTGAAAATTTCATATGTCTCTGGGCAAAAACTTGTAAATATTTATGTAAGGCTTCATACAAATTTACACTCCAATCATTGGGCATTTCTTCTATTCTCTTCTTAGACTAATCCACCTACCACTTCATTTTTCTACCTGTTTACTACCTTCTTCAAGTTCCCAAATTTTCTAGGAAAAATTGCAGTGTTAATTTGCTTGCTTTAGAACTCTACCTGCATTTTAGACCAGGTCTAAGATTTCTCCAGACAATTCAGCTGTCTTTCTGCTTTCTAAAGTATCTCTCATAACCCTCACCCATGTGGGTAGATGCAAATTGATTTTCTTTTCCATCCACTGTAGATTAGCTGCAGAAAAATCAATGCATTTTTAAATGTACCATTTTACTTCCTCTGATCTTTCTTCTTGGCTCTCTCCTACCTGGGATTCTCTGATGGTCGGACCCCTGACCTGCCTCTCACAGCTTCAAAATATGTTCTTACCTAAACAAATTGTTTCCTCTCCAAAAATATTTGAGTCATATTTAGTAGTAATTTCTTGAATTTTCAAAACCCATGCATACGCCTAATGAACATAAAATGAGGAAACTTTGTGTCGTAACCCTAAGAGCAAACAACTTAACTTATCCTGTATTAATTCTTCTTAGGAATGAGACCTCTAGTGGGTTATCCAGTACCAAGTGATCAGGTCTAAAATGATATACACACAAGCAACATTCAACAAACTCAGTATGTTGTGTTTATATACTTATATGCTTCAAATTATATTATATACAGATAGATATTTATATACATTATGGGGAAAAGGTCATAAGTTTTAGTGGGAGTGGGGAAGTACAGGAGGAGTTGGATGGAGGAAAGGCAAGGTGGTCAAGGTATTACTGTATTTTAGTATTTTGTTGTTGTTGTTTAAAAGAATCACACAATTACCTTTAAGATACAAAAAAACCTTTGCTGTGTATTTTTTATTACCTAATACCATAAGATCTTTTAGTTCCAGAGAGAAGTTTGTATTTTAAAACAGTGTATTTCAAGTATACTGAAACCAGAGGAATATAATCCTCATTGGATACATAAGACAATCTCCAGTTTTACAGAAAGCAGTAGATTATCAAATAGCAAGATTTCCTTGAGTTATAGTCAACTACAGTGTTTAGCTCTGGAACAAGCTACCAAACACTCTAGAATAAATCTCAGTTGTAAATGATTAGTAAGATTTGCCTTAATGTTCCAAAGAGCTTTTAAAAGATAAAATGTGTGTGCACATGTGCCTGTGTGTATGCATGTATAACTGTGTATGTTTAATGAGTGTATAAAGTTTATGAAACATTTTCTTGAGCCTTTTTGACTGAAGGAAAGTGAGATCTTTCTCCTGAGCTCTAAGGTATTGTGTTATTCTTTAATCTCTTCAATATTCATTATATATTACACCCATTGGTGAGCCCCATCCTGGCCTTTCAGGCTTTCCTTTAATAATTTATTCATATCTCATGATTTAATCTACTTCTCTATTTTCTCCAACTATTGTTCTGTCCCTGCATTTCTTATTCTGCATGTCTGATGGCTTCTAGCAATGGTATATACTATACCATAGACAGGTATGACTTCCTCTGCTTTTCACAGTGCACGTTATAAAAGTTTCAACAACTGTCTTACTGTGGAAGTGCTGTATAGAGTGCTTCTTTCTATAATCAGTAGATGTCTGTATGAAACATGAGAAAGGAAAACTGTTATAGTCGTGTCTAGGTCCTTTGCCCAATGATAGAATTGCAAATTTCCAACAAAGTTGGTTGCAATTCACCACATAATTGTTTCATTAATCCAAGAGGAACATAATAATTAATGATTCATTTAGTTTAAGATAAAAATATTCATGCAACACTTTACATCATCTAGACTGAACACAATTGATCTAACAATAAAATGAATTCCTAATGAAATTCAGGTCCTACAGTCATATTTCTCAGTGAGTAAAGAAGGTGCTATTCAGAGAACTCCAGATATCTAACAAGTCAGCAAATGTTTAGCACAATTCACTGAAAATAAAAGATAATGGTCTCTACAGTACCAAGAGAGTTTTGAGTCATTTTCTGTACATCACGAATATGGACTTTACTATTTATTTTTCTTTCTATTTTTATTGATTTAAGTTTTATTGCATTATGATGAGAAGAGATACATGATTTCAATTTATCTGAATTTGTTAAAATTTAAAAACATATTTTAAGTAAATAGAATTACATCACATTCTTGTTTCCCTTTTGTATCCCAACTCCTCCCTGAGACCACCCATTCAATACCTATAATATCTTTTTTGTCATGTTCTTTAAAATTTATAAAATATTATAACAATAAAAATGAGTATTATAAAAGTTGTTTGATATATAACAACAATCAATTGAACAGTCTTATGTAGATGCTTGTCTACAGCAATACTGAAAATGCATACATTTTTCTCAATATAAATTTTAAATAACTCCAAACATATTAACTTACAAAGATCAGTAGCCTTTCTATACATCAACAACAAACATATTAAGATAGGCATCATGGACATTCTCACATTTGCAATATCCTTTAACCCCCCTTAAAAATATAATATCTCATAGTTGAGAGACCTCTACAATTAAATTTTTATCTCTGAAAAAAAGTTAAAGTTATTGTGGAAGATAATAACATGTGGAAAGGCCTCCCATATTAACAGATTGGTAGAATTAATAATAGAAAAAGACAGTACTACTAAAATCAATTCATAGATTGAATAATCTGCAATTCAAACCACTATAACATTCATCATAGAGATATATAAATCACCCAGAAATTTATGTTGAACCAAAGAGATGCCATGTAGGCAGCAAGCCCAAGCAGACAGAACAGTGCTAGCAGGTAGACTACTCCACATTGCAAGATATAGTACAGAGTTATAGTCATCAAAAACATCATGGTACTGGCACAAGGACAGGGATGTAGAAAAATGGAACACAATAGAAGACACAAACATGAGTGCATATTACTAGAGCTGTATGATATTTGACAAAGATGGTAAAACATTCACTGAATATAAGATAGCATCTTCAAGAAAAAGTTCTGGAGGACCTTCATGTCCATATGTAGAAAAATGAACTTACATCCCATCCATCATCCTGTACAAATTTTAACTCAAAAGGGATCATAAACCTAATTTGAAACACTGAAACAGCTCAAAGAAAATATAGGCGGTACTCTAAGTGATATAGGTATAAGAAGAGACTTTCCACCCAGGAATTAAGGCTGAATATTAACAAATGGCACCTCATAAAAATAAGACTCTTCTTGAGCTGGGTAAGGTGGCATACCTCTTTAATCTAAGCCCTTGGTAGGCAAAGTCAGGCTGAATGCTATGAGTTCAAGGCTATCCTGAACTCCAAATCGAGTTCCATGACAGAGAAGCTGGGGCTGTTACACAAGAAACCCGGTCTTAAAACAAAACAAAACAAACAAGCAAGAACCTCTTCTTTACAGTAAGGGAATATTCAACTCAATAAAAAACAAAGACCAGAGAGTGGGGAAGAATCTTGCGTGTGTGTGTGTGTGTGTGTGTGTGTGTGTGTGTGTGTGTGTGTGTGTATGTACATATGTGTGTATGTATAGATATCTTTGCTTTGGAGTCTTGTTGTAGTCTGATGGACTATGAGTACAAACGCAAGAGATGAAATAGAAATTGGTAAGAAATATCTCAAAACGTATTGAACACCCTTAGCAATAAGAAGAATGCTGGCATGGGAGGAAAGAGGAACATTCATTCACATTCATTCACTGATGGAGGGATGTAAACTGGTTCAGATACTGTGGATATCTATATAGAGAACTCTCAAAAATCCAAAAGTAAATCTACTATACAATCCATCTCTACCATTTTTTGACAAATGCCCAAATAAGTTGGCATCTGATTCCAGAGATACTTGCCCAGCTGTGTTCATTGCTAATGTAATCACAACAGCTAGGAAATGGAAGCAGACAAAATGTCATTCACCTGATGATATATGATATTATTAAAATGTGGTACATAAACACTATAGGATTCTCTTGATCTGTGATGAAAAGTAAATTTCATGGGAAAATAGATGTAATAGAATATATTATAGTGAATGAGGTAACCCAGAAAGCCAAATACTGCACATTCTCTCTCATTTAAGGATCCTAGGTCTTAATCTTTGCATGTGAGAACATAACACAGAGTAAGCCTTAAAACGAGGAAAATAAAAGGGATGATGGAAGGTAATAGGAAATAAAATCTGTTGATTGGAGGGTAGTGGGAGATGTGACATCAGAGTGTAAATGGGAAAATGGTAGAGGGAGGATTTAATTGGCTAGGAAGGAGGTAGTTCAGAGAGAGAAGGAGGGGAGGTATAAGGAACACTAGTGATGCTTTAAAAGGTCATATAAAGCATACTATCTGTACATTTACTTAAATATATATAATATACATGAGTATGTGTATACATTTGTAAGTAATTTAAGTGAAGTTATGCCACTTGGAGTAAAAATCCTTCTATCCAAATTCATAGACTATCTAAAAAATCCCCAGTGCTGGGCATAAAAAAGTTATTTTGATTTGTCAGTCAGGGGAGTTCAGTAGACATGAAAAATAATGTAAGTTACATAACTGTAAAAACTCATACAGTATCTTCTATCAGCTTTCGCCCAACTAGTGTTTGATTTATTTATTTAATTTGCACTGTTTTCTGTGATAGACACTACTTTTCTACTGAAAAGTCAATATTCAATTTGCTATAAATATGGCTATGAATAGTAATAAGTGGCAAAATTTTTTAAAGGATTGAGCATGTGTGTGTGTGTTGTGTGCGTGCGTGTGTGCATGAGTGTGTGTGTGTGTGTATAGGGAAGTCTGAATATATGGAAAGAAAAACATAGTACATAATTTGTTTAGATAATGATGAACTTAAGTTTAAGGAATTGAATAAAACATCAAATATAGTTAGTTATACATTTAATGTGATATGAAAATATGGATCATATTGACATCATGCATTGGACTAATGATCAATGTTTCAAATTTTTAAAATGTCACAGCCCATACTGTGAAATAAGAATCGTAAGAAAACAAATGATATTTAAGGTTTCTCTTTGTGATAATTTATCTTCACTGTCAGCTTGACAGGATATAGAATCACCATGGCAACCCATTTCTAAGCGTGTATGGAAAGATGTTTCTATTTATCCAGAATCTGGATAATAACAGCCTTTGGGCTGGGATGCTGGACCTAAGCAAATAGGAGAAATAGAGCTAAGCTCCAATATTCATCTTGTTCTACATCTTGAATGAGAGCACAGTGTGACCAACTATCTCGTGCTCCAGCCATCAAGACTTCACCCATCCCCAGTAATGATCTCTATGCCATTCCCTTATAAACCAAAATAAACCCTGTCCTCAAATAGTTTTGTTACAATTTTGAGAAAAGTAGTACACTCTCCTTATTTCTTTTAAGAAATTAGCACTTCAGTAGTAAACATGAGAACTCATATTGTTTTAGATAAACAATTGTTTCTTTTAGGGGTGTTTCGAGACAGGGTTTCTCTGTGTAGCCCTGGCTGTCCTGGAACTCACTCTGTAGATCAGGTGGCCTTGAACTCAGAAATTCACCTGCCTCTTCCTTCTCAAATGCTGGGATTAAAGGTGTGTACCACCATGCCCGGCCAATTGTTTCTTTTTCCTTTTTCTTTTTTTTTTTTTTT
>NW_022196905.1:178266551-178266935 GCF_008632895.1 Mastomys coucha | reverse complement strand
ATTTGGAAAAGCATTCATCTCAGAGAAAGAATAACTTATAAAGTCCTCTTCTTCAAACTTGATACGAGTTATAAATGTCAAGCAAAGCATTCACTCTCACTTTGTTGTTCTCTTACAAGCCACCTGACTAGTTAATCATCTATGTTTCTTTTGGGTATATAAATAATTTTGAAATATATAAGCTGTTCTGAAAACCATAGTATAGTGTAAAGACATGAAATAAACAATACTACTAATAGAGAGGCTGAGATAGGAGAAGCAAGATTTTAAGACCCTCATGTTGTACACAGCCAGACACTGTCACAAACATACAAGCTGACACTGTATATAGATTGTACAATGTTGGACCTATTTCTCCAATTACCAAATTAGAGAGAGCATTGG
>NW_022196905.1:178220679-178266034 GCF_008632895.1 Mastomys coucha | reverse complement strand
CTAAATCTGACTGGAGCCTGTCCTTCCTGTGATCCTGGTTGTGTCAGAACTCCTCAGAATCAAGCTAAGTCTGTGATTCTGTGATTCTGGGATCCTGGGATCCTGGGCCTTTTAAATCACCTGGGAGTGTGGCTTTCTCTGTGAGTTGTGGGACTGGCTGCAGAGCTTGTGCCCAAGGTCAGCTCAGAACACTAACCCCAACAGACCGGAAGGAACTGGACTCACTAGGCTGGCAGAGTTCCTGTGTGCCTGATCCCGCTGGACCCAATTACTCCCAGTGTTGGGACAGATGTTGGTTCCTGCTCACCTCTGATCCTGGGTGTGTCAGAGTGCCTGGGAGTGGAGATTCCTCTGGGTGTTGTGGGACTGGCTGTCCACTTTTTTTTTTTCTGTAAGGCAATAAGTCTGTAGTCCAACTCCCAACAATCAAATCCCAACAATGATCAGCAGCAGCTGTGAATGGAAGTCTAAGGATCCAGCAGCTGCTCAGTCCCACAAGGCAAGCAGGCGAAGCAGAGAGCCAATTGTTTCTTATTATGCCTGATAATCTAAGAGAGTATCATAATTTTAATTTTTATGTTAACATTGGACTATCTAAACTACTTTATAAGAAATTAGGTCCCTAAGTGCTTTAGATTTTTAATTTAATGTATCTTGGGTTAATTATATAATTCTTGGCAATGGCTCACTCTGCATCATCTGTCTATATTATTGTTAAAAATCAAATGGCAAAACTGTGAACTTAAGATTTGAAAACCACACATTTATATTTCAAAAATATATCTCTGTTCTTACTGGGCCAAACCTGTTACTCTAAGTTTCTATGTGAGATATTTCATGTAATTAAATTCAGTAGGAATCCCATTTGACTTGTGATCGCTGTCAGTAGAATAAAATATAAGAACTGATTTGATTTCTTTTCACTCAGGTTTCAAGTCCTCTTGTATTATATATCAAATTTTCTTCAAAAATTGTCTAGGCCTCTTTCAGCCTCACCTGACATACAAAACATGGTCCTGTGAGTTGTAAATCACTAAAATACAAATATTTCTTCTGGAATGATCTGCAAGAGGAAGAAATGTTGAAGCCAAGTGAATTCTTTGAAGAGGTGTTAAAAGCGACAGTGAGGAGCAGCCTATGAACATATGCACAGAGGAATGAAGTGCAATCAGTCAGCAGCAGAAAGGCAAACAGCAAGGGCTCTCCACTACAAGTGGAGGCAGAAAAAAAGGTGGATACACACAGCAACTGACTAGAAAGAACAGAAGCGGAAGGGTGTGTGCACAGGTAGAATTGAAGGAAAGACAGGATAGGATGGCCTGTTCAGAATAGAGGATAAAGATTGGAAAAGCATGATGCATGCAAGAGTTCAGGAAGAATAGAAGGCAAATGTGGGGTTAGACTGGATATCTTAGTTTCAGTTTCTACTGCTGTGAAAAGACATCATGACTGTAGCAACTCTTATAAAAGAAAATATCTAATTAGGTCTGGCTTACAGTTCAGAGGTCTAGTCCATTATCATCATGAAGGGAAACATGGCTGACTGCAGGTAGACATGGTGGTGGAGAAAGAGCTGAGAGTTCTACATCTGTATTGAGAGGCAGCAGGAAGGGAACTCACCCCCTAGTGACACACCATTTCCAAAAAAGCTATAACTCCTAATAGTGCCACTCCCTATGGGCCAAGCATCTAAACACAAGGGTTTATGGAAGACATTCTTATTCAAACTACCAGAAATGAGTAGAAGCTGGTGTTAGCAAGTACATGGAGCAGAAACATGGTGCTAGGATGGTCTGTACAGAAAGAATGGAGGGAAAGATGGAATAGGATTTTATGGGCAACCAGAAAAGAAGCAATAGGAGGAATATTTCCAATAGTCTATAGCAGAGCAGGATAATTGTGCTTGGTCCAAATTAACATATTTAAATTTAGATAGGAGAGAGATTTTTAAAAATGTTTTCCTCATAAATAAATAGGCTATGCACAAAGGATGCATATATCAACTAAATTGACCATATACTTCTCAATGCATAGAAGCACTAGAATAGCATATCAATCCCATAATACCTACAACTATTTTGTTAATAAAAAATTATAAGAATGTTTTTAGTATCTTCATTGAAAACATATCTTAATTATCATGTGTCTGTGTGAGTGCCACATATGTACAGGTGGCATATAAGGACATAAGATCTGTTGAATGAAGGCTGTTACACTTAGAGGCTGTTGTGAGCTGCCCAGCATTGGTGTTGGAAACCAAATTCCTATCCTCCACAGAAACAGCAGATGTTCTTTTGAGTCCAATAGAACAGTTATCAGTTGGTTAGCAATAGGTATATCTCAATTACTGCCCTTAATTTTTCTAATTGGGATTAAAATAAAAAGAAAAAAACCACAATATATTTTTAAAAAAAATGAATGCTCGTCTGGTTGTTCACTGATGGCATTATTCAGAATCTGACATTAGAACAAAGAGAAGAAACAGGAGGCCTAGCCTATGAAAAGTCAACAAACACAAGGCTCATGAGTTGGTAGGGACTTGACTGTTGATAGACTTACATATAAGTTTAAGGAGTTTAGCAACATAATTGAACAGAAGTAGAATGAGGACTTATATGGTCTAAATGTGTTAGAAATTAAGTGTCCTCTTTGCAGTGTTTACAAATAAATTTAAGGAAGATAAGCAAGAATATCAGTTAAGAAACTGTCTCAGTGATCTGTGGGAGAGATATTAAAGACATAATTATAGAATGAGCAGTCAGATGAAGGATTGAAATGTCATTAGCATTGAGGCATGATTTCTTGAGTGAATGAAGAATGTGATATAAGATGTCCAAAATTGACAAAAACATCTTCAGATGGTGGAGATGCCCACGTATTGACTGCAGGATTTCTCAGCTATTAAGTAGGAACAGCTATAGATCAGCAGTCCATATTTTCAGGTCATAGTTGACTACAGAAAATGTGAAAAGAAAGGGAGAGAGAGAGACAGAGATTTGTGGACTATTCTCCTTCTCTATTCTACATCTCCTATTTGTTCAGTTTGGGACTCCAGCATAAGAAAAGGTGCTGCCCAGCTTCAGAGTCTCCCTTTCTCAGTCAAACCTTTCTGAAAATGCCCTTGCCAATATACACAGCCACATCTGTCTTCTCAGATACCACCAAATTGACAGTTGAGATTAACTGTATCCTTCAAGGCAGATGTTATCAGGATAGGAATAATTATTTTCAAGATTTGCAGAAACATACTGCCAGCCCATTTTTACAATGTCATGTTTCAGACCACCAGAACTGCACCTAGATCCCTTTAGTCACTGTCTCAAAGCTGAAGGATGTACCAATTCCTTTGAATTTTTATTTTCTCTTAAGCTTGAAATGTAGAAACAAATATCCATGCCATTTGTCTTACTAATATGATGATATTGAATAAAGTCCTTCCTAACTTTTCACTCATTTTTTCCATGTAGTTTTTGAGGTGAATGAGTGGACCTGGCTTTTTGGTATTTCCCAAGTCAGGTCACCCTCTGTAATAGGATTCTACAAACAATGGGACAACAACTGAGGCAGAAAGATGAAGGAATTACCAAAAAAAAAAAAAATACTAGTCAGTGCATCATTCTACTCAGTTCATCTAAGAATTTGGTTCATCATTCAACCAGTCTCATCTAAGAATTTGTTTGAAAATTTGAATGTGTACCCTCTCAAGAAAATGATCAAAGGATTTTTAGAGTGTCACAGAAATAGATGTCACCAAAATAAATGATCCAATAAAGAAGACAAATTGATTATCTTCTTATTTTACCAACCACAACCTGGAAAGGAAGAGATGGGTTGCACTCTAGGCTGCTGTACTACATTATCTACACTTCAGATTGTAAAATGCAAACATAAAAGTACAAATATTAGTTGCAAAGTAACAGGAAAATGCAGTCTACATAAAGTAAAAAGCAAGCCACAGACAGTGCCTGTGAAAGGAACTATATCAAACACAAACTTAAAATTAGTCAGTCTAAATATATTCAAATGAATAAAAGAGTATAATTTAAATGTTAAGATAATGTATATTGTAGAATAAATTGATTGATAGATGTGAATAATTCTAATTTAAAATGTAAAATTTAGAGTAGCAAAGTAACTGAAATAAAATGCTTTAGGGGGAATAGAACATTTGAACCTCCTAGAAATAGTCTAATGAACATAAAAACTTTACAAATTAGTCACTTCATATGAGGTTGAGAATTTTTATTTCAAGGTATGCAAAGAATTGTGTTGGAATTTTGTTGGGGATTACATTGAATACATAGATTTCTTTTGGTAAAATGGCATTTTTTACTACCTTGACCCTACTGAACCATGAGCACAGAAGATCTTTCCCTCTTCTGATATCTTCCACAATTTCTTTAATCAGAGACTTGAAGTTCTTATCACACAGGTCTCTCACTTGCTTAATTATAGTTACACCAAGATATTTTATAATTTTTGTGGCTATTGTAAAGGCTGTTGTTTCCCTAATTTCTTTTTCAGCCTGTTTATCATCTGGATAAAGGAGGGCTACTGATTACTTTGAGTTAATTTTGTATCTACCCACTTTGCTGAAGGTATTTGTCAGCTATAGGAGATCTCTAGTAAAATTTTTAGAGTTGATTATGTATACTATCATAGCATCTGCAAATAGTGATACTTTGACTGCCCCAACTTGAGAGTCATCCCATGTGAGAAAGCCAACCCCTTACACTATCAATGATTATCAGCTATGCTTGCAGACAGAAACCCAGCATAACTCTCTCCTGAGAGGCTTTATGCACCAGAGGAGGGAATCAGATGCAGAGAGCCACAGCCAAACAACAGGCAAAGCCCAGGAAATATTGTGGAAAAGTAGGAGATAGAAGTAAGCTAGCCAGAAGTGTGTCGAGAACCACAAGAAAGCCTAAAGAGTCAACCAAGCTGGTTCCCTGGGGGCTCACAGAGACTGAACCACCAACCAAAGAACTTACAGGAGCTGGACCTAGACCCACTACACATTCGTAGCAGATTGGTCTTCATGTGGATCCCCTAACAATTAGATAGGAGAGGACTGTTTCTGACTCTGCTGCATGCCATCAGATCCCCTTCCCCTAATTGAAATGTCTAGTTAGGCCTTAGTGGGAGAGGATGTGCTTAGTCCTGATGCAACTAGATGTCCCAGAGTAGGGTGGCTTCAAAGGGAGGCTTATGCTTCTTTGTGGAGGAGGAAAGAGGATAATGAGGGAATGAATTTGTAAGGTCAGAATTAGGAGGAAAGGAGGGAGGAGTGTAGCCTGAGATTGAGATGTAAAATGAATAATGAAATAAGTTATTGATAAAAAAACAACAACATATTTGTCACTTCAAAGAACAGAGAGGTAAAACAAGTGGTTTAAAATGAATAAATGTTCGAGGAAATGTGAGAGACAGTTGCATGCATTTTTCTGCATACACTAGTAAAAATAGGAAATAGAAAATGGAAAAATATGTGAATAAAGCAAATAAGCAAATAAATGAATAAAAATGACTAAAAACTTCCAAAGCATAAGTAAAAAAAAAACAACTATTGATGTATATATCCAGGAAACTTAATTAACTCTATTCAGGACCAACTAAAAGAGGGCCACATGGTCGCAAAGAAGAAAAATGATAATAACCCATGACAAGAAGTAATTCTTGAATCAAACTAGAAAAAAAATCAACTTTTATATATAAAGGATCCCATGTTAGATAAACAGCTGACTTATCATCATGAATTGACAGCACGAAACTGTATTGTATATGATCAAAGAAAAAAAATGCAGCCAGAAACAGTATGCCTAAACCAATAAAGGGTAAAGTTTGAAAAGTATAAATAAAGATTCCTTGCTGGCACAACATAGGTATCACATAGGTAGCACAACATAGGTATCACATAGGATCAATAATCAGAACACACCAATTCCAGAAACGCAAAATGAAAATCTCAAAGAAAAGTGGGCAAAGCTAACTTGAAGGGTGGGAAAAGGCAATTGTTAGCAGCATCCTTTATTCCACTTCCTATTACAGTAAAGGACCCAGGAGTTTATGTCCACTGCTGAAACATTTTAAATTACTTTGGTTCATCTCTATGGGTTAGTTTTATTTAAATTACAGAATAGGAATATTTGTAGAATATTTTTAAATGTAAAGTGTATCAAAGGTTTTAAAATGGAGACACCGTGAATATTTTAATATAGAGTATTTCTACATGGAAAGAGTACTTCAAAATGCAATGCACATTCTTAGAGAAATAAAAGAGTACTTACAAATTGAGTGATAGAAATGTCTGCTGGAATAATAGAAAGTGAAATAGAGTTTTGAGCTGTCAGAATCTTTTCCCTTAGAGCTGTTAATAGTCCTTCATCTTTGTAAAATGTTACCAGAAGTGTATTTTTAACTTTCACTGTATTGTTATTGTTCAGCATTCATATCTTTGCTTCTCTTTGATAGCTAATAACCTCTCCTAGCTAATAGTTCAGTGTCTGATGTAACAAATAATGATACTATCTTTCTACATCAGATAAACTCCTTATGCACAAATTCAATAAATCCAAATAAAGGAAATAGTATTCTAAGGTTTAAGGAGCTTGGTTTATATCTACTTGGTTACTGATATGAAATTCTGAATTCTGTTCTTTGTTTGTTTAATAGGACATATGGTATTAGTAGTATCTATTTTTTAATCACTCTCTCAGGAAACAATTTCAGAAGTTTTGATTTCTCACTAGTCTTCCCATAGGCAGAAGTATTCATTCCAAATGTTATCAGCAGAACAATAAACTGCAGTAACAAGGAGGGTGCAGTTAGATAAGTCTACGGTACAGAGAAGCTTGTTCTCCAGTCATTCCTCATTTAGTAATGACATATCATCAGCAGGAAAAGAGAGTGCTTCAAGATTTTATGGTTTGATTTTGTTTTATCCTTAAGTTTCTCACTTTGGAGAATACAGATCATAGCAGTATCTCTGAAATAAGACTGAGTATAGTAATTGCATCTGTCCTAGTCCATGGAACTAATTTGAAGTTATTCTAATAGATTTTTCAGTGGTGGAGCTGTTTCAAACTATAGGCAGGCCTCCTGTTGCATTTTGTTTGAATCTCAAATGGTATTTGAAGCACATTACCACATTGTTTCATGAC
Organism: Mastomys coucha; assembly: GCF_008632895.1. NCBI lineage: Eukaryota > Metazoa > Chordata > Mammalia > Rodentia > Muridae > Mastomys > Mastomys coucha. The sequence goes on along the minus strand of NW_022196905.1, from coordinate 178,258,871 downwards.
CAAACAAGTCTTAGAATTTATTGGAGATTGGATCTGGAAAATTGGCTCAGTGGTTAAGAACACTTGTGGCCTAGATGGAGCCAAAGAAAGGAGGAAGGGGAACGAAGGTTTGTAGGAGTGAGGAGGGTTGAAGACACCATAAGAAGCAGCCCACAGGAAAAACTAAGCAGGGATCATGGGGACTCACAGAGACTGAAGCGACAATCATAGAGTCTGTACAAGTCTGTGCTAGGTTCTCTGTATACGACTTATGGTTTTGTAGCTTTGGTATTCTTGTGCAGCTTCCAAGAATGGGAGCAGGGTTGTCTCTGATTCCTTTTCCTGTGCTTGGGACCCTTTTGCTCCTACAGGGTTGATATATCTAGCTGTGTTATTAGGGTGTATGAACAGTCTTATTATATCTTGTCATGCTGTGTTTAGTAGATATCTCTGGGAGACATCCACCTCCAACTCCTCCTCCTTCTCCTTCTGCTCCCCCCTCTTCTTCCTTCTTTCATTCTTCCTTTCTTCTTCCTCCTCTTCGTCCTTTAAAGAGAAAGAGGGAAGGAAAGAAGAGAGAGGAAAAAACAAGAAGTTAGATGGATAGGGAAGTACGGGTTTATCTGACAAAAATTGGGCAAGGGGGTGAATATGATAAAGTATAACTGTATGATATTCTCATGATTAAAACCATAGTTTAAAGAGTAGTTGCTTCTCAATATACACAAGTTCATGTCTTTTTTTAAAAAAAATTTACTGGTTATTTAATCTATTTACATTTCAAATGTTATCCCCCTTCCCAGTTTCCCCTCCACAAGCCCCCTCTCCCCCTCTCCCCTCTCTGCCTCTATGAGGGTGCTTCCCCACTGCTCACCCATTCCAGCCTCAGTGGTAGCTGGAAATCCTAATAGCAACAGGCAGGACACCATTAACCTCTTCAAGGCCATACCCCTGTTGATCAAGCTTCTTTCTATAAGATCATGCCTCCTTATAGTTTTATCATTTGCAAAGAGCCATAGACTAGGCACCAAGACTTCAACCCATGAATCTTTGTGGAATATTTAATACTCAACCAACAGCATCTTAATAAAATTATATTTTTACTGTCTCATCAAGTACACTTAAATAAAAATGCATTCATTTTTCTTCTGTGGCAAACAAGGCAATGCTGTGAAGAGACAGCATGATCTTTATAAGAGATTCTTATAAGGGATAACATTTAATTGGGGCTGGCTTACAGGTTCTAAGGTTCAGTCCGTTATCACTACGGCAGGAAACACAGAAGCAGTCAGGCAGGCATGGCACTGGAGGAGCTAAGAGTTCTACATCTTTATCCAAAGGAAGCCAGGAACAGATTGTCTCATGGGCAGCTAGATGGAGAGTCTCAAAGGCCACCCCCACAGTCACATACTTCCTGCAGCAAGGCTACAGATACTCCAACAAAACCACACCTAGTAGTAGTGTGACCTGCACTAAGCATATTCAAACCATTACTTCTACTCCCTGGCCCCCATAGGTTTGTTCAGCCCTCATAATTGACATGAGTCTATGGGGCTGTGGCACACCTCACCAAGGCTTAATATATTTAGTCCATAATCTAATTGTCCACAATAAGTACAAAATTTGTTTATTCCAACTTCAAAAGTGTCCCATAGTCTATAACAGTCTCACCAATGTTAAAAGTCCAAAATTCAAAGTCTCTTCATCCAATCATCTGACTGTCAAAAAAGCAGATCAAATACCTCCAACATCACAGGCTATACATTAACATCCCAAAACATTATAGTGAGGAAATAAATCTGCAGGATCTGTCTCCTGAATGTTAGGTTAAAAAGTATGTATCACCATGCTTGGACCTAAGCTTTTCTCAACTTAGAACTTGCTCTGTACCAGGCTGGTCTAGAACTCAGGGATCTATTGGATTCTGTCTCCTGGGGTTATAGGCATGTAACATCATGCCAGGACTTAGATTTTCATGAACACTATGCTGCAAGATGCAAGATCTTGGTCTCTTGCAGAACTCCTATTGATCTGTTTGATGATATTCTCTTGATTTCTCTTGATAGCCAAGAGGTTATCATTTTTTGCCACCATTGATCTTAGGATTATCAATGTGATTATCTATAGATTAACTTAAAAATAACAAATTCATATTTTATTTCATTAAGAAAATAATGAGATATCAGTCATTGCCAAGAATATCCTAAGGATTCATATCACAGAGGCTTCTCTGGTAGAATAAAATATTTAGTGCACAACTGACAACATAGCTTTTTAAACCACTCCTTCACATTTTTTAAGTCAAAATGATTCTTTGTAGTATGAATCTATTGTGTTATGTGGGAAACTCCTTACTTTTTATAATGTTTCATTTCTTTGTGTCTCCTCTTATTCCTACCATGGTTCCTCTCAACATTTTCAAGATACTATTCACTAGACATATTTAAACTATTTCAGCAAATTTTTTATTTCAAAAAATTGTACCACTGCAAGTCATTCAAAGGATGATGTGCTGAACTGATATTACTTCTAAAAGAAATATTTGCTCCATTTAATTTCCTTCTGTCAACTTGCTTCTTTTTACATAGACAGTTCATTTCCATTTATCTCTGTAAGAGCTCAATTGTCTTTGATGACTCAACACTGGAGGAGTCAAAAGAGAGGAAATAAGTGTCACTCATTTTGGCAATTTTTAAGAACTAAAATGTATGTGTGGTGAAAGGAAGACCACTTTCCCATGAGATATTTTTCAATTGCAAACTATCAAATAGAAAATAATCACCCTCTACCAGAACAGCACAGAACCCAGTTTCCCAACTTGGAGACAGAAAATTGTCTTTTCTATAAAAAAAACACCAGTGATAAGGTTCTTAATGGATCACAAAGAACACTTTTCTGTTTGCAGATCAGTTACCTTTTCTTCCCTATATCAGAAGTAGATCTGAGTATCCCTGCATCACAGACAAAGCAAAAGGAAGCTAACTATATCCTCCACTTAAGATGCTCTAAAACAAGTTCTCCACATGTCAAATGAGGTGTTCCTTAGATACTCTGAAATCTCAGCATACTTACTTTGTTCAATATCAGTTCAAAGATTCCATATTGCAATAGGGGAATCTGGGGATATTAAAATGAATGTAACTATACACCTTTTGTAGTTTATTTATACTTTATTGGGAGAAATAAGATATATCCATTAACTACAAAATTGCTAAAAATCATTTATGATAATTCTGCATAAAGAATCAAAGGCATGGTGTTATTACAGGGTAAGGGCACGTGTGAAACGAAATAAGGCAAGGTTGTGAAGCTGGTTTTTAAATCTGGACTCTACAGGGTAAACTTTCAACAGGTCAGGACAACAAACAACACACCCCAGGTACAACAGGCACAAAAGCAAAATAAAAAAACACAATAGTTCCCAGGTGTTCAGAGTTGGCATCATCTAGTCAAGGTGAAACCAGCCTACTTCCTATTGTTACGAAAGAAGAAACCTTTCATATGAATGATATAAGTAGTAAGACTAGTAAAATAAAAGAAAAAGGAAATGGCAAATATATCTTAAAACAGGCCCCTAGCCAATTAGCAAGAGACACCTTGGCGGTGGTGGTGTACTAACATTGGTCAGGAAAGCTATCCCTGCCCCTCACCAACTGCAGCACTCAGAAAATCGGGCCCTCTACTTCTTAGCAGTGTAGTAGTGCTGGCCATGGTAGAAGAGATGCAGAAAAGTCCAAGGGTGAAAGCATGGGAGAGCTGACTCTATTATTCCTCATACATGAGGTAGTATGGACAGAGAGTGCTATGCCACTTGTCACCTGCAGCAGCAATGAGAGCTGCCCAAACACGATTCAGGACTTGATCTCCTAAGTGCTATAGCCAATGAGGGAGCAAAGCTAGTTCTCTTGATATCATGATCCCACCCAAGCTCTCCCTGCTATCACTACTGCTTTTATTTTTAAAATGTCATAAATATACAATGGAAGAAAGAAAGCATCTACAACAAATGGTGTTAGTCAAACTGGCTAGCTACATGTAGAATGTAAATAGACCCATTTCTGTCATGCTGCACAAACTCAAGCCCCAGTGGATCAAAGATCACAACATAAAACCAGATACACTGGGGTTTCTGTCTGCACCCGGACTTGATCCTGTAACACAGCACTCCATCCCCAAATACAACAGGAAGAGAGCAGGTCTCCCAGCAGACACACCTGTGAACATAGGCAAGACCACCACTTATGTACAGAGGAACCTGTCCAGATTCCTCAGAACACAGGAACTAAGAAGCAGCCTGGGACAGGATCCTTCCGATTTCCATCTGTAGGGTGAGCTGATCCTGCGCCACAGCTCCAAGAACTGATCCTGGGCCACAGAGCTCCATACCCAAATACCATCAGGAGAGATCTGGTCTCCCAGGAGTTCCGAGACATCTGTGACTACAGGAAGACCACCACTTCTGCACAGATTCCTGATCATCATAACACAAGAACCAAGGAACAGCTGGGGACAGGATCCTTCCGGTTTCCATCTGGAACCAAAGGTAACCCTGTCCCCCAGCTCTCCATATCCAAATACCTCCCAGAGAAAACTGTTCTTTCAGGAGTACTGATGCATAGGCTTGCAGGAAAGATGAGCCACAGTCAGAGACACCAAGAACAACTAACACCAGAGATAACCAGATAGGGAGAGGCAAGGGCAAGAAAATAAGCATCAGAAACCAAGGTTACTTGGCATCATCAGAACCTAGGTCTTCCACCACAGCAAGCCCTGAAAACCCCAACACACCAGAAAAATAGGACTCTGACTTAAAATCACATCTCATGATGATGATAGAAGACTTTAAGAAGGACATAAACAACTACCTTAAAGAAATACAGGATAACACAGGTAAAGATCTAGAAGCCCCAAAAGAGGAAACACAAAAATCCCTTAAAGAATTACAGGAAAACATAACCAAACAGGTGAAGGAAATGAACAAAACCATCCAGGATCTAAAAATGGAAATAGAAACAATGAAGAAATCACAAAGGGAGACAACCCTGGAGATAGAAAACCTAGGAAAGAAGTCAGGAGCCATAGATACAAGCATCACCAACAGAATATAAGAGATAGAAGAGAGAATCTCAGGTGCAGAAGACACCTTAGAAAACATTGACACAACAGTCAAAGAAAATGGAAAATGAAAAAAGCTCCTAACCTAAAAACATCCAGGAAATCCAGAACACAATGAGAAGACCAAACCTAAGGATAATAGTGATAAAGATAATCATGAGAGTGAAGATTCCCAACTTAAAGGGCCAGTAAATATCTTCAACAAAATTGTAGAAGAAAACTTCCCTAAAGAAAGAGATGCCCATAAACATACAAGAAGCCTATAGAACTCCAAATACACTAGACCAGAAAAGAAATTCCTCCTGACACATAATAGTCAAAATACCAAATGCACAAAACAAAGAATGAATATTAAAAGTAGTAAGGGAAAAAGGTCAAGTAACATATAAAGGCAGGCCTATCAGAATTGCACCAGACTTCTCACCAGAAACTAAGAAAGGTAGAAGATCCTGGGTAGATGTTATATAGACCCTAAGTGAACACAAATGCCAGTCCTGGCTACTATACCCAGAAAAACTCTCAATTACCATAGATGGAGAAACCAAAATATTCCATGACAAAAAGAAATTTACACAATATCTTTCCACAAATCCAGCCCTAAAAGGATAATAGAGGGAAAACTCCAACACAAGGAGGGAAACTATACCCTAGAAAAAGCAAGAAAGTAATCTTCTTTTAAGAAACCCAAAAGAAGGTAGCCACAGAAACATGAAAATAACATCAAAAATAACAGGAAGCAACAATCACTTTTCCTTAATATCTCTTAACATCAATGAATTCAATTCCCCAATAAAAAGATATTAGAATAACAGATTGGATGCTTAAATTGAACCCAGCATTTTGTTGCGTACAGCAAATGCACCTAAGTGTCAAAGACAGACACTACCTCAGAGTAAACTATTCCACAAAATATAAACAAAATGAACACTATGCAAATCATTCTATGAAGCCACAGTAATTCTCCTTCTTGGAGATGGAACAGTTTCTATCTAATCAGGAACTTGTCAAAATTTCCTTTCATAGAGGAAAAATTCTCATAAGAGAATTTTTTTTTACTTCTATCATGTTTAATGTTCCAAATAGATTTTTAAAACTGGTTGAGTGCATATTACTTTTAGCTTCAGAAGATATCATATATGTTTAAGAGTCATTTAACTATTATAAATTATTTTAATGACTTAAAAAAAGCAGATACACTGAACCTGATAGAAGAGAAAGTTGGGAATAGTCCTAAGTACACTGGCATAGGAGTCAACTTCCTTATCAGAATACTAGTGCAGGTACTAAAATCTACAATTAATAAACAGGACCTCACAAAACTGAAGAGCTTCTGTAAAGCAAAGTACACTGTTAATAGGACAAAAAGACAGAATAGACAGAAGGCTGATATCCAAACTATTTAAATAATTCAAGAAATTATGCATCACCAAACTAAGTAATCCAATTTAAAAATGGAGTACAGACCTAAATAGAGAATTTTCAACAGAGGAATCTCAAATGGCTGAGAACATTCAAAAAACTGTTCAACATCCTTAAGTGATCAGAAAAATGCAAATCGAAATGATGTTGAGATTCTATCTTACACATGTCAGAATGGCTAAGATCAAAAACACAAGTGACAGCTTATGCTGGCAAGGGTGGAGTAAGGGGAACACTCCTCCATTGATGGTGGGAGTGCAAACATGAATAGCCACTTAAGAAGTCAAGACCCAGATATACCACTCCTGGGCATACAACCAAAGGACACTCCACCCTATCACAACAGTTGCTCAACTATGTTTATAGTAGATTTATTTATAATACCCAGAACTAGACAACCTAGGTGGGTAAAAAAAAATGTGGTACATTTACTCATTTGTTAAAAACAATGACATCATGAAGTTTTCAGGCAAATGGATGGAACTAGAAAAAATCATGCTGAGTGAAATAAACCAGACTCAGAAAGACAAACATGGTATGTATTCACTCATAAGTGGATATTAGCTAGATTCCACAGACCCAGAAAGGTTAAATATCAAGGAGGGCTTAGACAGGGACACCAGGGTCTCCCTGGGAAGGGGAAATAGAATAGAAATTGCAGTTGGACTGAGGGCCAGTGCAGTTAGGAAGAGGAGAAATGATATCAACAGGGAGAAAATGTGGAGAGAGACTGGCAGGCATTTTAGGGGCCAGTAGAAACTTAGTTCAATGGAAACCCCATTAAATCTATCAGAGTAACCTCAGCAAGAACTCCTTTTAATGGGAGAAACAGGGCCTAAATTGGCCTTCTTCTGCAATCAGGTAATGCCTCAAGTGGAGGGATTGGGACACAAATTCATCCACAAAACTTTCAACAGTTTGTTCTGTCTGCAGAGTGTGCTAACACCAGAGCCTAGTAGATCATCATCAGAGGGACTAGAGAGATTTCTTCCAGCAACTAATGATAGCAGATACGGAGTGGGGATCAAGTTCATACTTTATGCATATACAACAAGCACTTGATTTATTCTGCTATCTTCCCAGTGCCCAGATGTGAAATTTTGCAAGGATATCCATCAAGGAAATTTTTCTTTTCTTTTTTTTTAAATTTTTAAACTCCATATTTTATTCTCTCCCCCCATCTACCCTGCAACTGTTCCACATCCCATACCTCCTCTCGACTCCCCTGTCTCCAAGTGGATGTCCCTAACCCCACCCCACCTGACCTCTAAATTCCCTGGGGCCTCCAGTCTCTGGAGGGTTAGGTGCATCATCTCTGAATGAATACAGACCCGGAAGTCCTCTACTGTATTGTGTTGGGGGCCTCATTTCAGCTGGTGTATGCTGTCTGTTTGGTGGTCCAGTGTTTCAGAGATCTCCGGGGTCCAGATTAATTGAGACTGCTGGTCCTCCTACAGGATCGTCCTTCTCAGCTTCTTGCAGCCTTTCCCTAATTCAACCACAGGGGTCAGCTGCTTCTGTCCATTTTTTGGGGTGCAAATATCTGCATCTGACTCTTTAGCTGCTTGTTGGGTCTTTCAGAGGACAGTCATGATAGGTCCCTTTTTGTGAATGCTCCGTAGCCTCAGTAATAGTGTCAGGCTTTGGGACCTCCCCTTGAGCTGGAGCCCACTCTGGGCTTGTTACTTGACCTTCTTTTCCTCAGGTTCCTCTCCATTTCGATCCCTGTAATTCTTTCAGACAGGAACTATTATGGGTCAAAGATGTGACTGTGGGATGGCAACCCCATCCCTCACTTGATGTCCTGTCATCCTGCTAGAGGATGGCTCTATAAGTTCCTTCTCCATACTCTTGAGCACTTCATCTAAGATCCTTCCCTTTGAGTCCTGAGAGTCTCTCACCTCCCAGGTCTCTGCTGCATTCTGGAGGGTCCCCCCAACTTCCTATTTCCTGAGGTTACCTATTCCCTCAGGGCTTCAAGTCCTTTTACTGGGTGAGGGAAATGGAAATTTTTCTGTAGGTTTATTTTTATTGTGTCAGTATTGAGCTTTGAAATCTGTATTAGAATGATTTCATTGAATAAGTTTGAAAGCATGGCTCCTCTTTCTGTTTTAGAGCATAGTTTGAGGGCCACTAATGTAAGTTCTTTAAAGGTCTGACACAGTCAATGGTGAATCCATGATGCTGGACTTAATGTATTGGGAGAAATTTTTGTTTCGATTTCAACCATATATGCTGTTGGTAATCTATTGAACCAATTTTTGAAAGTCATATGGTTCTAGGTTGTTATCTACTTTTAGGGTTTTCTCGTTTATAAAATATAGTTTCAAAAATATTCCCTAATGATTCATTAGATCTTCATGTAGTCCATTGTGATGGCCTTTGTTAACCTCTGATTTTATTATGCTAAAATTATCACATCAGGTATCAAAAGGGACTGTATGAGAATCCTAACAAAAATAGCATGCTACACACACAGAAACATACAAACATACACACAAACATGTATATCAATATCATGTATAAAGGTGCTAGAAGTGATCCTATGCAGCTAAATGAATGTCCACTGTCGAAGCTGAAACCATATCCTTCTCACTATATTCAAAACAACCTATTCCAAATGCATCAAAGACCTAAATTTAACATGTGAAATTTCCAAGCTTATGGGAGATAACAGAGGAAATACCTTAATGCATAGTCATAAGTAAGAACTTTCTGAAAAAGACTGTAATAGCAATGGGATCGCATGGAAAACATATGAACAACCAAAGGAGCAATGACTAGAGTGAAGGGAACCTACACATGGGAAAGATTCCTTGCCAGCTATTCAATGGACATTCAGAATATATAAATGACTCAAAACAGAATAAAAAAACAAAACAAAACAAATAGTTAACCCAATTAATGGGCCAAAGAACTCATTAGTCTCAGGAGTATAACAGATAATAAAGCCATAAAATATGTTGGACGTACTTAGCCTTAGAAGAACTCAAGATAAAATTCATTAGATTCCATCTCAAGGTATTTGGAAAGGTTAGCACCATGAAACAAAATAAACAAATGTTGTTAAGGCAGGCCAGGGGAGCTCTTATATGACAGGGATATCAAATAAATCAGTCACTATGAAAATCAGTTGCACGGTTCTTGAAAAACTAAAAATAGACCTATCACATAATATAGCAAAGGACTTCTGAGTGCACAAAGAATTAAAAAAAAAAATACTGCTGCTGAATTCTATCAAAAATTAGATGAATAAATAAATCACATTCTAAAATTCCTATCATTTCAGAAAATGAAGAACAGAAGATAAAATTCATTTTATCTTATTCCAGGAGGCTGTTAGTGTTCTAAAACAAAAATAGTAAAACTATGAACTGGGGAGATGCCTTACTGGTTAAGAGTACTTTTTGCTCTTGCAGAAAATTTGAGCTAAGCTCCCAGTATTCATACAGAATCTCAGAACCAGCTGTAACTCCAGTTTCATAGGATCCACCTGAAGCACCAGTCATGTAATTGGTTTATATGCATATATGTAGGCAATACATTCATATGCATAAAATAAAAATAAACGTATCTCTTTTTTAATAGTAAAGGGGAGCCAGTGAGAATGAAAAGGCACTTGTTGCTAAACATGAAAGCATGATTTCAATGCTAAGGATTCTATGTGGTGAAAGGCGAACTGAGTCCTCCAAGCCATCCTCTGACTTCCATGGGGACACATGAGCATACACCTACATGTGCATGCACACACAGATACACAGAAACAAATAAAGCTTAAAGAAATAGTAAAAAGATACTTGAAAGATAGGAAGTTTTTCCCATGGAGAGTTCAGCACATTAAAAGCAGCATTATGTGAAAACTGTAAATAATCACTGTGAAGGCTAAGCACTGTCGATTTGACTAGTATTTAAAATCAACTGGGACCCTGACAATTTGACAAGTATTAAAATCAACTGGGCCTCTGAATTGATCTTTGAGGGTGTTTCCAGAGGATTAATTGAGAAGAAAGGCCTACCCTAAAGATGAGTGCTATCATTCTATGAATAAGAGCACCACAAAATAAATGAAAATTATAGAAAATCATTAGAACACCTATGTTGTCTTTCTCTGTTTCATAGTCTGCCAACTTTCTCCCAAAGTGAACTAACTACTCTGAAAATTCCAGTAAAAAGTAAGTTTTGCTTTGTTACATTTATTCTCTTTTTTTTTTTCAGGCAGTTTTCAGAGAGTTGAGAAAAGCTAACTAACAAAACAAAAAGACCAAGTGGAGTTTATCTGAAGAAGACACAATTAGTCAGTACAATAGAATATATTATAATTCGATGTAAAAAAAATAGAAAGACATAATAATCCTGATCTGCATTAATAAAACTTTTGATAAAAGTCACACTTTTTCAATAAAAATAAAGTTTATAAATGACACAGAAAACTAGCAAACTAGAAAAAGGTTAATGAATTATTGAGGGGCATTTAAATTGAAAAAGGTTACAAATTATGAAATTCAAATGTGAATGACTAAATATTTTCTCAATAAGATTGCAAATTTGGGGGCTGGAGAGATGGCAGTTAAGAGCACCAACTGCTCTTCCAGAGGTCCTGAGTTCAATTCCTAGCTCCCAAATGGTGGCTCACAACCTTCTCTAATGGGATCTGCTGCCCTTTCCTGTTGTGTCTGAACACGGCTACAGCATACTCATACACATACAATAAATAAATCTTTTTTAAAAAAGATTACAAATTTGATGAAGCTCTCTATTCTTACTGCTTTTAATTGCTATTAATCTCAATGCTTACTCTGTGTCATTTGACAAGCTGAAGCTACCCTGTTCAGAATAACAAGTAAATGTCTACTAGTGTGTGCCATGATGTTCTACCAAAGAAAGAAACTGACATGTTTTAAAAATGACCTGAGGCTTTACTGTCTTACAAGATGATATTAAATTGGTTTTTCACCAAATATCTTTGCCTTGAGAATGGACTCAGTTTTTGAATGGAATGAGTATCAAACAAAAAAGAATCTCTAAAAGATAGTAGGATAATGATGTGTGGTTGGGGTGCCAAATGTGTAGACAATAATCAAGAGAGATAGGACCTGAACTCAAATCTACCAGTAGTTTCTAGCATATGTATGGTGTTTTGTAGCATCTTCTAGCATATGTATGGTGTTTTGTAGCATCTTCTAGCATATGTATGGTGTTTGTGGATCATTCATGAAAACAAATCATATTCTGACCATTAAAACTCTTACAAAATTTAAACCATAGTGTACTTTCTCTGGCTAAAATAATTTCAAGTTCAAAACTAGGAATAAAAAGACAAGAGAAACTTTTAAACATTTGAAAATTAAACAAAACATTTTATTTTGTAATTGGACATTTTAATTATTTACATTCCAAACCTTATCCCCCTTCCCAGTAACCCATCTACAAACCTCCTTTCCTACCCCCATTCCCCACAGCATCTATGAAGGTGCCCTCCAACCCCACTACCCACTCCCTTATTACACTCTGGTTGGGAGATGGGGCCATCCACCCATCTCAAAAATTTTAACCCAGAATTGCTCCTGTCAGAAGAAAATACAGGGACAAAGAATGGAGCAGAGACTGAAGGAAAGGCTATCCGGAGACTGCCCCACCTGGGGATCCATCCCATCTGCAGCCACCAAACCCAGACACTATTGCTGATGCCAAGAAGTGCTTGCTGACAGAAGCCTGATATAGCTGTCTCCTGAGAGAGGCTTTGCCAGAGACTGACCAGTACAGATGCGGATGCTTGCAGGCAACCGTCAGACCCAGCATGGGGACCCCAGTGAAGGAGTTAGGGGAAGGACTGAAGGAGCTGAAGAGGTTTGCAACCTCATAGAAAGAACAACATATCAATGCTTAGGAAGAACAACAATATCAACACATTTCATTTTTAAAATGTTTTCTTACATTTATTTATTTATGTGTGTGTGTGCATGCACATGTGCAGGTGCACATAAGCATCTATGTATGAGCACATGAAAATCATAATGTGAGTAAGTACCTTTATCTGTCAAACCATCTCACCAAACCTAGGAAAATACTTCCAAATAATGTAATTGGGGAAATGAAAAGTCAGAAATAGTGTTCAAAATACAAATACACACACAAACTCAGAGATGCACATATACACAAACACACATACAAGCATATGCATATACATATACACATGGGCACAAATGCACACAATTAATAAGAAAAAAATGCTCAAGTATATTGGATGCAGCTAGCATAGCACTGAAGACAATTGCTAACACTTGATTAAACATTGTTTTAGCTCTTCTGGTCTCATGTCACTTCATATAGATATTTTAATAGACATGATGTTGTCTCCAGAAACCTTATTCAATTTTGACAGGAATTGAATTAAATCTGCGTGTTTGACATCCTACAGGGTGTGGTAGTTCTCATCACTAACCCTAGTAAACCCATCTGGGAAAGGTTGGCTTCTACTCCTGATTATTTTATATGCTGCATACACTGATGTTATTTTAAATGACAATGTCATGTCAAAATGAACTTGCTGCCTGGAAGGAAATAATACATTTCTATGTTAAAGAAAAAGTAAGAGAGACAGACACCTGGGAAGTTATTATGAGGATTCTCGTGCAGCACAACAAATATACTAAGAAGCCCAGACATCCCATTTACAGATATGCTCACAAGAGAAAATAAATCTTAAGATCAATAAACATGTGAGTATGAATTTAAATGTAGGTTTATTTTTTATGTTCTGTTTATTGCTCATAATTTTACCTAATTAAAACCAAAATGATCACCTGTAGTAGCAAAAAATTAAAATAGTACATCCCGATAAATGGAACTGTAGACAACTGGATGCGAGAATGAGTAACTATATGGTTTAGATTTTTAGGGTTGTTGTTGTTCATGTTTGTTTTGTTTTGTTTTGTTTCTTCAATTTGACATGAGTTTGAATTGTCTGGGAAGAGTAACCTCAACTGAGAAAATGCTTCTATAAGATTGACCTGAAAAAAACTCTGCAGAGCATTTTCTTGAAAAGCAGTACAAATGATATAACTAATGTATTGATAGAGAGGTGCCACTTGATAAATGTCAGTAAACTGCTGGGTCCATTTTGAACACCTCCAAAGGAAAATATTCATGAATTACATATATAACTGTTTGATTAATTACATAAAAATTACATCTGTTGATAGACTTAAGGTAATTTTTCCAGTTTTATCATCAAAATCTAATGCTATATGGAACATTTGTAATTTGTAGACTCTTATTAATGGAAAAAGTGGTTGCTATTGAGCTCTTGTTAGGATGTGGTTGTAATATTTTATTCTATTCCTGGAAACTAATAAACATAATTCTAAACCAGCTTTTGCTGGTACTTATCAAAAAATTTATATCTTTGTGAATAAAAAGCAGGTACAAAACTTTGACTTGATGTAATTTTCCATTTAGTTTCCTTATGGAAGTCCCAGGTAAGCAAAACATTTTACTGTAAAAAAAAAAAAAAAACAAGATCAGCCACATAAATATTTTCAACTTACTGCTTTAGAGATAAACTCTACTTTTTTTTTCTCTCTGATCCATACCATTCAAAACATTCAAACTCTTTAATCAAATCCGATCAACCTATAAGGTTTTTTTCTAAAGACTTAAATTTGGGACTAGATTTTATTTCTAACTCCCTGGTACTGCTCAGTAGATAATTGTACCCTAGGACAGATTGCTCCAGAAACAGAAGCATCCTAGTAGCCCTCCATCTGTTTGCTCTTTACTACATTTATCCGCAATGCTGCCAGAGTGTTGCTTAGAAATGAAAAAGAAGCATTAGCTCTCCAGGTAAAGAGAGAAGCAGAATAGAGAGACTGCACATCAACCATTGCAATGAGGGTGTCCTTGATGAACATTCTGCTCACAGAAGCAAAAATGCACTCAGAAAGTGGCATCCCGGTGTTTTCTGCTCTAATCTGCTTTCGATTATCATTCTTAAATCCTCTGCCTTTTTTCTCCCATCTCCAATGTTCATTAGGAAAGCCTGTGATATAATTCAGCTATAAGGGGGGGCGGGATGAATGGAGGTGTTTCTGTGCAATTTGTACACTGCAGTTGTACCAGATGATGAAGAGAATCACAAGTAGTCTAGACAGCAATCTTAGCTGCAATGGCTAAATATATGTCTAATACCTAATACAGCTCTAACATTCATTGCCTAAGCTAACTATAAAATAGATACAGACAATCCAAATGATTTTATTAGTTATTGATTCAAGGTCACAATCCAAATAGGCTTCAACAGTGTTACAATTGAAAACCGTGACCAACTGCGAAATCCTTTCAAATAATTGTTTTATTGAAATAAAGCTTATAAAACTATGTTGAATGTGTTCCACGTTTGATTAAATGAGAACTGAAGTCTTAAGGCTTGGCTCACAGAAAGAACAGAACTCCAATGTTCAGTTTATTCATACTGGGAAAGACTAGAAAAACTTACAGGATTGAGAAAGGCCTGTAATGAAAGATCATTTCTTCCTCAACCATGACAACATATCATTGGATTTTGCAAAAGGGTGGTTATGTCTCCTTTGGAAAGCACTTTGCCTAACAATCTCAATGGTCATAAATAGTTATTTATAAACAACTTAAGCAGAAAACATTGTTCTACTTTTTGCCCTTCTTCTCAATGAATATCTCCTGAACCACTATAATTGAAAGCTGTTTGTCTCATGCCAAAGACAACCACAATGGTTAGCTATGTACAGTACAGTACACATATACAGTACAGTACGTGTGTATATGTCTCTCTGTGTGTGTGGGTGTACATGCATAAGTACACACCATGAATTTGAAAAAGAAAATTACATGGGAGGGTTTGAAAAGACGAAAGGAAAGGAGTCATGATGTAATTATACTATAATCTCAAAAAAAATATTTTAAAAGTCACTGATATGACTCCCTCAGCCCTTACACTTTTTCTCCTTAAGAGAACAATATTTAAGTTTTACATTTTTAGATATATGCTGATATTCAAAATCTGATGTATGTGTTTATTGACATTCCTTGATTCATATCTACTCAGAATTCAGAGGAAAAGGAGAGATGCCTGGACATCTTCACCCTCATACGAGCCCAGTAATCTTTTCTGGTCTGAGATGCCTCACACCCCATGTTGCTTCCTTCCTGAGCTTCTTCTTCATGATTATGCTGTATGGCTCTGTCTTCTGCATATGCCTGTGCAGCTTAGGGGCAAGAGGACGGAAAAGGTTTTAATAATATGATCAAAATGTAATTTCGTTCTTCAGGTTCCTATGTTAGAAACCTTGTTTCCAATACAACAGCTTTCAGAAGCGATTGGCTGATAAGAGGTCTTTTCCCATGAATGGGTATATTTTACTTTGTCTAGCTTCAATGGGTTCTCAATAAACAGCTACTTTAATATCTCTCTCTGTCTCTCTCTGTCTCTGTCTCTGTCTCTCTGTCTCTCTGTCTCTGTCTCTCTGTCTCTGTCTCTCTGTCTCTCTCTGTCTCTCTCTGTCTCTCTGTCTCTCTCTGTCTCTCTCTGTCTCTCTGTCTCTCTCTCTCTCTCTTTGTCTCTCTCTCTCTTTCTTTCTCCTGTCACCCTCTTTCCCTCTTTCTTTATGAACTTCTCTTTTATCCTTGTGCCTTTGGTACATTTGCTCTAAGTTGAGAGAGCAAGAAGATGCTCACCAGCTATAATCCATTCAACCACGAATGTCCCCGCTTCCAGAATATAAGAAATAAATACCTACTCTTCATAAATTACTCTTCTCAGGTATTCTGTTGTGGCAGCACAGGATGAATTGTGACACTAAGCAGTCAAGCTGCTTTTCACCAACACTAGCCACCAGGACAAAGAGATAAATAAACAAGGTACACGGAGAAATCCTCACAGGCTTCATGAATTCCATCCTGGCCAGTGATTTTTGGCTCCATATGCTTGGGGAAAATAAAGATTGAACTTGTGATGGCATTCACACATCCCTTATTGATAAAGCAAAATTATAACATACACATAAAAAACAAGGATATTTTTCCATTGATGCAGACTTAATTATTTATTGATAGCTAAAATTTATGTTCATATAGAATTTAAGCATATCTAGGTATCCAGAAGAAAATACACTAAATCTCTTTCATTTCTTAGCTATGATAATTATTAATTAGTTCTATCAAAAAACTAGTGGACCATGTGCAGAAAGATATAAGACTGTCTTGTCAATAATGATTTTTATATCCTAATAAAATGGCCTATGAGAAAAAAAAATGAAGATAAAAGCTGCTGACTCAATTCTATTATCTACAGCACTAGCAAGCTTACATTTCTATCTCTATTACTTGTTACAAGATCCAAGCAATATGCTATAAGTATGATCTTATTTTTTTAAGATTTTATAATTACTTCTTAAAAAAAATCAAAAGATGCAGGACACTGGTATGTGGACAGAACTGTGCTCAGGAACTGAATTCCGTACTTTTCAAGCTTCTTAAACATTATGGGTAAAATACAATATTTTGACTTTAAAATAAACATTCTAATTTATAACAGAGCCCCAGGCCTTTTCCAGGGCTACTAAGTCAGAGTACAACATAGCCACATTTCGGGATGAGAAATTTTGATTAGTGAATGAAGGCACTATTTGCCCTGCTTTGTCTGTTACCCTTTGGAATTATCCTTGGGATGCTATCAGAGTCATCAGTAAGATGCCAACAGACAGGAGTGAACTTGGCTCCTGTGTGTCCTTTTCCTTCTTCCAGCAGTCAAGTTCATATCTTTCTGAAACTGCAGAAGCTTCTCAAGCATATAATTTGTAGCTTCCAGTGAGTTTGAACTTCATGCTTGAACTGAAACACAAATAACTGATTTAATTCATGCACCTGTGTCTGGACTTTTTCCAGACATAATGAAATGGATAACTACTTCAGAGTTTCTCTAATATATACTTCAGCAAGACATTAGAAAGGGACTGAATGACATATTTGAGCAGGAAAGAGAGCACCCTGTTACCAGAAGTGCTTTGATAGGCACCTGGACTCCACCCTTCAGACAAAAACAGCATTTTCTGGCTCCCGAGGCCAAGCCCTTTGGCTTCAGAGACGTTCAATTTTCTCATTACAAACACTATGGTACCCAAAGGAATTCCTGTCGGCTTTCTAATTATTTTCTCAGTTTGAAATAAGACCTTGTCTTTAATAAGAGAGAGAGATTTCTGTCACAGGATTGTTTTCAGCATGAACACAACAGTGCAAAGAAAGAGAACACAAGAGAACAGCCACAAGATTTCAAGAAAGGAGGGAGGTGTTTTGTATAAATCTCCCTAACAATTAGCAAAATATAACATCCAGCAGTCAAGTGCTATCGTCTTCAGAGAGACAGATTTTAAAAGAGAAGATAAAACCTCTCTTCTGCTTTCACCTTCTGTATCGATGGCAGTATTTTCATAATTACTATTCAGAAGGTCACACGATTGCTGCATCAGTCAAATACTCCCTAACAAAAGCATCAAGTTTAGAGCATGCTATTTGTTATATTTGTTTCTGACTATTTTTAACTAGCACATACAAAGAAAATACATGCATTGCTGGAAAGATGTTTTGCATTTTGGAAACCACAGAGTGACCATATAACTCGGTCGCTGTGTTAAACTACAGTGTATATTTATCCATACTCCACACAAACATCTAGCAGCTATTTCCATACATCCTTCCCACTAGAGCATTCAGAAAGAATTGCCTGCCTGTAATTTTACTGTCTGGTACAATAACCACATGAGATGGCATCTTATGGAGCACTCGAAATGTGACCAGTGAATTACCTTCGTCATGGACAGTTGGTATAAAATTTAAACTCACAGAGAATACATGTGGCAGGCTACCTGGGAAGACATGCAAAGACTTTCCTGCAGTGGAAAACCATAGCTTTCACTGATGCAAGTATGCACTGTGCATTGTGCATGCCTTATACCTTCTCCATAGCCCACCCTTTGCTCTCACACCCATCTCCCATCAGTCCTCATTCTTCATAGCCCACCCTTCGCTCGCACACCCATCTCCCATCAGTCCTCATTCTCCATAGCCCACTCTTCGCTCGCACACCCATCTCCCATCAGTCCTCATTCTCCATAGCCCACCCTTTGCTCTCACACCCATCTCCCATCAGTCCTCATTCTTCATAGCCCACCCTTCGCTCGCACACCCATCTCCCATCAGTCCTCATTCTCCATAGCCCACCCTTTGCTTGCACACCCATCTCCCACCAGTCCTCATTCTTCATAGCCCACCCTTCGCTCGCACACCCATCTCCCATCAGTCCTCATTCTCCATAGCCCACCCTTTGCTCGCACACCCATCTCCCATCAGTCCTCATTCTTCATCTAGATGCTTTTACTTCTACTCTCCTATCGCATATGTGAACATACTTTCATGTAACTGCATAAAACAGATTATCTCAGTGAATGAGAGAAAATCACAAGATCTGTCTTTATGAGACTCGCTTAATTGTTTCTTATGATTACCTGCATCTGTGTTTATTTTTGTAAACACAATATAACTTTGCTCTTCTTTATGATGGAAAAATCAACCATGTGTGTATACATTTTCCTTATCGATCCAGTCTGTTGTCATTGGCCATCCAGTTTGATTCCATACAATGCTGCAAAGAACATTGATGTGCAAGTTCCTCTGTGACAGGATGCCTTTGATTCTGCAGGGTAAGAATCAAGGAGTGGGATAGCTGGGTGGTATGGGGGATTCAATTTTAGTTTTGTGAACTGTACCCATAATAACTCTATAGTAAATGAACTAATTTGTATCCCTAACTGCAGTGTATAAGGGTCCTTTAGTCCACATGACAAAGAAGATTGATTTTGTTAAGGGTTTCAGCTGTTTAAACCCAAAGCGTCAATCCCAGTGTTTCTGGGCTGTCAGACTCAGAATACTACAGTATAGGTACAGGTATAGGTACAGGCACAGGTACAGACAAATAGGAATAAAGTTGTTCATTTCACAGCTGCCAAGTAACAGACAGTGTCAGAGGATACAATATAGGTCCCAAAGATACAACCCAAGAGTTCTACTTCCTCTAGTCAGTTCTAATTTCCTTAGATTCCCACCACTTCCAAACTAGCATATCCATCAGGATACAAATCCTCCAAAATGTGAGGCTTTGGAAAAGTCACTTCATATCTGTACCATAATACCATTTCAACCATTTAAACTGGAGGAATAATTAGGATTGAACTGTACCAGGTAGGGCTGAAAAGAAGTGAGCCAGGACCTTATAGGTTAACATTGCGTCAATCAGTTCTGTTCCAGATCAATTTAGTTTCATTTGCTGAGTGGCATTATTCCCATGTTGGCAACTAACTCTAGGATATACTGTAAAACTATCCAATATATTTTTCCAAAAACTCACATGTTTCTACTCTATTTTGATATTCTAATGATCCAAAGAGCATTCCTACATACATCTTGTAGATGTATTCAATTTTTAATGCAGAAATTCAATAAAATGGTGCCTAAAATATTTAATAGAAATGTCACTAGAAATCAAGAAGTCCATATACCAAATATTCCAAAACAAATATATATGATATTTTCCTCTCATATTCACTGGGAAACAAAAATATTCATACCTAAACAATTAGATGGCTGTTTTTGAGAATAAATAAATTATTAAATCTCCAAAGTACCTATTGCTCCATGTAACGTTTTCTCTTCCTTATTTCTAGCATGACTAAGAATGATTAGCATGCAAATATAATCTCTAGCTTGAAGAAATACCGTAATAATTCTGTAAGGCATCAGTGTTAGTGTGTGTCTGAGTGCACGTGCACATGTGAGCATGCAAGTTTATGCAAATGATACTATGACTTTAGCATGTTTTCTCTAAGACTAATTCTAATTGACCTATGCTGAATATGAAACCTTGATATCAAACCAAAACATGAGCTCATATATTAATCTCCTATTTTCCTAAGGCCAGCATTATAATGTTTGAAAAGCCTTCATTTCTGCAAAATGCCCTTATACCAGGAATGATTATAAATCCATGTCCACATTCACATTTTACAATCAACCATCAGGTGGTTGTTATCTCTTATAAATCTCACTACATTTACATATCCACATCTTTGTTCTATGACATTTCTCTTAGTTTGCTATATTGGCCAACTATTAATGAGTCTCTTTGAAAACTGTTTCCTCTATCAGTAATACTTAATTGACAAATATTTCTTTATTTGGCCACCTCTATGGAAATCCAGGCCTTTCATAGTGCTCTATAATGATGTATAAACATGTTAATTACTAACTTACAGGATTGTAAGATTCAACAGACCAGAATACTGCATAGGACATATAAAATTATTGTTTCTATAAAATTAAAGTTGAAATTAACATATTGTGATTTGTCTGTAGATAACTATTTGATTACTTCGGTGGATATTAACATTCATAGTCTTCCACTTTAATAACTCTTAGTGATTTCTGACCAATTGGAAGGCCATAGGATCCAATTTTGTCCCTTGAGTTTTCTAGAGTTATAACTTAGAAGCTACTCCAGAAATTTTCACCTCCAGAAACCTAAGGAGGTTGTCTTCTCAATCTTTCAAGGTAGAGTGAGTCTTGTCATTCCAAACTCTCACTTGCCTGTTGACTTGTGCTTTACATAGATTTAGTGAGTCACCTTTCCTCACTCTGAAGGTCAAGGGGTCCACTTACTCCACCAATATCTCTAAGTGTATCCTTGAAGATCCCTTATTGGGCCCTCTCTAATACCTTAAGAAAGTCATATTTCTATAATTCTGTCACAGTGTCCATATTAGTCATGTCCTGTGTTTCCTCAGCAGTTGAGTGAAACACAATAGAGTATAAATGTCTCTACTAAAAGCAGGAAAACCTGTGACAGAGACATGAGAACAATAAAACTAAAGAGATAAAGAGGAGAACAACACAATCAGGGGCCAGTGAAAGAATGAATACTGAGAAAGACATAGCCAAGTGTTGAAATCAATTCCCTGTAGCAGGTGTCAACTTGGCATGCAAGATCTGTGTAAAAGAATAATCGAAAAGTTTATGTCTAATGCAAATAGAGGCCAGGGGCACACTAAAAGTTCACAGACAGGTAGGATTCAATACCAGTGAGGACTAAATATCACTGGTGAAAGCTACTTAAAGTTTATAATGAACATATACAGTTATGTGAATGGCCCCAGTGATAAAAGGACTTACACGTGCTGTGCATTGCTTCTGGACACATTTTCATCAGTTTCAAAAGTAGAATGTGCACAAGTAATTTTAATTCTTTATATTCTACTGTGCCCAGCACAATATTAGTGCATTAAATAACGTTGGTCATGGAGAGATTAAGATGAATGTTATTGTTTTCATTCTATGTTATTTCTCTTTTAAGTGACAGTTACAATTTTATTGCAACAATAACTCAGATAAAAATTTAATGTTATATCTTAGTTTTATGTGGAATACAGAAAATCTTCTTAAAAAATAAGGAAGTAAAATAATATTTAAAAAAGGATCAAGCACAACAAACCAGATCACTCACTCACACACACACACATGCACACACACACTCACATACACACAGTATATATATATAGATGCAAAATGCCCTGTTTCTTACCAAGAATAATTCATTTCTGGATACTGCTATGATAACTCTCAACATTATGCAAAAGAAAACTTATAGTCTTGGTGACAGTGATGAGCTCCACAGTAGAGCCCTTATCTCACATTCTTAAAATCCAAGGTTTAATTCCCAAAGCAAACACAAACAACAACAGACATCCCTTTGTTCCTAGACAAAGTATAATATGTGTTAACTAACTTGGCTATCCCATACACCTGGAAATAACATGTGCACATAAATATTTGGAAAAAAAAAACACTAATAAACACTTATGAGGTACTGCCCAAATTGCAACATATATCAGCTCATCTGTCACATTCTTATTTTTAATCTGACACTCAGTCATCTTAATTATTGATTGCATTTCCAAACATAAAAATTACAAAATTAGAAGAACATCACCGTACTAATGACTAGCTTTTTGAAAGCCACATAAAGCCTGGCCACATCTGACAACAAGACATTGTCTACCCCACACTAAATGAGCGTGCCCCACCCCAAGTCACATACAGCATTCTTTTTCATAAGGAGGTAGCTGCTCATTTTAGCAAGCAGAAGAGGTTTGGATCTTTTCCATGTATCTATTCCTATCTATTTGGTTACTTGGGCCATTTGGAAGGTGTAGAAAGTTGAGGTCCATGGTATAAATAAAAGTTCCTTCTGTCAGAGATATTGGCTACCCTTCGTAGGAGATATATATTGAATAATTTTATAATTTCAGATTCCAGCACATAATAATAAAGTCACAGCATAATTTGCCATTTAAAAAAACAGTTTTAATAGTATTTTTTATAAAAACTAGGACTTAAGATCAAGATAAAAATGGTGATTGCTTCATACATTGAGAAATAAACTCAGGCTTGCAAGATGACCCAGTTATTAAGACAATGCAACGCAGAGAAGACCCTACTTTGGTTCCCATTGCCCATATTGAAGAACTCACAGTGCCCTATAGTTCATGCTCCAGGGAATCCAAGTTCTTCTGGTGTCCACAGACATCTGAACTTCCATATACCTACCGACAAACAAATACACATCTACATGTAGTAAGTATTTTGATTTGTAGAATATATTTTGTTTGAATCCCAGGTGTGAGACATGGGACTGCTTTAGATTGTCCACACCAGCTGATTATGATTTGCCTTGTACCTTGGCAGGGGCATGATTTTACCACCTGCAGATAGTTTCTTCAAGTGTATGACATTTGGCATTCTGGAACACTTTAAAGGTATATAAATACTAGAGCCCTGAGAGAAGATTCGGCTGCTCCTGCTCCTTCTCCTGCTGCTACTGCTGCTGCTGCTGTTGCTGCTGCTGGTATTGCTGGTTGCTCTTTGTTGGCTGCTGGCTACTGGTTGCTGTTGTTACTGTTTGTCAAGTGGTCATGAGCAGAGAGACAAAATGAACTTGGCTGTCCTGCCAGCAAAGGTCAAACTTGCCCCAAAGAACTTGATTCCTCCAATGACCAGGAACTAGTCTAATGACAGTGACTCCCACTTTCCCCTCCCACTTTCTCTCCTACCTAGTATTGGGAGATACAAAGGATAAAATAGGGGTGGAGAGGGGTAGTAGAAAAAGCAGTCCATAAAGTAGTCTGGATAAATCTGTACACACAAGTAAAAATAACATAAACTTTAAAAAAAACAAAGAAAGAAACTTATTATGGCATTTTGATACAAACCTGTAGTCCAGCACTAAGGAAAGAGAAATAAGCAGGTCAAAAGTTAAGGCTAGCCTGGGCTATATAGTGAATGATACTATGTTAAAAGAATGTTTGGATAAATACAGATAATGCTATGGAAGATACTTGGCTGAATCCCTCATCATATAGGTAATAAATTTATTTAAATTACAAAATAGAACTATGAAACAAGTATTGACACAGTAATCACAAAATGGGCAAGGCATGCTTTAGAGGGCTTCCTTGGTTTACCTTCTGCCACATCCTGCTGTTACATGGAAAAACACACACCATATACAATACTCACTATTCTTGAGCAAACAAATGGTTCTTTTATTATCAAACTGGCCACAGATAATCTACATATGTTATGCCTTGCTTTTCATTCTTTTCTCTCCTTATCCAGTATGTTTGGGTTTGAAAGATGAGCCATTCTACCCTTTTCTGGATAAATTGAGGAAGCTACCAGGACCTATTTGTCATTCATACATTTTTTGTTTTTTGTTTTTTTTCTAAAACTGCTTGTGAAGCTTGGTAATATCCCCAGATGGAAGTCATTAAAGCTTAATCTGTATGCATATGTGACATCCTGCTTTTCAAAATCTTTTTCACTTTCCTCCTTCCATTATGGGAACTAATTGATATATATGTGAAATACTAATTAAAATGAGTGTAAAGCAGTTTTATCAAATATAAAAGCATGCTATAAAATGCTAATAAAACTATAAAAGTATATAGAAAATTCTGTCAATTGTAAAATTAACTTCAGAAGAGAAGCAAATATAATATACTCTTTACAATGTCCACATAAATGGCTTGTGTTCAAGTGTCTTATTTTAATCCTATCAAAATCAGAATAACACTTCATAATGCTAAACAGATCTTGATTTCAATGACAGTCATTCTATTTACACATTAAAAATTTAAAACTATGAAATAACATAGTTGTGATTAAATAAGTGTGAGTCAGGGGTTGGCAAGGTATATGAGAACAGAAGTCTCCACCCTATTATTCTAAATGGCTGATGGCTGGGGACAGGATTTTGAAAAGTCAGGAGAAAACAATCTGTCCCAGGGAATGCATTTAAAATGAGGTTATCAACTGTATCCAACTATAAAGAGTTAGAGGAATTAATCTCTGAGGAAAGTAAGTGTCCATAACTGGGGCAGCTGAGAGGTAACTACAAACTGAAGTTTCCAGAAAATGCCACACATAAGCTAAATATTCTGATAGGCTGACTGACTAATAAAAACCATGTTAGTGTGGCAAGTCATGATGTTTGCTGCTCCTCCAGAGCCAACTTACCATGTAACTAACCATGTGAGTTTTCATGGGATGTCGGGAAGGTTTAGGAGTGCCCAGCCTTTGAGGAATCAAGGCATTTTAAAATTAACTAGTACAAGTCTCAATCTCTCTCTCTCTCTCTCTCTCTCTCTCTCTCTCTCTCTCTCTCTCTCTCTCTCTCTCTCTCTCTATCTCTATCTATCTATCTATCTCTCTCTGTGTGTGTGTGGTTTGTGTGTTTCATCGGCTGATCCACCATCCCTGGATGGTGGCTGGCAGTGTGACCCACCCACGAGCTCAAAGTGGTACAGCCAAAAACCACCACTACACTTATCAACCCAAAACCTAACAATGTCCTCAGATAACACCTTCAACATACAGCAGATGTTCCCCTGCTTTGCTGAAACCTGATGTTCTCACCAATTCATTTGTTACATGCCTTGATTCATGACTTTTGCTTAACTGCTTCCATATTTATCATGATATTTAGGGCAACCTGAATCAATATTTCTGGGTAGTAGTCATGCAGAAGAAGCTTTTTTTATTCCTTTTGAGCTGGGGGTTGTGCCTTAAGTTCATATAACATTCATTTGTAGATAAAATGGTGCAAGAAATCTAGTACTTTGTTGTTTATATATCTTATAAGGAAAGACCACAAAAGGCAACCTTCAAAAGTATTAGTGAATAAAACTGGACTATTTGTTGAACTTTAAAATCTCTTCATTGATTTGTTATATTTTGATTTGGCTCTTATGTATGTTTTTCTTCTTTGCTTGCACTTTTCAAAGAAATGTGTTTTGAAATTATATTATGTCTGTATTAGTTAATTTTCTATTGCTGTGATAAAACACCATGACCAATGCAATTTAATGAAGAGTTTGTTTGAGCTTATGGTTCCAGATGGTTAAAGTCCAAGATGGAGAAGCAGACTAACACATGGCAGGCATGGCAGCTGGTCTAGAACCTGAGAGTTCACAGTTCATGAACCCCAGTCATGAAATAGAGAGCAAACTCCCCATTGGTCCCAGTGATTAAACTTTCAAAGCCTGACTCTAGTAGCATACTTCATCTAACAAGGCCATACCTCCTAAGTCCTTCCAAATTGTTCTGGTACATGGGTACCAAAGATCCAAACACTAGAGACTGTGAGAGATATAACATTCCAATCACCATAATGTCTACAAATACTATTTTTATTATCTTCTCTATCAAACCTATGCCTACACGACATTTCATTTACAATTACCAAATGATTTAAATGCAACTTTGATGAAATGAATAGAGCTTTGTTTACTAAAAAGTGTGCAGAAGTGAGTAGTCTAAAAGTTAAAACTTAACAAATGCCAGACTCCAAAATATGGAAAGTATATGTACCCTACAACAGGGGGCACCCAAAGAGCTTTAGCATCATAAGGAATTCAGAAGAAAGCATTTTCTGAGAGACTATAAAGTACATAACAATCTAGAATAGCAACCTTTCTAGAACCTTTCAAGTAACCTTTCTAGCTTCCCTGTTCTATACCAGATTTCTAGTTGAAGACTATAAGATTGAATTTTAAAGTAGTAACCATGTTGTCATGCCAACTGTATAAAAACCAACATTGCTTGAGAAGAAGAATATTTGTGTGTTACCTTTGAATCAACTGGTCCTTGCCTTTCCCTGAGAAGGCACCATGTCTTTTTCTATTGAATGTCTATGCTTATAATAAGTGTGTTGCAATATCTGAGTAATACCTGAGATTCAGCGAGTTATAGGAAGGGGTAAAGAATAAAAGCAAAGTATCTGAGTAAGTCATGACCAGTAACGTTGTCTCAGTCTCCTCTGTCACCAAGAATGGCAGGCAGTGGAAGAAGGATGAAGCATAGTTGGAGGCCTTTTGTAGAAACTACCACTGAGCTTTAAAATCTGGCACTAGCATCAGGAAGCTGTCACTGGTTTCTGCTTAGAATGTCAATATTGAAAGCCCAGGAGACAAGTTTCTTAATAATGTGAAAGCAATTTCATGTCCCTTTGTATAATTTCTATAACCAGCTCCTCTAAGTCCAGATAAAATGTGAGATTATAATATCAATATCTGAAATTGCTTTCTGTGTTTTATATGTAAAATCATTATAAATATAAGGGCAGTCTAAAGAGTGTTGAATAACTTTACTCAAATTTTTTTCTTTGAAATAAAACTGGGGCCTGCGATATATAAGGATATAAGAAAATCAAAGGCAAAATTCAGGACTGTCTTACTTCCCTGCATTTTTTTAAGCATTGTGACTTTGTCATTTGCATATTCATTTGCTTCAGATCAGCACTAAAGATGGAGCAAACTGAAACTTTGGGTTATGTGTGGAATCCATTAGAAGATAATTACTTAATAAAAGTCCATGGTTTTCCATTGTCTTTACCCTTTCAATGAAGACAGAAGTTTGGCGACAGAAAAGAATATTTAAATGTGAAAAATATTATTTTTCTAATTAGCAGTAGATGAAAAACTCCATTTTAATATTTTGAGTTCAGACACAGAGGCCAAGAAGATGTTCCCAATACTTTTCTTAAAGATTAGATACCTACTTAATATTCACACTACTACTCTGATTTGGGAATGGGTTTTGCTGCACTGGGTTTGTAGCACAATAGTAACCATCCACTGTGTCTGTACTCACCATCCCTGATCCATAAGGTATGAGGAGCCTTGCTGCCTTTCAGATTCACAGAAATTTGAAACAAATCAAGACTCCTCATGATCTAAGGGATCCTTGGCTCTTTTTATTCACCTTCCACAGTGGCATGCTTTAAAGGACATTTTCTTGTGCATCCCAACCTCTGTAGTGCTCCAAACCTGACCTCAGCATACGCCATGAAATGTTTCAACTCAGTCCCACAGCATTTTATTTCTAGAGTCTGTCTAGAGCTATAAAAGTATGTCATAGAATTCATGAGTTAGTACCTTCCTTTCCTACATGGACCAGACAATAAACTGTCATCACAACAAAGAAAACTAGAAGTGTTCGAGCAGTTTTAGTCACGTGAACAGAGAAAACCATCGGTCCTACTTTCCTTAGCTCACATTCTCTGTGCTTTAAGAAATTTTAACTGTCAATCTGATTGGACAAAGGAAGTCCCAAGTAGTGACCAAAAGATTAGTTTTTTCATAAAGATGTTAATTAATGTCTTTGTCATACAAATTAATAGACTGACTGCCAGGAACTCTTATCAGCATAGGTGAACACCATCCATTCATGGTAGAATGAAACTACAAAGAGAAGTATTAGGGAGCTTAATATGACAATGCTTATGAAAATCTGTATGGTATTTCAGAAGCTTAAAGTGTATTCTCTGTACCTACATGCATTCCAGCTTGTGAATAACCTTATCAATCTCTTCTTGGGAGTTTTGCCTATTTATAATAACGTACTGTTCCTTTTTCAAATATTTACTGAGACTTAGTTTTTCTTCAAGAATTTATCACATCAAGTTTATATCCAAATCTATGATCAAGCATAGCCATACATCAACATGAACTAAATACTCAAAATCCAAAGTTCCAGATGATATTTTCCTGGAAATAGATCCTATTTAAAAGAATCAATTGAATTATTCCTAGACAATAGTGTTGGTGGATGAATAAGACTTTAACAGGTGGAGTTTAAAGACAAATTATTTAAAGCTTGGGTGATAGTATGCAAACAAAAAGAAAGGGACAGTGAACTCAATCATAAAACTGACCACTATGTCCTTGAACGGTATTTTACAATTAAGGAAGATTAAGAACCAAGCCTGAGGTTGAAGAACATTAAAAAAAAACATTTAAAATAACAGTTATTAATCAATTTTAGGAAAGAATAGAGTAAATGGTGGGACATCAGTATGGTGAAATGTCACTCATTACTCAGATGAATCCCAGACATGTAATGAATGTCTAAGTCAATCGTAGACAGTTGCTTTATGGGTCTGTCCATTTATATGGCTTTCTAAACACAATTAAACAATAGGGACAAGAAGTGATTCTCAGGCTGGAGAGATGGCTCAGCAGTTAAGAGCACTGGCTGCTCTAACGAAGGTCCTGAGTTCAAATCCCAGCAACCACATTGTGGCTCACAACCATCTGTAACAAGATCTGATGCCCTCTTCTGGAGTTTCTGAAGACAGCTACAGTGTATTTATAATCTTTAAAAAAAATAAAATAAAAAGAGTGATTCTCATAGATTTGAAATCTAGGTGAAGTAGAACTATAAAGAAGTAGCATAGAGGAGTTTGGGACATATTAATCATGATTATGATGGTGCTTACATACAGATGACAGTTTCTCTTATCCATCATTTTGTCTTCCATGATTTCAATTCCCCTTGGTCAACTATGCTCTGGAAACATTAAATTGCAAATTCTGGGAGTATTTAAAATACACACACATTTTGGTGTGTAGGCTGTTTAAAATTTCTGATGAGCATTAAGTTAATACAAAGGTGAGAACTATGGCAGTAACTTTAAAAAGAAAAAAATGAATATACTAACAGTGAATTTATCTGATTCATTTATAGTTCAGCAAAACAAAGATGGGAAACAACCAAAATGCAGTCAAAAGTCAATTCTACATAGGCTGACATATTTTGTTGTGCTAATAACACAGATAACAGCAAACTAGGAGTTGATTTTTGAGGGGTAAAGAAAATGGATGATTCATCTTTGATATTGTCTCTGAACAATAATGATAATAGTAATAATAATAATAATAATAATAATAATAATAATAATGATGATGATGATGTAGAATTAATCACCAACCCATTGAAAATATAGATCTGGGGTGGAAATGATTATTTTTTACAAAAGAAATGAAAAAGTCAAGTCTTTTAGTATTTCCATTGCTGTGAAGAGACACCATTTACAAGGCAACTCTTAGCAAGAAAACATCTAATTGGGCCTGATTTTTACTTTCAGAATTTTAATCCATCATCATCGTAGCATCACACAGGCAGACATGGTGCTGGAGAAGACTAGACTTCTCCAGCTTGATGAGAAGGCATCCAGAAGGAGACTGTCTTCTACAACAGGTAGAGCCTGAGCAAAGGAGACCTCAGAGCCCATCTGCATAGTCAGACACTTTCTCCAAGAAGGCCAAACCATCTCCAATAAGGCCATACCTCCTAATAGTGCCACTCCCTAGGGCCAAGCATTGAAATACATGAATCTATGGGGACCAATCTATTCAAACCACCACATCAAGTTAAACATAGGTTTTCCTTTAGTCCACCAGCTTAAAAGTATTAATGCTACCTTTAGCCTTGAAGAACATCACCAAGCAGGATCCATAAATGAAGAAGTCTTACAGGTGAATTCATAGGCAGGAAAAGCGGCTCCTGAAACACAATGTGGAATCAACAACCAAGCCCAGCTTCCTCTCTAGTCTCTCACAAAACTCATTCAGCATCAAGTTTTGACTGAACACTTAGATACAAATGGGGAAAAAAACTGTGTATATATTCATCTTAAGTTATATATCCAGATTTGAGAATTTCTTTAATCAATGTATATTACACAGACACAATAACAAGATGGTGCTAATGATGTATATGACTATTTATTCCTGGGAGACAAGCCGGACTTTTCTATTAAACTCCAGGTGTCAGAATGGAACAAATTATCCAGGTTTTCCAGTTACTTGCTCATTTTTGCCCTGAATAGAGGTGATAAACTGAAGCACTGAGAGAAAGTATGAAGGATGCAGAGTGTAATGTCTGGTAGATTGGATTTTAGTCAGATGAAACTGGAGACTCCTCACTATAATAAGATATTTTTTTCTTGGGAAATGTCCCCTAAACTTCACCAACATCTCATTAACTGTGATATAAATAATCTCCAAAAACCCCTTTATCATTGTAACAGGATTCTTTACCAGAAACCTGCATCTTATTTTCCTGTTCCTCCATTGCAGTCTAATGAGTCGTGTTGGCTTAGAAGTCAGGTGAAATTACTTCCTGAGCCTCATTCACCTTCCAGGAATAGGTGCCTGACAGAAACTGCCCACCATTTTGTAAGGCTGTGCTTTCCATACCAATGCCTTTGTGTGTAGGAACCCTGAGGGATGATTGAAGCAATCCCTTCTCCTGCGGCTATGAATCAAGTAAAGGCTCCAAACTTTGGGGATGAGAAATAAGTTGGATCTGTAGGTGGCGATCCATCCAACTAATCCCAGCACTGGGAAAAACTAAGCAATACATTTCCATTGGAGTGCCTGAATGGGCTACATAGTGTCAACACTGTTAAACAAGAGACTCTGAAAAGCTATTGGAAATGATTTCAGGTAGACCTTGGTGTCCTACAACAAAAGCTCAATAAACTTAATTAATTCATATGAGGGCAGTGGTATCCCACTTCCTTGGCTCCTTCAGGAGCTGTGCAGTGACCTCCTGACCCTGGCTAAGATTCTATGGCAAGTTCAGAAACAGCTGCTTGCCTTACAGCATTGCTCCGAAGCAGCCAGCCCCGTGTCACTCAGAGATCCCTCCTTCATTCTTGCCATCTATTCCATATATGTCCACTTCATTTTTTTTTCAACTTAAAGTTCTTAATGTGTATTCTACTCCTTACACTGAATCTTCCTGATAAAAAGAGAAATTTTCTAATGGTAGGAACAATTTCTGGAAAGGGGCTTATTTAACAGCTTACTCCAGGAAACAGAAAAATAAGCCCTGATAAGCAATAGAACCCCAAATTTATGGGGATAACCTAGTTTGTGATGTGTCCTCTCCTCTCCTGAGGATAGCATCTGGAAGACCACAGTCTTTTCATATTTCAGACAGCAGATTTTCTTTTAAAGATATCTCTGCCGAGAACACTATTTAAAAACACTAAAGAGGAGAGAGCAGAAAGGGAACACATCTCGGTCTAAGATGAACCATCCCCCTGGCTGAATCTGCATTCTATGATAAGGACCAACAAAATTACTTGCTGTTTTTCTCATTTTCAGCATATCTCAAGAACATCAAACCAGTGCTCTTGCTTCCTGTGTTCCTTGTTGCTGTTGTAACAGTGATTCACGAATCTGCCTGGTTATCGTTGGGATCAGTCTGTTTTCTACAGAGTCGTTGCCTATTTCCAGGAGCAGCTCCTCCATGTAATCCTACTAGGAAGTCAGTGGTAATATCACAGCATCAGAAAATTGCTGCCCTTCGTGGTACAGGAGCGCCCCAGGTTGCTTTGCAGTCATGGGAAATGCACATGGCATCTCCTGCTGCTCAAACCTTTGGATATAAATTAATGAAGCTCCAACTTTAACCTATAACAGTGGGCAAGGACCTGAGTTGCTTAAAGGCAAAGTAAGAACAAGCATCATTTCTGCTCATGCATACTCTCAGGAAAAGCTTGTTTCTCACCTATCTTAGGTGTGTTTGGCAGAGCACGGAAGGGATTTATTTTTCCCCATCAGTGCTTGGGAGAAAAGTGCTAGAGATTGCTGAGTAAGACTGTTAAGTGTTTTATGCTTCATTTCAATTTAACTCCTGGCATTTCTTGGCACAGCATCAAGGGCATAAATGTGAGGATAGTAGCTAATACACATAGGCATAAACAGAATGTAGAAAGCTATGATTCTGTTGAAGGCAACAGGAATGCATCCTACTCTGTGGCTCAGGCTCGGCCTGTCATACCTGAGATTTCAATCTGATAGATTCCAAGGTCTATTAACTTTTGTATTTGATATCCTATAGTAATCTCATTGCACATTTAAAATTCAGGAAAAAAATGTGCTAATTGTCATGAAAAGAAGGCAGAAAGGGGAGCTTAGTGGTTAAGAGCACCAACTGCTCTTTCAGAGGTCCTGAGTTCAATTCCCAGCAACCACATGGTGGCTCACAAAAATCTGTAATGATATCTGATGCCCGGTTCTGGTGTGTCTGAAAAGGGATACAGTGTACTCATATACATAAAATAAATAAAATCTTTTTTACAAAAGTCAGAAAGAGGGAAGACAGAAATAATGAAACTGATTTTATTTCCTCAAAAGTCCTCTTTCTTTTCCTTTCCAACAGTCTAATAGTTTCTTGACTAGTTTCTGATTAATGATATATTCTGTCCTCACCCTTCCTACTTCCTTACTTCCTCAAGTTTAACTCATGATCATATGATCATGCCTTGGAAATAAGTTCTATTCCCTCATTATTTAAAAGAAAGAGAGGGAGGGAAGATGGAAAAGGGTGATAAAGATTACAGAAAATGTATAAATGTTCTCTCCCTAGACACTGACTATTTCTGGGGGAAAATAACACCCTTTAGTTTTTCTAAATTTACAAATTCCAAGTGCATAATTCCATATACCAATGCCATTTCATATTTATTTATAAACATCCAAAAAGTATCTGTTAAATGTGGTGTGCTAGTTTGCTTCCCTGAGGTTGTAATAAAATCTGAAGAAAACCATCTTAGGAATAAAAGGATTTATGTATTTGACTGGTCACAATATTTCACTGATGAAGAGTTGGGCCAGGAGCTCAAGGCAGGAACTTGGAGGAGGAAATAAGCCAGAGACAATGGAGGAACACTGCTTATTGTGTTGACCTCCATGTCTAACTCAGCTCCTTTCTTACATCACGGAGGAACACTTACAGCCATGGCACCACCACAGTCAGCAGAATGACATAGCCAATCTAATGGAGGTGATTTATCAATTGGAGTTCCATTTTCCCAACTGACACTAGTTTGCATCCAGAAGGTCAAGGCTAACCTGCACAGATAATTTTCAAACTTTTCCAAGTGTCTCCCAAACCCTTCCACATTCCTTCTACAAGTCAACTGATAACTGAACCTATGGTCAAGGAGAAAACAGAATTAACTGACAGGAGCTTAGTCACTCTGACAGAAGCCTACTGTACTCCCTACCCTCATTCTCTTTGTGCTGAACAAAGACCCTTCTTTCACTTAAGCTTGGAAGTACACTGTGGCCATCTATCCTAAATCCTTGATAACCTGTGTGTTCTTATGCTCTCTTCCTCTCTCTGTCTCTGTCTCTGTCTCTGTCTCTGTCTCTATCTCTGTCTCTCTCCCTCTCTCTCTCTCTCAGTGTGTTTGTGTGTGTGTGTGTGTGTGTGTGTGTGTGTGTGTGTGTGTGTGTGTTTGTATGTAAGCCAGAATTCTACATTGCGGATATCTTCCTCTGTCACACTGTTGCTTATTTTGATTTGCTAAAAGATTCCTCACTAAACCTGGAGCCCACCAACTGACTGGGCTTGTTTTTCGGGGATCTTGGACATCCTCTTGTCTCTGTCCTTCCTGAATGAAGTTTAGAGGTTATACTGTCAGATCTGACTTGTAAAGTGGGTGCTGAGGACTAGAATTCAGGCAACCATGCTTGAATAGCAAGCAGCTTACACACTGAGCTATCTCTGTAGCTCCATCAGTAATTGATTTTGAATGGAGTCGCTACCTTTAGCACAAAGGGGAGAAATGAGGGAGGAACTGCAGGTGACAGGAGGGGATTCAAGTAAAAAAAAATGAGAACAGAAGAGTATTTAGTCCAAGAACTATAATAGGAGAACCAAAGGAAGCTTCTAGTTACAGAATGGATTTTTAGTGTTTATTGGTGCCTCTATACTCTAAACACCACTGGACAAACAAGAAAAAAGAATCAGTTTCCTTTGGAGAAAGATACAATACAATAATGATATACCAGTCATTATTCTGTATGTATAAATGTAACATTATATGTTATTATTTGTTAGAATTGGTAGAAACTTTTAATTTTGATAAAAAATTTACTTAAACATTTTATTTATAAAATAACATCAGTAATCAGCAAAAGAAGAGACACATAGAAAATAATTGTTTCCCAAAAAACTTAATCTCATAGTGAAAAGTTAAATACTTTAGGAAAATAATACCTTAAAGGTTATAAGAACAGCTCCATAAATCCAAATGGTAAAGAAATTTATGAAATTATGTGTAGCAATAGTTTCCAATGACAATAAAAATTACTCCTTGTACAACCTGGACTTAAAGAACAACAAAAAATCCACAATATGACAGGAAGAAGAAATCCCTATTTTTAAAACAAAAACAAAAATTTCATATGATACCATTCTCATTCCTCATGTAAGTCAGCTTGCTGCCTTGTAAAAGTCTCAAAAATGTTCAGTAACGATATTTCAGCCCCATGTGCCCTATATCCAAACCTTTCCAGAAAAATTTTGCCAGTCACCACCCTCTATGTGATACCCACCACAGCTGTTAAAGGAGTCTGTGGAATAGTATCCTCTGAGATTGAAACATTCCATCCTGCAAGGAAGCCCCTTAAGCAGAAAGTAAATAGCTCAAAACAGCTTCAGGAAGTCCCTGAAACTGATTAGAATCTCTACCCCTTCTTCCTTGAAGTAAAAGCAAGCCATGCTGCAAAGAAGATTTGAATATGAACAAAGTTCAAAAGAACACTGACACAAGATGAGCTATCTGCCTGGAAGAGTTTCCGATCAGAATCACTTGAAAAGGACATTCTCCAGCCTGTTGGGCTGCAGGAAGACTGTGCCCTGTATTCTAGATTTCCAGTTCCTGTGCACTGTCATACATGTTGGATGGGCTTCAGTGATGTGATGCAGCTGCCTTTGGGTAATTTCTTCTCCTGTAAATAACCCCCCATCTATATTCCTATAAGTAACTTCAATACAACTCATTGGTTTACCAGTTTGGACTTTAGTAGTATCTTCCATGGACCCCCTAACTTCATGAGATGTGTATGTAGCATCTCCCTAGGAAAAGTTTTACTACACCTGAATGAAAGGACCTCACGGTCAGCACAAGATACCCCAAGACAAGTTGTAAGCACAAAGGAGGTTTACTTGTCTGGAGGGACAGAGGGCAAGAAATAATTGACAAAGACAAGAGATGGAAGAGGGAGAAGGGAAAGGGAACAAGGAAAGGGGTCAGAAATATTGTCTAAGAGGACCAAGGACTGCCTCAGGTTAGAGAAGAGACAGATGTGACCCATAGGCAAATGGTGTTTATAAATGTCAAGGGGAAAACCTGTGTTAGGATGAGGTATTTAATTTTAATTGGACATATTAATTAGGTGAACCAAAGGGGACTTTTGATTTCCACATTTCAATACTTTGACAGCTGAGCCTTGGCTGTCAACCTCAGGGGAGGAAGTGACCAAATAAGGGCAGAGTCATAGTGACTAGCATTAGGAATATAATGTATAGTTTTTCCAGTACAGAGGGAATGGGAAGAATAAAATGTTTACTATGTTCAGGCCTGGTAAAGCCTTTCAACAAAGGAGCATCCTGTCATCTTGCTCATCAATAGCATCCATCAATACCATCTATCAAGGTACTAATTTATTTTTTCAAAACAATATCCTTCTTTTAATCTTCTGTGACACAATAATAGTAATATAAATACCTGAGAGTATTTCATTTCAGGTTATTGTCTATTGCTGTGAGGGGACACCATGACCATGGTAACTCTAATAAAGGAAAACATTTACTTGGGGCTGGCTTACACTTTCATCATGGTAGGAAGCATGGCAGCATGCAGGCAGTCATGATGATGAAGAAAAAACTGACCATTTTACTTCTGAAACTGCAAGCTATAGGAAGTGAATTGACTTGAGAGGCCCAAAAACCTTGGGAATAAAATTTTCAATTCCCTGGGAAGCATACTGTGCTACTCATGAGAAGCCACTGACACTTGGCCTTGAGTCAATGCCAGCCTTGACTTAGAGGATAGGTCTAGAGCTGAGTCAGCTCTGGGACACCTAGAAGAAATAATAAGGCCAGAACAGAGCTGATTTTTGAAATTCTTCAAAGTCTCACCCATTATAATAGAATTAACCAAGTATCCAATCAAAATTGTATTAATGTCACCACTTTGTCCCTAGCAATCATATTAGAGGTTACCTAAACATTCTGGGAAATTCCCCTAGTTCTGTATAAAAAAGGGAGCCTATGAGTCCCTTGGGTCGTTGCCATTTTGGTGAGTGATTGACCCCTGCATGTAAGTAATTTCTGAAGAATGA
This sequence comes from Mastomys coucha, assembly GCF_008632895.1. Lineage (NCBI taxonomy): Eukaryota > Metazoa > Chordata > Mammalia > Rodentia > Muridae > Mastomys > Mastomys coucha. The sequence continues at coordinate 178,221,735 of NW_022196905.1, read as the reverse complement.
GAGTTCTTTGCCTTTGCATAGTATTCAATTCTGGGCTCTTCCTTCAGAGATTCTTGGACCCTAACAGTTTGAGTTTCTGAGAACTCGAAGTTGCAACCCCCCCATCCCCCACAGTGACACACTTCCTCCAACAGGGCCACAGCTCCTAATAGTGCCACTCCCTATGGGCCAAGCATTCAAACCCATAAGTCTACTGGGGCCACACCTATTCAAACCACCACACTTATCATTAGTCAATTTATTTATTTTTCTGCACTTCTTCCTAGGTTCTAGTAATTGATCCTCTAAGTATTATAGCTCTGAAGGGAAAATCTTCCCCCAGTAAAAATGTTACAGATCTGAGGGAAAAGGTTTCCCTAGTAGAGGTATAACAACTCTAAGGAGGAAGGTTTCTCCAATGGAAGTTTTAGAGATCTGCTCTGGTGGTGGGGGATGTGCTGGGGACTCTCCACAGAAATGTTAAATCTCTAAAGGGAAATGTGTCCTGACAATTGGGAGCCAAAGAAAATCACAGTCATATTGAATAACAAGCCACATATGAGATTCATAAGGAGAGACTCTGGAGGCTGATTTCCTTAGCTAGAGGGAGAAGCAGCAGGGAACTAAGGAGGAGATGGGCTTACATAGGATTTCTCCCTGGGAGAAATTTTCAAGAGTAGAGATTTCTGAGTGGGATTTCAAACCCAGCCCAGAGATTGGTGGATTTGGTTAGGTTTTCAAACTCAGACCTCTTTATCCTACAGATGTTCTCTGTGTTGGATTGGCTCAGATCTTTGGCTATAATAGAGTTGCTAAGACACCAAGATGGATGATGACCTGTGTGGTTTTACACCTTTGGGGACATACAAACTGAGCATTCTACATTTCTCAGTCTTCAGGCTCCCTATCTCAACAGAGCAGGTTGGCCATAGTGTCTTGCACTCCTCAGAGCCAGAGGCCTGCTCATAAACTTTTCCCAGATTACTCCCTTTTGCCTGCTATTCAACAAGTTTTCAGTTTCTCCTGTGACTATAAAAACCCTGGTTTATCCTCAGTAAAGTGGAGCCTTGATTGGGA
>NW_022196905.1:178196758-178220651 GCF_008632895.1 Mastomys coucha | reverse complement strand
CCTTGATTGGGATGCAACTTGGCTTCGTGTTTTCTCTTTGCATTTCAAACCCTTTATTTCAGGTCCTTAATTCCCTCCTGGCTGAGGAGAAACCCGTTCGTGAAACTACAGGCAGTTTCAAACCTTCATACTTTAAACCCAATATGCTGACAAATTTATTTAATTCTGCCAACACATATGCAGTGTTTCAGTCTCTCTAAAACTATTGGCGTCGCAGTAGTATATATTGTTCTAAATATCACAAAAGCCTTCCTTCTGTTCTTGATCCATCTTTCCTTTGCCTTGACCAAGGTACTTTCTGAAGCTTTAGGCCAGGTCATTTCATTCCCTTTTCTTGGAACAGTAAGGTACCAAGTAGACAGAGTAAAATATGAACTTCTTTTCATGTCTGTCCTTTCTTGAATCTCTAAACTCATTTTGTGCCACTTTATGCCCAGCACATATTTCACATGTTTGGCAGTAAACAGTTTTCTGGTAAAGGTTGCTGTGCTATTGGAAACCCTAATGAGAATCAAATGAGAGAAATATAAGAGAGAAGAAAAGTGATAATGACCTTGATGAGGAAAGAGATGCTAAAGCCTGGAATACATAGGTAAGAATAACACCTGTATAAACAGGTGCATTTCAATTACAATGTAAAGGGTGCTTGAAAACTGCATGTAGCCCCTGCCACTGCTAGTTGTACTGTTGCCACATTGCCCAAATAATTGCATATGCTTACTCTTTCCTTCTCATAAGCAGCAGCAATTTTTGTTTTTTGAGACAGGGTTTCTCTGTATAGCCTTGGCTGTCTTGGAACTCACTCTGTAGACCAGGCTGGCCTTGAACTCAGAAATCCGCCTGTCTCTGCCTTTCAAATGCTGGGATTAAAGATATGTGCCACCATTGCCTGGCCCAAGCAGCAGCAAATTTGATGGAACGATAAGAAAGTCTCCAGTACTTAGTTTTAAATGCTCACTGTTAAATATGAACTGCTTAGGAACTGAACAGCATCGGCCATGACTAGCAAGGTTTTGTAGCAGTAAGAGACAATTGCTGTGTTACATAAGGGGAATCCTACATCCTTGTATCTTTAGCTGCTCAGGGAAGGTATTCAGAATCAAATCCTAAAATCTATCAAGGCTGTTCTCACCAATGAAAGAGACTTCTAACTTTCCCTAAGTAAGACCGGGATCTCTCCTAAGTAAATCTTTTCTTACCCCGAAGATCTAAACCTCTGCTTGTTAAGAACTGTCATCATTCCAGCAACACAGAAACTCAGAAAGAAAATCCATTCAGTGTATTTCTCTCCTCAATCCTCAATTTTATGTTCTCTTCCAGTGAAGGTCACAATTCTTTTTGCCAGGTAAATTAACTTCTCTCCATGGATTCTAAAGATGTGGTTTAGAGACCAACTTGAACACTTGAAATCTGTGAGTTTTAAAAATTGTGGCTAGCCTCCACAACCCAATTATTTCATGTTATTGAACTTCTGAAGGCCTATGAGTCCTAAAAATACTCCCAGAAAACCTAGAGTATAGTTAATATGAAGAAACTCAATCAAGATACTATGTTTCACTCCAAAGTTTTTTATTCTTTGTTCTTTGACTAGTTGTGAGGGTCTATACCAATTAACATCTATTGCAAAAAGAAATTTCTTTGATGAAAGTTGAGAAGAGCACTAATCTATGGACAAACAACATTGCCACCCCACAAGGCTCATGAGTCACTGACAAAGATACAGAAAGATTGTAAGAGATAAGAGGTAATGAAATATTGATGCAAATCATGTTGCACATAGGCACTCTGACTATAAAACCAGTTGAAATCCTAAGATGAATAGAGGAGGGGATCAGAAAGTCCCAAAGGTAGCTATTGGCAGATTGGCAATTGATAGCTGTAACATGAGGGGAAGACATTTTATTTTTAAAATGTGGCTCATGATATGCTTTCCATGTTAAACTGGCTGGCTATATGCCTACGCATATACTGGCAGCATTAAGAAAACTAAGTGGGTTTCAAAATGAGTATGTGAAGTCAGGAGAGAAAAGAGGTTGGTAGGAATCATAAGATGAAGTAGAGGGAAGGTAGGAGGGGAGGATTTGATTGAAATACATTATACTAATGAATGATATTCTCAGTAAAATGTAAAAAATATATATTACCAGATTAAAAGATATACTACACACTGTACAGAGACCATCCATCTATTTGAACACACACACACACAAACACATACACACACACATTCTTTAAAGCCTGCCATATTAAGAGAACAATGAAAAATACCAGAAAGTTTTGAAAACCAACTGAAATCAGTCTAGTCAATTGATTATTGACCAGTAGTGTTCATTCTATAACAACAATTTTAACACACTGAACTGAAGTCTACAATTTAGCAGTAAAGAACCTTGTAATTCTCCCCACATAACTACACATAGTGAAGCATCAGTTACACAGCATTCATTCCTTAAGTTGCTTTTGCTAGGCATTTTGTTTCAGCAATGATAAAGTAATTAATGCAGAGTGTAAGGTTGAAATTGTGTGCATGCAAGTGCAACTAAACCCATTCTAATAGTATTTAGAAACAAGGACAAAATTCTCATATAGCTTAGCTGTTCCACCTTTTACCAGGAAAAGACGAGCATCACAGACAGAATCAGCAGATGGCTCTGAAAGCTGTTCTGAAGACAAACACAACCATTGATGATTGCTTGATAGCAAGAACTCCAGGCTGTTATTTCTCTTTCTCACTACAGAGATAAAGTTTTATGGACTATCTAGAAAAATTGAAACAATGGCCACAGATATTTTCCAGCACATGCTATCCCCCTGGGTCTTGTCATATTTGACAGTCATAAAATTGTCTTCCCAGACACTAGATATTGCCAGCTAAAGTGCTTTTAGGTTTTTATGCCTCTTAGTGATTGCTTCTTCAGAGTCTCACTCACTTACTGACTTCTCTCATCCCTTTATTTTTCTCTTTGCTTTCTTCCCTTTCTTGCTGCACATGAGAGAACTGTTACTACATAAATTGAATTTGGGAATAACGCCCTACATTTTTTCTTTGGTCTTAAAAAAGCAAATCTCACTGAGAGCAAGAAGCTTTCTTTGATGCTTTATTTCTATTAATTGAAGAATAAAAATTTTTGAGACATTATTTAAATATGAGAGTCTTTTTATTATATATTTAACATATAATATGAAGTATAAAATTTATTTTATTAATATGAATTATATTTTATTATAATACAAAATTTATTTTATTAATATGAATTATATTATGTTATCATATATGTATTATTGATTTATGTTTTATACTTTATTAAGTCACTTTATTACCTGCTTCTTTGCTGTTTCAAAAAGAACCAGTCTTGTAAATAATCTATCTATAAATTGAGTGTGTTAAGAAGTCCTTTTAAATTAGTTCAGAAAAATAAAAGAAGTGACTGCATCTTGCATATTTGAATTTGTTACGGTGAGTGCCAGATCTGTATCTGGCCTTAGTTTATTTGTGTGGGAGACAAGGTCACTGACATCAGTAACTCTATTTTTAATTTCATTTGCAAATAACAATTGAGATTTCATGTTCACATAACTTCAGACATAACACTGAGTGAGACTGAATTGGAGAAGAAGTGAGAGTGAATTGGATTTACACATGCCACTGCACTGTGTAAGGTCTATCATGACAACACACACAAGAGCATGAAACTTTTGTGGGATTAAGGAAGACTGCTTAGAAAAGGACTGTTGCTGCATTTGCATGCCCCCTTACTACTGCTGTTCCTCGGGCCATCGTCACTACATTTGTTCCTTTTCAGGTGAATTGCTTACTAGTGCAACTTTATCCAGTCACAAAGCACCTGGTCAGTGCAGGGGTATTCTGTCTGTAGTCACTAATGAACATCATTTCTCCCATCATGCACTGCAAATGCTAGAGCTCTTTAACTCTCTTGAGCTCTTTCCTAACATTGAATTTCTCTCACAGGGTCTCCAAGGATGGCATGCTGTCTTACTGTCTTACTGCTGGTAGGACCTCCCGCACAGTCCTGGTCCCTGTATTACCTCGATCACAAACCCTTCTCCTCCAAGTCCTTTGTTCAAGCCAGAGGATGTCATCATCGACACTGAAAAGTTTTTCAACTCTCAGTTCACATCTCTAAATACCTTTTGAATAATATTTCTCTTTAGCTTACTCAGTTAGCCATGGAAATAGTCGTCACTCAGAGAAGAGTGATCATTCAACCTCCCATATATGATTAGAATCTTCTTATATGTGCATAGTTAAACAATACTCTTGTACCCCTCATTATCACAAGTACTGGAGCCAGAGCTTAGAGCCTTGCATATAATAGGAAGGCTCTGTTCTGTTAAGCTGCATCTCCAGCTTGGCCTCTATTCTTATGAGCATTCATTCAAATTTATCTCACACTCTGACACTCCCTTACCGTTTGTTCCATTGGTCTCTTGCTGGGGGCATCGATGCCTGTTCATCTCATTTATAGATCCAGGCCCATTTGCCAGGCATCTAACAAAGTTCTAGAATCTCTGACATCCATTTTATTTTCAAAAAGTGCAGGCCTCCTCAACTTAAATAGGAGCCTGGGTTTTTGTTCATTGTATGCTCTAAAACTGGCACCATTGATGCCAATAGGAATTCATTCTATCTGCAGAGTCTTTAAAAAAAAAATCAGTTACTGCGTTTATTTGTTTCCAGTCTCACAAGAAGAATCCTTAAGGGTCTATTTCAAACATTTTTTAACCTACTTGCATTAGTCTGTCCCTCTGAGCTGAAATGCTAGTTAATTGTGAAGAACAGGCACATTTATTTTAATACCAAAATTAATGGTGTTAAAGCTAAACAGTGGTTAGCAAATCTCAAGATAAAACTGTCTCCATGCCTCTCTCTAATTAATTATGCCCCACAGTAGCCTTTGGAGAACAAGGGAAGCACCTTTTAAAAATCTGTTCATTCAACCACTTTGAACCCATCATCAGACACACTTGAGTATTTAAAAATTTTAATACATCGATAAAATTTTTGTAACCATGGGTTTTTGTTGTTTTAAGCTTTGACTCCCCTTCATCAAGTAATTAAGTTTCAACATAAATTTTTCCTTTGAAATGATTGCTTGTGGTGTTTATAAGATAGCTGGAAATCTTATAGAGTAAATAAGGGTTTATCTTATCTTAGACATAGACTGTACGGAGTAGTAAGTGTTTGCATGCTGTAGATATTAAAGGAGGATTGTTTTAGCTTTACTCATTTTAGTCTTTCCCTCCTTTGGTTGAGTTTGTGGCTAGTTGTGAGTTGGTTTGGAATTTGTTGCTGTTGCTGTTGCTGTTTTACTGTTGGTTTTTACAGGGGATTATTGGTGGTAGTGTTTTTGTTTTGTTTTGGCCATTTTGGACAAGACCTAACCTTTGAAATGCAGGCTGTTACCTTGAACTCCCTAACTTGTAATCCATGTGCCCATACCTCTATGGAGGCTTTCACGTTAAAAGTATTATTCAGGACTCTGTCTTAAATCAAGTTCTTGAAATATTACTCCCAGCATAATCATTTCTGTTGATAAAAATCAATTCATAACTATAGGCTGTGTAAGCCATCTTGCCTTTACACTATTGATGGTTAGAAGAAAATAAAAATGAACGTACAAAAAAGACTGCCATGTTATAAATAAATTTATTGTAAAAGAAAGTATCAATTGGGCAACAAGAATAACAAAGTGAAAAAATAGTAAATAATAATAATCAGTTAAAAAACTAATTAGAAATACAAAGCAAGCCATGTTATGATAACCTGAATTTCAATTATATCTAGATGTCATAAAGTTAAATTTTTTAAGCAACCTAACTGAAAGTAACAGATTATCAGAATAGATTTAAATTTTTCTTTGGAATATATTTTCTCTCCTTTTTTCCTAAGGTTGTGTTTATCATTGATGATGAGGAATTTCTTGGAAACAACAAAAACATGGATCCTATTTTCTGGTCCAATCGGTTAGTTTATGTCTTTTGTTCTGGGAACTGAACCGAAACCGATTATTAGAATATTCTTAAAGATGTTTGTTAATTTCTCTTATTGTGTTGATTTTCTCATTTTTCTCAGCTCTGTTTTTATTGTCTTCCTAGTAGTTATTATTTGTTCCCTATCCTAACTAGGGTTACAATTTCTGTAAGTAAATAGCACAACCAAACTCAAGTTGAGGAAGAAAGAGGTTTATTTGTGTTACTTGCGCATGTTAGTGCATCACTGTAGGAAGTCAGGGAAGGAACCTGGAAGCAGGAGCTGATGCAGAGGCCACAGAAGGGTAATATTACTGGTTTACCCTCTCTGGCTTGCTCAGCCTGCTTTCTTATAGAAAGTGGTCCCATCTGAAATGGCTGCCTACCCTATCAATCACTAATTATGAAAATGGCTTTACAGGGTTTGTTGTTGAAAATATTTAATCAGGGGTTTCTACCTTGCCTTAGATCAGTAGGTTCTCATACAAAAGACACAAACCTTTATATTTATGATAAATCTTTACAGCACAAGAACTGGGCAGATAACTACCTTTTAAGCTATTAGTGTCTACTTCCCTATGAATAACCTGAGTTATACTTCACCATGTACTGCCTGGGCTTCTCTTCCTCTAATTGTCCATCCCTCATGGCCGTGTTTTCATGATTCACTTATCCCTGTGGTGTCTTCTCCTCTCTCTACCTTCTCATAATCTCCTGCCTCAGAGCCCAAGCCTAGGAATAGAAATCTTGCCTATCTCTCTTCTGCCCAGCTATAGGCTGTAGGAATCTTTATTGACCAATCAGGGATAACACAGGGGACAAGGTGCATATGAGAATCAGGAGAATCAGGTCCCTGAGGCAGCCAGGGACAGTATTTAGCATTACAATACATAGCAACAGATTAAACCTCCACAGATTTGCTTACAGCCCAGTCATATAGAGGCATTGTCTTAATTGATCTCTTCTCAGATAACATTAGCCTGTATTGAGTTGGCTTAAACTATCCACCACACTCCCTTTGATCTCTTGTGTATGTTTAATCTTCTTTTAAGGTTGTAGTATTCTTTCTAGTTTCCTCTGTACATCTAATTTAGTAATCAAATTCCTTTCTATCTGTGTCATTGTTTTGACCAGTGAAAGTTTTTCTTTCTCCTATAACTTTAATAGATAATTTTAATGGACACAATAGTCTGGGTTGACTATTATCTTTCAGGATTTGGAATTTATCTTTCCAGGCCCTTCTGGCTTTAGCAAGCACATGTCTAACAAACAGGTTTGTTCCAATGGCCAGCCTTTAGAGGTGACTTGACTTTTTTGTTTTCCTCCATCATCTTTCAATACTCTTTCATTATTCCATTTCTAAAGTTTTAATTATAATATATCATGGAGAATTTCTTTTCCAATGTTGTCTGTTTGGTTTTTCATGGATCTTCTGCACCTGAGTAGGCATATCTTTCTTTACTTTTGATTTTTATTTCTTCTGTGATTTTACAAAAAATATCCTCTATGCTTTTATGATAGCATTCTTCTCTGTCTGTAGCCATAACTCAGATGTTAAGTTCTGTTCATTGTGTCCCATGATCTGGACCACCTTCCTGCCTCCAGTTTCTCATTGATCAGATTCCTAAGTGACCCGATTCCTCTATATCTGCCTTTCACCTATTTTTGACATGATAAATTGTGTTGGTGAGTCTTAGCTTTAAGACTTAGTTAATCATCATTTCTCATACCATTTCAGTTTTTTTTTCTTCAATTCAAACTATGTTTTCATGCCAGGGATTGATTTGCTTATTACATTTACCCCTCTATCTCTGTCAGCCTTGGATTGACTGAATATTGTTATAATTATTTATTTGAATTCTTTGAAAAATTTTCCAAGCCATTTCTATTATGGGCCATTAATATGAAATATATATTTTGGAGGAGACATATTATTTGGTTTTTTTTTTATGGCTTTATTTCTATGCTGAGATTTCTACATCTGCAGTTAGTTAATTGATTTAGTTTGTCTTTAATTTTTGTCCAAGGAATCTTTCTCCTAAAATAGAGTGTTTTTAAGGTTATTTTGCTTTATGAAATTTAGGAGAAAGCTAATTCATAACAGAGGTGGCATATCCTTTTGCCACAGACTGGGTTCATTGCAGGGACTTCTTGTTCTGCCGGATGAGAGTTCTGGTCAGATGGGCAAAAAATTCAGCGAGTGACAAACAGAGTCGACACAAGAAACTGCTGAGTCTGAGTGTATTTCTTAAAAATGGCATCAGGCTTTTATAGTCATTTACAAAAGAGAAATGAAAAATCTGGCAGCTCAGCAGTTGAGGTACATCTGAGGCCACCTGAAAGCATCACCTCTTCTAGACAAGCGCTGCACACACATACACACACCCGCCTGGGCCCAAGTGCTCTGAGCCCAGGGGGCTGCGGACTTCATGAGGCTCGAAACTCGAATGCTCTCTCTCGAATCTGAATGTATAAGTACATCCATGCACAAAATGAAAACCAGGCTTATATAGTATACAGAAAACAGGGCGAATGACAAAAGTCATGTAGGCAGGTGAGGGCCACATCAAGGTCAGTAAGATCAGACAGCAAGACAGAAGTCACATAGACAAGTGATGGTCACATCAAGGTTGGTAAGATCAGGCATCCAGGTGCAAGAGCAGTGGTGCTCTTCCCTCTGGGGCTATCTTGGCAGTCCCAAGCTAATTCTCTGAGTCTGTTGAAGGCAAGCACCAGGAAGTCCCAATCTAGCAGTTCCTGAGAATGCTCTTAAGTGAGGGAAGCCCTTCAATTACTCTCTGGTATGTAAAACAGTTCTGTGTTCTGTGGGACTGCTCTGAGAATTCTGTGTTTATAATTAGCAATAGTGCCTGACCTCTATTCCTAACTCTGAGGACACCCTGTCTGATAAGGCAGCTTCCTTGTGAGAAATTTCAAGCTAACAACAGCTTAGTAATAAATTAGGATATATTGGATCCCTGTGCTGGCCAGGAAACAATGTTTAATGTTAAGTATTAGCTATTTACGAATCATTTCTTGGGGTACCTTTATGCCTGAATAAGAAGGCATGTTGACGATTAGAAAGACTAACCTGTAACACGTCTGAGTTAGGAGATGCCAACGACTGACTGAATACCCAGGAGGCAAAACTCCCTTTGAAGTTGTATGCCTCTGGTCCATGATCAGTCTTTCAATCCTGATACTACAGACTTTACTGGAGTAGATGAGTGGGTGTGCCATCCCTTTCCTCTGGTTTCCAGGTTGTCTGCCCCAGTCTAGTTACTTAAATGGCTTGGTCAAGAAGGTTGGAATAAGTTTCTCCTGACAGTGAGGACTGGTCTCAGGTGTCAAGGCCAGATAGAGTAACTGGATTGTTCCAGTCAGGCAGTTGGCATCGATGACTCTTTAGAGTATTCAAGTGTGGAGATTTGGCAGTTACTAAAGGTAAATCAGCTGGAATCTGAGGAAGCCCATAAGGTGAGAGAGGGACTCAGGAAAGTTGGAGGTCCCTGACAAACTGCCAACTGGATGTAGGTGACCTGAATGGATTGGGGCTGGAAAGGAAAGCCAGGTAGCCAGGAAAGCCTCATTGTCTGAGTCATGTGTGATGGCTTAAGTTTTTAAATGATACATACATTCTATAAAACAGCCTTTCTATAACTAAATAATTAGTTTCACAGCATTTAGAATGACAAAAGTAGAACAGTGTAAATTAACATTGACAACTCTAACCATAACCATGCTAACTAAATAAAAAATCATTTGGAGAAGATGAGAAAATGGCACCATTTCTATAAATAGTGTAAGACAAATAATGTTTTTTGAGGCTATATCCATATGGAAAAATCATAAACCAAAACAAAACAACAGCATCTGACCCAGTGGTGACATCTGGGTAGGAGGAGAAGAAAGCTTTATCAGACATCTCAGGGTGCACAGCTGCATCTCACTGGCTTATCGTAGAGTTCAAGTTTCTCTGTTTAGTTTCCATGTGAGCTATGTTATTGTATAAATGGGTGTGAACATCTATCGTATATATGATATTTAATTACTATGAAAAATGCCTTTTAGACAATTCTAAGGTTACACTACAAAGTTTGTATCTGTATTATAGCACACAAGGTTTTTTGTTCTGAAAGCTCTTACAGTTATGCAGTAAAAACAAAATTAGTTAAACTCAATCTTAATTGTGAACTGATTTCTAATTTATTAATGTTTTGTGAAATCTGTTATTTAAAAATAGATTTCATAATAGATTACTATAAGACTTTTGGTGTGTATTTATGACATAGTCATGTTTCTCTGAATACTCTTCCTCTTTAAGGTCATGATAATTGAAAGAAGCATCATGATTAATTTTATGTCATCCTTATTTTAAATAGGAGACATCTACCTTTGCTGCACACTGTTCCATGGGTGATCTTTAAACAGAACACCCTTTCAGAAATAAATTATTAGATGATAAACATTTGATTCTACTTTCACTATCTTTTGAACTCTAAGATATATTCATAATTGCCACTCTTGGGGAAATAAACCTCTGTACATTTCATTAATTATGTACCTACAGCAGTATCTTACCATTATTACAACTACTAGTGTGTAAAATATCTTGTAAACAATAATTTAAAGAGGCAACCCATGTTTGTATAGGTTTTGAGATTTTTGTTTTTACTGACTTATCCCACACTTGTTAAATTTTATCAACCTGGAATAAACTTATACAATTTTCTCCAAGGTATATGTGACATTTTCCCTATCCTAAGTAAACATCAATTTTTTTCTGCCCAGGATGAAAATCAAGAAACAACCATTTCTGTAAAGCTGCAGTTTTTAGTAGTTTGTAGTAATTTATTATAGAGCATTGATTGTATTGTAAAAGCTGAATCAAAACATCGCCTAACTCTCCAATTTCCCAAAATACTTGAGTCTTGTTACATATCAAACTTATCAGCACAAACTGAAAAATCACCCACATAAAGTTTGTATTGCACTTTATGGAGGGCCAAGATGAAAATTATGTATTTTCTAAACTCTGAAGATTTGATTTTTGACAAATATCCACTAAGGACAATTTGCAGCATCATGCATTTTAGATAAAATTGGCAAGAAGTTGATCGAGAAATACATTCTGGAACAGCGGATGGGAGGGAACTATAACCAGATGAAGAAAAGAGATGTTCAGCCTTGCAAAAGTTATAGTGAAGACTCCCTCACAAGATCCCTTAGGACATGGATTGGACATGGTCCTTTTTTTCACCTTCTACATCTAATTAGTCCTTGGATGTGGAATGTCTCAGAACAACTCAAAAAAGGAAGGCATCTGTCAACCAGAAACACACACTAGAACAATGAGTATTTCCTTCCCCATCATCTGCATGATCTACCAATGGGAACATTAAGTAAGTGGAGTTTAACATTGTCTTTAGATGAAACGAACAAAAACCATGAGGTCTAATAACCAGACTGGGTTAGATAGTGTTCTCTAAGATCCAGTTATCATTTAAAAAGTCTGTGCTTTTGTTATCTAAGCAACTGGGCAGTGTTGAGAGGAAATAATGAAGATAAAGAAATGTGAAAGACATGACTCCTCCATCAGTCCCTTCTGCATAGCTAAGCCAGTGGCTTGGGCATCTTTGCTGCTCATTCACTGAAGATCTCAGGATTCTTTTTTCTTTTCTTTTTATTCTTAGATTTTTTCTGAAAAATCTAATGATTTGTAACAATCATCCTGCCTTTATGCTGTTAAATCTCCTTAGTATGGTGAGAAGTTATATAGAGATATTGTTCTATAATTATTACCAGTAAACACAAAAAATATTCAGAGAGAACAAGGGAAGAGTGTTAGCAATGATGTAACCCAAGTGCTCACAGAGAGTCTACACATCGTGCAAACAGCCAGCGCCAAAGTGACTTTATGTCTCACAGCCAATTCACTTTAGTTTTTCCATCTATCTCTTCTTATGCTTTTATTTAAGACTCCAGAGAACCAAATGACCATATTTTTAAAAATAGAGAACAGAGCTAAAGAGAGAATTCGCAACTGAGGAAACTCGAATAGCAGAGAAGCACCTAAAGAAATGTTCAACATCCTTAGTCATCAGAAAACACAAATCAAAACAACACTGAGATTCTACCTCATACCAGCCAGAATGACGAAGTTCAAAAACTCAGATGACAGCAAATTCTGGCAAGGATGTTGAGAAAGAGGAACACTCCTCCATTGCTGGTGGGATTGCAAACTGGTACAACCACTCTGGAAATCAGTTTTGCAGTTCCTCAGAAAACTTGACATAGTACTACCTGAAGACACAACTATACCACTCCTGGGCATATACCCAGAAGATGCTTCAACATGTAGTAAGGACACATGATCCACTATGTTCATAGCAGCCATATTTATAATAGCCAGAAGTTAGAAGCAACCCAACAACAGGGGAATAGATACAGAAAATGTGGTACATTATTTACACAATGGAGTACTACTCAGCTATTAAAAACAATGACTTCATCAAATTCACAGGCAAATGGATGAAACTTGAGAATATCATCCTGAATGAGGTAACCCAGTCACAAAGAACACACATGCTATTCAGTCACTGATAAGTGGATATTAGCCTAAAAGCTCAGAATACACAAGATACAGTTCACAGACCATATGAAGCTCAAGAAGAAGGAAGACCAAAGTGTAGACACATCAGTGCTTCTTAAAAGGAGGAACAAAATACTCTCAGGAGCAAATATGGAGACAAAGTGTGGAGCAGAGACTGAAGGAAAGGTCTTCCAGAGATTGCCCCACCTGGGGATCCATCCCATATACAGTCACCAAACTGGACACTATTGTGGATACTAGGAAGTGGTTACTGACAGGAGCCTGATATGGCTGTCTCCTGAGAGGCTCTCTAAGAGCCTGACAAATACTGAGGTGCATGTTCACAACCAACAATTGGACTGAGCACAGGGTCCCAGATGAAGGAGTTGGAGAAGGGACTGAAGGAGCTAAGGGGGTTTGCAGTCCTGTTAGTGGAGGAACAGTGTCAACCAAGCAGACTTTGTACCCCAGAGCTCCAGGGGACTGGACCACCAACCAAAGAGTACACATACCGAATTGCTGAGAAGCACCTAAAGAAATGTTCAACATCTTTAGTCATCAGGGAAATGCAAAGCAAAACAACCCTGAGATTCCACCTCCAGTCAGAATGGCTAGGATAAAAAACTCAGGTGACAGCAGATGCTGGAGAGGTTGTGGAGAAAGAGGAACACTCCTCCATTGCTGGTGGGATTGCAAACTGGTACAATCACTCTAGAAATCAGTTTGGCAGTTCCTCAGAAAATTGGACATAGTACTACCAGAGGACCCAGATATACCACTCCTGGGCATATACCCAGAAGATGCTCCAAACACGTAATAAGGACACATGATCCACTATGTTCATAGCAGCCTTATTTATAATAGCCAGAACCTGGAAACAACCCAGATGTCCCTCAACAGAGGAATGGATACAGAAAATGTGGTATATCTACATGATGGAGTACTACTCAGTGATTAAAAGCAATGAATTTATGAAATTTTTAGGGAAATGGATGGATCTGGAGAATAGCATCCTGAGTGAGGTAACCTAATCACAAAAGAACACACATGGTAGGGACTCTCTCATAAGTGGATATTAGCCCAGAAGATCGGAATACACAAAGTACAATCCACAAACCACAAGGAACTCAAGAAGAAGGAAGACCAAAGTGTGGATACTTTGTTCCTTCTTAAAGGGGGGAACAAAACACCCATGGAAGGAGTTGTGGAGACAAACTATGGAGCAGAGATTGATGGAAGGTCAATCCAGAGACTGCTCCACCTGGGAATTCTTCCCATATTCAATCATCAAATGCAGACACTATTGTGGATGCCAGCAAGTGCTGGCTGACAGGAGCCTGATATAGCTATTTCCTGAGAGGCTCTGACAGTACCCGACTAATACAGAAGTAGAGGCTCACAACCATCCATTGGACTGACACAGGGTCACCAATGAAGGAGCTAAAGAAAGGACCCAAGGAGCTGAAGGGCTTGCAGCCCCTTAGGATGAACAGCAATATGAACTAACTAGAACTCTCAGAGCTCCTAGGGACTAGACCACCAACAAAAGAGTGCACATGGTGGGACTAATGGCTCCAGCAGCATATGTATAGCAGAGGATGGCCTAGTAGGTCATCAAGGGCAGGAGAAGCCATCAATCCTGTGAAGGTTCTATGCCCCAGTGTAGGGGAATGCCAGAGACAGAAAGTAGGAGATGGTGTGTGGATGAACAGGGGTAGTGGGGAGGGAACAGGGTAATTTTTTTTTCTTTTATTTCGGAGGGGAACCGGGGAAAGTAGATATCATATGATATGTAAATAAAGAAAATATCTAAGAAAAAAAGAAAATATCCAATAAAAGCAAAAAAAAGACTGCAAGTTTTTATTTCACTAAATAATTCATTTCAGTTTTATTTTACAGCAAGCTTTTAGATGCTTTCAACAAGACTTTGATCTGATTAGCCTATGTGTTCACTCTGAAAGGCAGAAGTCATCAGTTCATTTGTCAAAGTCATTCTGGTCATCCCTCTGTCCCAGGTCATTCTAGTAAACACTCATGGCAAAAGTGTGTTTTACTCTCCAATGTGTGATAAATTTTTTGTCTATATATTGACCCTTTAAACTTGGAGCATTTGGAGAATCCAAATCATTCTTGTATAACGTGTATTAACCTGCATGCTGGATAAACTGAACTCTATCATGAAAATTTCACACACTTATAAAACAGACTGATAACAACAACCTTTCTATTTCTGGATGGGATTAAGGTGTGTGTTTAAGAACTCATTCAAGGTGCAGAGAACCAACCTTACCAGCCTTCATGCCAGCTGGGTCGGGGGCACTGTTCCACTGAATGGAAAACCAGAAGTACAGTAGCTTCTTTTCAGAAGTTCTATCACTTGCCTTAGTTCTTGTGTGTCAGCTCCTGGCTTCTACTTGTTAAGAGAAGGAAGGTATCCTTAGATGACCTCTCATAGTCATTTGAAGAGTCCAAAAATAATTTGGCACAAAAAGTCCCCTTAAGCCTCCGAGAAACTCTCAGCATGTATTCTAATCTTGCCAAGGGAAAGATAGCTAGCTTCATCTTCTTATGAGCAAGATTATTCTGGAGTGACCATACCAATTTGAGTCAAACGGACTTATCAAATGATGCATGGCCAAGGATCTGTCAAGGGTAGTAATATTCCATGCCTAGGGTGATGTCCATTTTCAAACTTCTGTTGCTTTGTAACTTTAAAGACAAAGCATATTTTGGATCCTCAAACAAAGTTATGAAATTAAAACTGAAAACTACTTTACATCTTTTTATCCTTTTGAAGCTAAAGTAAAAAAAAATTTTTATTTAAAGCCACTTTTAAAAGAAGGATAATGCAAGATTATCTAATATGTTATAGATAAGGACAGACATCTTGAGATTGCAATAGGATACATATGTATAACAATTTCTTTTCAGAGATTAGAGGACTTTGCATATGTCCTCATAGTATAAGCATTATGGAAGCTTTAGTATAAAATAAATAAGTAACACGAATAAAAATTTGCTATCATGGTTAGGTGGGCAGAAGAAAAGAAGATATAAACTCATAACAGTAAAGTACTGAGCAGCAAGCAGGATACATAAAATTACAGCAGCTGGATCAGGGACAAATAGAAAGCAAGGTAGTGTTATTGTATTGTTTGCCCAGAAGGAACATACAAATGGAAATACATTTTCTAATTGGCAGTAAGGGCAATGTAATGCCTTTTTAGTAGAACTTTGGGTCTTTTCTGAAAGGGGAAAAGGGGATTTGCTATTTCGATTTTTTTTTTCCTCTACGTATGGCCATATATAGCCTCATAGGCTTCCCATCCAAACAGAATGAAACAAGGAAATACAAGATAAGAAGTGGAGTCTTAATAGTTCCCACAGGAAACAAGCTATAGGTGGGATCCCAGTAAAAGAAAGAGCAACAGGAATTATGTTGGATAATTCAGTCTTATTTTTATTAAAGATGGATTCTTCTCCCATACAGTATATTCTAGCTGCAGTTTCCCCTCCCTTCACTCCTCCAAGCTCATCCCACATTCTTTCTCCCCCACTGAGTATATCCCAAATCACATAAAGTAAATAAATAATGGGCAAATTATTTTTGTATAGCAATTTTGTCATAAAGGGAAAATAGAAAGTATTAAGTTTATTTCATGATGACTGCAATAAAGACCCAAAGAAACACTATATATCGAAGCACTACTTATGTGGCATTAAAAACATTGAGCCCTAAGGAAATAAAAACAAAAATTCTCAATTTCAGGAGTGGAAATATTAACACCTATTTTGAGTTTTATATGTGTATTTATAATGTGAAGGAATATAGAAGAGGTTATTGTAACAGCATTGATAAAAATGAGATGAAATTATAATTGTCCAGACCAGGACTGGACATCAAGACCAGGTCTGTCACCCTTTGAGCTCATGAGTAACTTTGAGAAGTTCTCACTATGAGAGCTTCCTATTGTTCTTCCTCAGAGCCCCAACATTAGTCTAATAGAAACCTCACCCAAGCTACTGGACAGTGATGGCTACATCTACACTAGAAAACTTATCCCACAGTCCTTCTATGGTTCTAATGTATTTAGCTTTAGAATACTTGAATTATTCTTTTTTCTAACTGTGTGATGGATGTGACTTAAGGTCATTGACAGAACTTACAATAGTTAACATGGTTTTCTGCGAACAGATAGAGGAGCATGGATTCTCTTGCCTCTTAAGATGTGAGCAGGCTAACAAATGGACTCTGATGCCTAACAATTACTATTTAGTGACTTGATAGATGACTCAGTGTTACAAATCCATGAAATCATGAAACCTGAGTTTAGATCATCTGCATCCATAGGAAAGTTGGGCATGGTGGTGTGGTCCTGAATTGCAGAACTGTGGAGGCAAGAACTGTGGAGGCAGAGATGGGAAGATCCATTGTAAGATTCTATCTCAAAAAAATAAAGAAGAGTGCAGTAAAGGAATATCTGATGCTGATCTCTCTCTCTCTCTCTCTCTCTTTCTCTCTCTCTCTCTCATACACACACATACACACACACACACACACACACACACACACAGAAACAAAAATTTTTTTTGAGAAACATTATTTGTAAATGCTGGATTAGTTTACTTCTGACCTTGCCTTATCCTTGCTTTATAACAAAAAATCTTTTATTCTTATTTTATCATTAATTATTTTAGTGGAATGGGTTATCCAAGGCCATTTTCATTTTCAGCCTCTGTTAAGCAATTCTGACTTAAATGGTATGTGATAAGTTCATTGGTGTATAATAATTCTCTTCTGAGATTTTTGAGAGATCCTTTGTGAGACTATAACAAGCTAAAATAGTCTCTGGGTCTTCATAATATATCTTAAGAAGTCCAAGAAGCTTGGTAATAGGTTTATGAATATCTTCTTTCTCCAGAAAAATATACCCAAGGCCAACTGGGCACTTTAGTGGTTGCCTTTGGCTAAATTTTATAGGAACTTGAAATCAGGACTGGGTGTTTAAATGAAAGAAGTTCAGTTGCATATTTCTTATTTAGTAGTGAGAAAGCCAATATATTGTGGACAAGGCATACACCAGAGGGCATGAAGTGGGTAAACAGCATTATTTTTACAAGGTAGATTTTTTTTTCAAATGAAGTTTTTTTAAAAAATTAAGCAATTACATCCCACTTCCTATTCATATTGAATTAATGTTGAGACAAGCATGTGAATTAACTGGTACAAAGATTTTTGGAAGAAAGAATAATAACAATGATAACCTTGCTTAGAGATTCGGACTGTGCATTTTTCTCTCAGAGACTTTCTCACTATCTGGATAGAAATCATTGAGCTTTTTCTGAAGAGAACCATTGAGCCTCAACAATTTAATTCCTGTAAAATTTGTCATGCTTTTTTGAGCTTGTAAATTCTAATACTAAACAAAATGTCACATATGTTTGGGTAACCAAAGTTTTGTTCCCAAGAAACTTAAAACTGTTGTTACTGTAATGTACCTATGCAAAAATAATAGGTTTATGAATATCTTCTTTCTCCACATAAACATACCCAAGGCCAACTGGGCACTTTAGTAGTGGATGCCTTTGGCTAAATTTTATAGGAACTTGAAATCAAGACTGGGTGTTTAAATGAAAGAAGTTCAGTTCCATATTTCTTAGTAAAATATTTCATAGTAAATAGGATTATTATATTTGAGCCATGTTGCAGCTAGGAGACTTTGCCATCTCTTGGCATAAACTAGCATACAAAATAATATCAGTAGCCACAAATATACATTTGTATTGAAGTAATTCATTCTTGGAAACTATTACTTACATTTTGATATCAAGTACTTAGACAAAATAAACATATATTGCTGTTCATATGTTTTAATAATTGTCTTGAAAATAAACTTAAATAATAAAGAAAATGTGTGTATTGTTATGCATTTAATTTTACCCTACAGAAAGTCAAAGTCTTACAGGCTTAGACAAATAGTCTTTTAAAAAAAAAGATTTATTTACTTATTTCATGTATATGAGTACACTGTAGCTGTCTTCAGACACACCAAAAAAGGGCATCAGATCCCATTTCAGATGATTGTGAACCACCATGTGGTTGCTGAGAATTGAACTTAGGACCTCTGGAAGAGTAGTCAGGGCTCTTAACCATTGAGCCATCTCTCCAGACAAATAGACAAATAGTCTTAATGAAAATGCAATCAGTTAAGATGAGACTATTCAAGAAAATAGTGTCTTCCTTTTTATCAGAAAATCTTTTTTTATTAGTGTTTGAAGTGTAAGAAATGGTGCTAATTATCAATATAGTTTCACTTTTTGGTTCTAAGCAAGAGAAGGGCAGGCCTAAAGGTCATAGGCTGTGCACAAACAAGGGACAAGGTTTACAAAGGGCATAACATCTCACAGATGCCAATGTGACATGGGTCCGAGTGTATTTTCTATTTGTTTTTTCTTAAAATAAAAAATTTAAAGCAAACCATAAAGAGCTGTCTAAAGTCTTCCCTGTGCATTTAAATTGCAGGGCTTTAAACTGGAAAATCTCTTTGAGTGAGTTCAGGCTTGGAGATTACCTGTTGCCTGAAAATATTTTATATTACCAAATATTTATTCATAGATGTTCAGCTGGGGTTTGAGGATTTGAGGGCTTGTTTTAATTATTTCTTCTTCTTTTTGTGATGAAAATATGATTACATAATTTGCTCCTTCTATTTTTTCCTTTCAAGCACATCTATGTGGAGCATGTAGGCCATGCCACCAGACAGAAGAATAGATGAAGTTGAGTGAGTACAAACCATATGTAACTCAGAATTGAGAATGTCAGGAGTGGGGCCAGGTCCCTGCCAAACTCTACCTGCTCTGCCTGCTCTGGAACCTGTAATCACAACACCCCACTGAGAGGACCATGACAATCAGTCCCATAGGGAAAACATCTGCCGTCCTTCCCCATGCTAACAGAGCATCCCTAGCAACTCATATAGAAGCATCTACCCCTGGAAGCATCAATCCCTGGATCCCACCCTACTCCTCAATATTTATAAAGTCCCTATCCACATGGAATAAAGTCAAATAAATTGGTTATTTCACCAAGAATCGTCTGAGTGACTGTTTTACTGAGCTGTAACACTTTGGGGAAGAGTTGTCTCTCCTGATTTCATCGCTGTACCTTGGACCCACCTACTAGGTCAGGCTCATGCACCTGCTACCTCTGCCACTGTCACCTGCTGCTGCCCCCTCCCCTGCCACTGGCATTGGCACTGCCACGGTTTCAGGCAAGATCAGAGACCCCAGCTACCTGCCCTGCACAGGCTTCCCTTCTGAGAGCTAACACTTGCCATTTCCAGCAGGACCAGAGACCCAGGGAACCCCTGTTAAGTGGAGGATGGCACACCTCTATATTCCTTGCTGTCATTCAAATTCATGGTCTCTTTTTTCATTAATTATTCTTATATACACATAATATACACACATACATACATAAACACATATATACATATAATATCTCTAAATATATAAACACAAACATTATATCTCTACATAAATACAACCTTGTAAATCTGAATAATCTTACCTTTGTTTATATGTTTTCAGGGATATTACCTATAGGTGCTCTCGTTTCAGAGGAAGACTATTTCTCCCACACTCAGTATTTCTTAGTTGCCCGTAGTTTTTTGTTTGTTTGTTTGTTTGTTTGATTTGATTATCAGTATTTTTTAGTTGCCCGTAGTTTTTTGTTTGTTTGTTTGTTTGATTTGATTTGCTCTGCACTAGCGTTTGAAGTCTCATGAGCTCACCTCCATCCGCGTTAGCAGGCCTATTGTTGTCATCTGTGTTTAGCTGACCTTTGGGCAACCATGTTGTTGAGACTCCATGGCTATATCTTTTGATATTCCTAGGAGACAGCATCAAATGCAAACTCACTGTCCCTCTGTCTGTTAGAATCCTTCCATGCCCTCTGCCAGGATGACCTCTGAGTCTTAGGGAGGTGTGAGAGTGGTGCTTCCCAGTACATATACCAGCTGGGGTTGAGTTCTACAACACATATTTTAATTGACTGTAGTTTTCAATAATATTTTCAATCTGGTACAAAGAGAAGTTTGAAGACTAAAAGATACATATTTTATAATATATATTTAATATAATACATTTAATAAAATATAGTTTATAATATACATTTAATATACATACATGTATATGTATATATACAATAATATAATATGCAATATACACATATAATATTATATATTTAATATATAATACACTGTATAAAATATATTTAATATAAAATATATATGTTTATGTGTTTATATGTGCACCTGCATGAGTTTATGTGCATCACATGTACACAGTTCCCTACAGGAGACCAGAAAATAGCACCAGATATCTTGGAATTGTGGTTACAAACAGATATGAGCCATTGGTAATGGGTGCGGGGAACCTAAACTGAATCTTCTACAAGAGTTTTTTTTTAAAGCTACAAAAAGAACAGAAACATAGGGGGGATACACCAGGAAAACTTTTAATGAACAAAGGGAACATGCATTTGAAATAGAGCAAAGAAAAATATACAATAAGATTTTGAGAGAAGAGAGAAATCTCAAAAATAAAACGGAAGAATTAATTATTCATATACTTGCAAAAATTGTTTGCTTCATGTTTAAGATATTTTAATATAGAATAATCAGTTGAATGATTTTCCTCTTTGACTTTAGGTACTGCAAAATATTCAACTTCTTATCTCACTATTACTGATTGTTTTAAAGTATACCAGCTCTTATTTCTGTTCTTCTGAACAAAATGTTTCACTTTGCTTTTGACAATATTCTTCTTATTGGTATCTATCTGCATGGTAGTATGATTTCTTGTGGTTGTATTTTGTTGAATCTGCAGTTGTATGTGCTTATCAACAAATTCAGGGAGCACTCATTCATTTTTTATGTGTACTCTGCACACACACACATACCTTTGTTGGGGAAGCCCAAATACAGCAGTATGAAGAGGTTCTATTCATTTATAAAAGTATTCTCTCTATATTGCTTTGTCTTCATGTGGCACATTCTCTCATTTCACTTCACTTACTCTTAATTGATTAGTTTCCTCCCTTTTTGGATTAATATTTATGTGTTGCTTTCTTGTATTTTGATTAGATGTCAAATGTTGTTGATTTTAACTGATTGGGTAATTGATGCTTTGTTTTCCTATAAATACTCTTCACCTTTGTCCTGGACTATACATAAACTACCTGGATAGTTTTTATGTGTGTTTTTTTTAAGTTGTTAGGTTGATGGAATGTATGCCAGCTAGTCTTCACAACTGAGTCTAGAATATTCTAGCAAATCATGATGTTTCACTGTTAGTATGTGAACACAAGGATCTCTACACAGCTGTACTCATGTGACAACCAGGCATTGACAATTCTGGTCTTCTCAGCTAATTACTTCACAGTCTTGCAGCTTCCTTACATATACACACCAGGTTGGCACTAAAATGAACTCAAATCTGAAGGTCTCTGAAGTTTTCACTGTGGTTCTACTTTCCTCTCTTTCTTCTGACATCTTGTGATCAACATTAAGTTTCCAGCATTCTTCTGGAATTTAACACAATCTCCTCTACTCAGTGCCATAGATTTTTGTCTATGTTCCCCATGAAGCTTTATGGTTTGCAAACTTTGTTGGCATACCATGCTGGATGATTTTAGAACTTACTTCACTTATTTTACATGAAGTTATGATCCAGTTGCTGATGATACCAAACACTTCAGACATGAGACTTGGAGAAATTGAGCTCTGACTGACCTAGAA
Source organism: Mastomys coucha (assembly GCF_008632895.1). Classification (NCBI taxonomy): domain Eukaryota; kingdom Metazoa; phylum Chordata; class Mammalia; order Rodentia; family Muridae; genus Mastomys; species Mastomys coucha. The sequence goes on along the minus strand of NW_022196905.1, from coordinate 178,198,268 downwards.
GTCTCCTCCCTGAGGACTACCTCTTGTGGTATCGGAAAGTGTTATGAAAACTTCCAAGGAAGAAAAGCAATCAATAGTCCTCCCAAGCTGGAAAGCCTGTGGACCACAATGATTGATCTGACCAAATATCTCCTGTGGTGCAATAGTGGCATTTATATCTTGGGGTTAACCAGCAACTGTCTAATTCAACTGAAATCACATTTAATTGGAGGGGATTCAAGCCTGGTTCTGTAAACCTGGCCAACAACTGGTGTCTGGAGAGAAAAAAAACCTACTGGAGAAACTACTACTGTTGTTTTATAAACCAACAGAATTTGTAGCTGTATTCTAAATATGTATCTTTATGCCTACAGATAAATGTAGATCTCACCTTTCATCAAAGAAAAGTCTTTCTGCTGTAAATGGAGATTATTACAGAGATCTCAAATGATCAAAACCCATATAGTAAGTACTCATAGATGCTCAATCCCAAGTGGTACATCTCCACCACATCCCTCTTCACAAGGCTCATGAAAAAGTGCAAAAGAGAGAAAAGAAAGGATTATAAAAGCCAGAGGACATCTGCTCCATGGGTGTATCTTCCAGATATGTTAGAGAAGCTGTGTTTATGAAATGCTAGCAATATTGATTCTAAATAAAATAATATAAGAGGAGTGGACAAGACAAACTAAATATGTGAGCAATTTTACAAAGTTCCACCATTAGATTAATATCTGCAGGCAATCAATGACCACTGAGAGAAGGGGAGTCAGTTTCCCCAGGGACAAGCCTTCTCATAGATGTCTCAATCCCAAATGGCCAGCATGACTATACATATAAGCAACACTACAAGACCTAGGTGTGTGTGTGTGTAAGCACACGTATACATGCCTGTGTGTATGTTTGTGTGTGTATGTTTAAAAATGATAAAGAAAAAGTCATAAATTTGAAGAATGTGAGGATTCTGGGAAGAATTGAAGAACTGGAGGGAAAGAGGGTTAAGAAGGATGCAAGTACAGTATCCATGTATGAAATTATCAAATAGTATCATTTTAATTAAAAAGAAGAAAATAGGGAATAAAAGCAGATATTAAGAGAACTAGATGTTAAAAGTAACAGCTAATCCAGTAAGATCTCAAACTAGCACACCACAGAGACACTTGCCACATCCATTTTTATTACAGTACTTTTACTGCAGCAAAGAAATGGAACTAAGCTAAAGACCCATCAATGCATGAATTGGTAAAGTAAATGTGATATTTACTTTGTTTTCAGGAAAGTAGTTGGAAGAGGAAACCAATACGTAAAGTGAAATAAGCTGATAGCACAAAGATTAATTCCATGTATTGTTTCTCATACATGGAATCCAGGCATGAAAGCAGAAAGTGAACTATTCAGGAAAAGGGATGAAAATTGCATATATCTATATCTATATCTATATCTATATATATGCAATATATATGTGTGTGTGTGTATATGTGTATGTGTATATATATCCACATGTATATATATATATATATATATATGTATA
>NW_022196905.1:178178496-178196748 GCF_008632895.1 Mastomys coucha | reverse complement strand
ATATATATATATATATATATATACATATATCCACAATGGCAGTTCTTATTCAGTGTTACCATGGCTGGATGTAAAATTACCTAGGAAATGATAGACACTTCTCTGTGAGGTGGGGCGTGGACATATTTAGGGAGGATTAAGTGAGGACTAATGCAACATTTCTTAGCAGAATAAAATGTGAGAGACAAGAAAGCAAAGGAGACATCCTTTTGGAAATGAGGATTGGAGAAGAGGAGGTATGGGATGAGGAAAAGTCAAAGAGCAGACCAGGATGGGGATAAAGACTGAACTGGAAAAGAAGATTTATAAAGTAGGGCAGCACATGGATTCCTTTCTCACTCCTAGGCCCTCCATTGTATGAACTGCTCTGACTATACCTACACAGTAACACAAACACACACACACACACACACACACACACACACACACACACACACACATACACACACTCCTGCCACAACGGACTAAACCTCCAACTGTGAGAGAAATATGTGATTCCTACTCCAAATTGTTTCTCTCAGGTGTTTTAGTCACAAAAAGAAAAAAAAAAACACCATGTGAGCATAATGGACTTTTCTTTATAAAGAAGACACTAACTCTATTTTCAGGAAAGTAGTTGGAAGAGGAGACCAATATGTAAAGTGAAATATGCTGATAGCACAAAGATTAATTCCATGTATTGTTTCTCATACATGGAATCTAGGCATGAAAGTACAAAGTGAACCATTTAGGAAAAGGGATGAAAATTGCAGGAAATATGAAAGAATAATGATTGGAGGTGAATATGTACAATATAAATTATATTAATATATAAAATGTCATAAGGAAGTCCACAATTTTGGGTATTTATTAAGGTAAATAAGTTATGAAAAAGCAAATAGATCAGAATTTTATAACACCTATTACAAATATATCCAAAAACTTAGATGTCTGGTCATATGAAGGACAGAAAAACCTCAAAAAAAGAAACCAATATATATGTTAGCCTCTATGGATTACAACAATATGTAAGTTAACTTCTACAAGTTAAATTGTGAAAATAACATTTTAAATATTTCTTTTGAAATTAACAAGTGGAGAATGTAAATTAAAAAGCAATCTAGCTGTGACCTAAAGAGTGGGCAGAAAACATTGCAGAACCAAAATGAAAGCCTCAGACGGATGTGGCAAAGGTCACGAAGCCTGAGCTCATACGGGCTTGGTAGTCACAACAGGAAGAAGAATAGAATGAGGTACAAGTGTACATGGAAATGTCCTCCAAAGTAATTGAAAAGGAACAACTTACAACATGAGGTAGCTCAATGAATAGTCAGGCTATACTTACATAAACCACACAAAATAGGCACAAAATAGCCAGTCTGTAGAAATAAAAACACAAGGGATGGCAAGATTACAGTGTCTTAAATCGAAGGACCGATGCCACTATGAGGAATGACAATATAGCTCTGGGCTGGTGTCTAAGCAGAAGGGAAGTGAATGAGCAGGCACAGGCCATCTCTGAATGTGCTGATAAGAAATGAGATGCTGGATCTTGTACCTGCACTTCACCATTCCACATCTGTAAAGTTTACCAAGTTGGAAAGAATGTGAACATATGAGAGCTCTTACATATCCTGGTAAGGACATAAAGGTTAGCAATCTAGATAGAATATCTAATGTCTATTATATCTAAATCTGTGTATATCTTGTAAATTGGTAATTCTACTTCTAATGACATACTCTTGGTACTCTCTCAATCATATATACAGGGGTCCTAGATAAGTATTTTCACTGAGATGGGAACTTTGGAAATGTACATAGGAATTAAGAATGTACTTAAGTGGGATGGTAAAAAGCTTATTGAATGTGGTAACAGTTTTCAGGGTTTTATGTGGTATCTTTGCTTGCAAAGCCAGGCCTACACATATCTAACAATGTCTAAGGGTTCTTAGTTCTATCTGCTCTGTTATGGCTGTTTCAGAACATGGAAGAGTGAAAATAATTGCCAGTGGCTTGGGGAACTTTGTCAAGCTATATCACCTTTACTGACATAAAATGATTGATTGATGATGTGAAGAAGCAGATTGTCATGACCCCACCAGCACAGGTTGTGATGCCAATATTGAATAGGTATGGTCTTGTTGCTGATAGAGCCATTACTATCTTTATTAAACTCAAAACAATCATTCCCAGCAAGTAGATAGAGATCTCCATCCAATAGGTAACTGTAAGTTGTATACATCATATTCTATTGGCAAAGAATATTTATATGCCCATAACTGTGACTGAAATCCCCCTGGCCATCTAGGTGAGTGCAACTGGTGAAACCTTACTGTTTGTTGCTAGCACAGTTAAATTATGTTATGACAATAATCTGTGCTTAACCAAGGGACTTTCCAAGCACAGACTGTTATTCCCTACCCATTCTCTAGGTTCAATGGAAGGAACTGGGAGCACCCATTTCTTTCTATGATCTTACTTTAAAATCCTGGATGCTACCTAGATTTATGCCAGACATCTGACTATAGAACATTTATATATTCATATATGCTGATATAGATTCATATGAATACACATATCAAATAATAACCAAAGTGATATGGTATGTACCAGTAGTGACGCTTCATACTTCCATAAATTTTCATAGGCAAATATTTTTTTTAAATGCATTGATCAGACCATCTTATGAGAGACACAGCAACTGGCAAGAGACGGTGAAGTACAGGTTTCACTTATAGTCTTAATAAAGAAAGTTGCCAGTATTCAGGGATAAGCAATGTACCACTCTAAGATAGCTGAAGGTTTTAGTGAACATCCATCCTCACTGCCAAGTGGACGAGAGTCGTTATGATCACCTAAGAGACACAACTACGAAAAGTTCTGTGAGGGTTTTTCTAGAGAGGTTATAGAAAGGGAGAATCACCATGACTCTTAGTGGCTATAGAGAGTGGGGGCTGGGAAGGGGAAAAGCTAAACACTAGTATGTATCACCCTCTATTTCCTCACTGTGAATTCAATGTGATCAGTCACCTATCTTCCCACCGTGTTTTCTCCACCAAGATGAACAGTGTCCACATAAAATGTGAGCCTGCATATGGCTGTGTTTAAGTTGCTTTTATTGCCAAATATTTGGTCACAACCACGAGCAGAGAAAGGACTGCAAAGAGACTTGGATATACCAAATGTGACAGAAGCCTTGACCTACCAGTTGGAAAACTTTACAGTTGGGAAGCAATTTCCCCACAGGAAATTAACCTCATGTTCAAATGTATAATGACCATTTATTGACCTAAACAGAATAGCATAATCTTACCTACCTGCTCACAGTGGAGGATTCATAAGTGAACATATAACATAAACTAGTCTCATCAGCAGAACAGTCAACATTTTACTTTTAAAGACAAAGAAGAGAAACTTTCTGAGTAGATGTTAAATAGTTAATATGCAAGTCTGATGTAATTTAGCAACTCAGGTGGGAACTAGTGTTCACCACACCTATATTATTTTTGTCTACTCAGAAAGTTTGTCTTTTCTTCATCATTTTGGTTATTATTTGATGTAAATGTGAATGTATATGAATCTATATCAATGTACATGTATATATGAATGTCCTAAAGTCAAGTATCTGGTATAGATCTAAGTAGTATCTAGTATTTTGGGGTAAAATTAGAGAAAAAAATAATGTAGCCTTAACAAAATTAGCTCTTACTTGAGTTGTTATATTAAATTGGAACTGCATTTTAACTATTTAACATGATGGATGTATCCATAATATTTTAATACTGACACCATGAAGTCCTAAGTTGATTAACTATTAAGTAAGCTTATTAAGGTTTCAGAAAGCTTGACTTCATATAACCACAGTAAAATAAGGATTTATAAACCTGAGTGCAGAAATTATACTCACAAAGTATAGTACACGAATTTATCTGGAAAGTATGCTTAAAATTACATGCCAGGATAAGCCAGTACCCTATGCTTACCCTGTGGCTCTAAGCTGGTTTTTGTAAACAATGACAAAGAAAAACACTGGAAATCTTGGGGTCTAGACAATGGCAAAACTAGAACAACAAAAACAAAAAAAATAAAAATAAACAAAACAGAAATTGGCAAAATTGCAGAAGGTTTCAAGCTGTGCAATCATCTCTGTACTAAAAATAGTCCAGTCGCAGACAAAGAATCAAGCAAGCAAACAGACACCTCCACTAATGTCTACATGCTGATGTGTACTAGGCATCAAAGACTTATGTTCATCATTCGCTTTCAGACAGAGAGCCATTAAGAAGCAAAGCATCTAAAGATGAAGGAAACTGCACCTCTAGACAGGATTAAGAACTAGGGGAGCCATAGCCTTGTGGCATCATGCAATTTGCAAGAGAGGAGGATACAGTAGTCCAAAACTTTTAACATAATCTTCAAAATAAGTTGAGACAACCTTGAAATTAAAACTGAGATGAGTCATGTGGTTTTACATCCTGCCGTTTGAGGGTCAACACAGAGTAGTAGATACTTTTCATTCATGTGCTGAGGTGCTTTAAATTCTGCAGTCATAATGAACAAAGTCATATACATCTGCAGGGCACAGATGAAAAGGGTGTTTTAAACAAGTCAGACCAGGAGTCAGGAAACCTAAAATTTACTACAATTTTGCAAGTAATTATCAGAGAGGAACTACGTCGCAGAGCATAGTGCAGGACTGGCATTCATTCTGTGCAGCTATGAAGGGCAATAATGAACTGAATGTCTTACTAATCCTTTAATGTCTATCTTATGCCTAATATCCTTTTTAGCAACTCTGAAAATCTGAGTCAATACACTGTCAGTTGTATGTGGCACTCAAACTTGCAAATTCTCTCATAAACATTTCTTGTAAAAGTCTTGTGCAGTGAGATTAACAGTTAATATTATGACCTTATCACTGATGAGGAAATGGAGGTAGTGAGATATAAGGGGCAAATAAAATATTATACTATAAATGACAGACTGGAAAAAAAATCCTGGTATCTAGTTCTCCTCATGTTTTGACCAAAATATGTAAACAGCATGCCAATCTATGTATCTACTTCTTTCAAAATAGATGAAGATAGATATCAAAATGGTTTTTATTGTCACAGAAAGAACAAGGAGTGACAGAGGATAAAATTCTAAGAGCCAAAATGGAGTCATCCTGTAAAAGCAAACAATGTTTAGGACGAAGGCATTTTCATTCAGACAGAGCAGCTTCCAACACATCTATGCTGTCGTGTTTTTAAGAAGGCAATCTACAATCAGACTAAAGGAATCCAGAGCCATAAATTACAATGCCTAAGCTTCAGAGAGTCTTAAAAATACATTACAAACCAAAGATTGAGCCACAAGGTTCACAAATACTATTTGCAACATGGGAAAAGTAGTCCAGAGACAAATGACAGAGAGACAGGACACCCTCGAAAGTGAAGAACATTGACAAAGGCAGTCTCCCAAGAATCAATATAAGACAATCTGGTACACTATTTTTCCCCTGATGCTAGAGAGGAAACCAAAGGAGAAGAAACTAAATTTAAACATTAAAACAAAACAAACGAACAAATGAAAAATAAGATGAATAAGTTAGAAGATATGCACAACTGAATTTAGAATAACTGGGGGAACCGGAGTCTAGGAAAACAGTCTACCAATAATACAACTCTGTCTCAGAAAAGAAACATGAAGCAAAAGGACAAGGGATAAAAATCAAGACATAGCAATGGTGACCTAGCTTCAATACACTGAAGATTTTCAAGCATCCTAGAGAGTGTTGCATGCTGCTTCCTACTTCAAGATCTGGTTGCTGCCTGAGATCAGCAAGCTACGGCTCAGTCCAGCCTCTGAACACTGACTAATAGCAGAAAATAGCATGATACTGCACAACCCAAGCTCTAGACATTCAGGGACAGATCCCCTAGAAATCAATAGGCCTCCTCTTCAGTCACTTTTTTCCCTTCCATTTGATATTCTGAATGCTTGCCTCTCTCTACCTTGGCTGCCCTCTGTCACTCTCACTTATCTACCTACCCACCTACCCAGCAAAGCCCTTTTCCTTACTCTACTCTTCTTTCCCTTCTCTCATTTGTTCCTACAACCCCTACATATCAAATTCTGGGAGTGGCTGCCCCTGCCAGCATTTGGATCCAGAAAGCAGATTGTCACTACTGAAACCAGGCTCTAGACACTGAGAGCAGTATGCTACTGTTCAAACCAGGGTCTAAATTCTACCTGAGACTTGCATTATATGTCATCTTACAGGATCTGGACACAGAGAGTAGAATACTATTCAAGTAGCCCTATTCAAGTAGGGCTCTGCTTAATTAAGGACATCAGGAGATCCAGTACATAAGTTATTCATCTCTGGGCTACAGAAGTGAAGTCTCTTGGTTTTCTAACTCTTCTTATTCCATTTGCCTGATTTTCACTTGATTTCCTCTCATTTATTGTAATTCATGTGGATAGAAACTTCAACCCATTGATGGGATCTATGGGTCTGTGATGAAGCAGAGCTTCATGACAGTAGAGCGAGCAGAGCAGAACAAAATTATTCACTTTAGGGTAGCCAGGAAATAGAGATATACACACACAACATAGAATCAAGGATAAGATATCCTCAAAGTCACCCACCAGTGACCTGCATCTTTCTGACAGGCTCAACTCCTAAATTTTCTACCACTTTCTGAAATAGAGTCAGTTGCTAGGAACCAGTCTTTCATTATAAGAGCCAGCATGTTGAGCACATTTCATGTTGGAAACATAGTTCAAGGATACTTACGTTTACCCCAACTGTCTATAATGCTACGTGATTGTACCTCTTAACTATAATGAATATTATTCTATACTTCTATTTGATAAGGGGAAGGAACATCTCAAAATGAATTAGAAATGTTAGGTTTAATAGCTACCGCAGGATTTTTACTACTCGACATAACTTCACATTTTTCATACAATGTTCTGTGGGACTCATTATCACCACTCTAGTCTAGTCCCAGCTCCATACCTCAAAAAAAAAAAAAAAAAGCCTCACATCATGTCTCCTGTAAGAACAGCAAGCCATCTCAGGGATGGCTTGAGAATTCACAGGAATCTGAAAGCACTAAGAGAACAGAAGCTCTGCTTTATTCAATACAGTAGTGGCAGCTAAGGCGATGGCTCAGTGGATGAGACAGTGAAAGAGGCAGAAGTACTTTGGAGACACTGTAGAAGACTGAGCTGACAGAGGCTGGGGAGATCCATCTGAAAATCTCAGCAGAGGGATGGCTTAGCTACTGATTCCTCTGGTTTTCACTCCTCCTCTCCCCACCCATTCTTTCAATATTCCATCTTCTGATCCAACATCTGGCCAGATGTTAGAACTCTAAAGCAAGAAAGAACAAACACTAAGTCAACTTAACCAAATCAAGCATGCCCCTTCTCTGCATCCAGCTATGCTCCATGCATGTACCCACTGTAATCTCACATGGATAAACCTGGACACTTCTTCCCCTGAGAAAACCAGTGAATATGGATTTCATATGTTGTATTGCATTTTAGAACTTTGAAGTCAATTAAATTTTATTTTGAAATGTATTGAAGTCAGAAAATGTTTCCATTTTTGACATGTAGCTCTTAAGGCTGATAATTTGTTTCCTGGACAAAATTCTAGTTTGTAAGATAAAATCTCATCCATTCCAAAGATAATGTGTTATGAGGACAATTTCCTTTTCAATAGATCTTATTGTGATCATTGTGGAGCCTTTTGTTCAACAGACTACTTCTTTGAAATAAAGTCGATACATGGGATTTGTTTAAAGAGTGTTGTGTGACCTATAATCATCATTACCACTAGCCACTTCTTGAAATCATTTTTATTTCCACAAAATTGTGTTGTAAAATTAGCTTTAGAATGTTTTAGTAAAATTACTACCCTACCAAAAACATTCAAAGCTATTGTAAATGCATTCAACTTTTTAAAATATTCTAGTCATTGTAAGTTTAGCTAACAGTCAAATGAGAGCAGATTAAAATATATAATATTCATTAACTTAGAGTTTCTATGGCTGTGATAAAAACACCATGACCAAAGATATATAGAAGATAGGGTTTATTCCAGCTTACCACTCTCAGTTCATACTCCATGACTGAAGGAAATAAGGGCAAGAACTCAGGCCTAGGAAGCCCAAGGCAGGAGTTGATGTAAGAGCATTGGAGGAGTGCTGCTTAGTATTTTTCTCCTTATGGCTTATTCATCCTGCCATCTTATCCCATCCAGTACCTCCTTTCCAGTGATGATGGCATAGTCCCTAGAGAGCCAGCACACCTACAACAATCATCAATAAAGAAAAAGCCACAGTAGGCTTGCCCAATTTACTGGGGCCACTTTCTCAATTGAGGTTTTCTTCTTTACAAATGACATAAAACTAGGCAGGTTCACAATGATATAATCATTGCCCACTGATAATCAAGTAAAGATAAAACCCTAAAGCGATGCCATTAGTCACAAAGGTTGGACACTGAAGGAACGCAATGTATGTGGTTGTAATGTAAAAGATTTACAGAGAGCATTTCAGGTCTTATTTGGAGTGACTTGTTTCTGAGTCTGAAATATTGTTCCATTAATCAGTGAGTGGATTAAGAATAACTGTGAAGGGCTACTCTTTATTTTGTAGACTTATTACTTAGACTCTGTTCATTCATTTTTTACATGCCTCATAAATCAGATGGATATACTTAGGCATAAAATGTTAGTTCTTAAGCCGGGCGTGGTGGCGCACGCCTTTAATCCCAGCACTTGGGAGGCAGAGGCAGGTGGATTTCTGAGTTCGAGGCCAGCCTGGTCTACAGAGTGAGCTCCAGGACTGCCAGGGCTATACAGAGAAACCCTGTCTCGAAAAAAAACCAAAAAAAAAAAAAAATGTTAGTTCTTTTGTTACTGAAGCATCTCTTTAGAGGGTTGAATATAAAAATAAGCAAGTGAAATAAGCAAGAGTTTTTAAAGAATAAAAACCTGACACACCATGTTGATTGTCTAGAGTAGTGGTCCTCAATCTTCCTCATGCTGTCACCCCTTAACAGAGTTCCTCATGTTGTGCTAGCCCCAACCATAAGATTATTTTATGGTTACTCTATGATTATAATATTGGTGCAGCTATACAATGTAAATATTTGATCTACAGGATATCTGATATGCATTTTCCAAAAGGGTCACCACTCATAGGTTAAGACCCTGCTGGTCTAAATGATTGTCACAGACTAATATTAGCACAGTGCCATTCCCTGAATACAATGTTGCAGTCTGTAATATAGATAGATAGATAGATAGATAGATAGATAGATAGATAGATAGATAGATAGATAGATAGATAGATAGAGATACAAAATAGGTAGTTGTATGTTAGGCTCAGTATTAGTTATAGCTTTTGTTACTGTGATCAAACACCTGACAAGAAACAACTTCTAGTAGGAAGAGTTAATTTTTCTTGGAAAGCTATGGCAATAAGGTCATGAGTCAGCTGGTCACATTACATCCACAGTCAGATCAGAAAGCAGAGAGAGATGGGTGCTGATAACTTCCACAAAGTCATCTGTTACAGTATCCCAGATCATGGAATGGGGCTACCAACAGATGTGTTGTTCTTCCCAATTTTAATTAGCCCAGTTTAGAAACTTCCTCACAGACAAATCCAGAGAATTCTCTCCTTGATGATTCTCTATCCTATCAAGTTGACAATATTAAATATCAGAGTTTAAAAAAAAATAATTTGTATTAAGAATATCAGATTTTAGAATCCAGACCTACAATGAAAATACCTAACTTAACTCACAGCATGAACATAATTTTTCTAACTACTGCTGTCCAGTTACCATCTTAATATTTGAGAAGTTGAGGGTTAGAGCAGTAGATTTCTCCCAAGGCCATTTTCTTCCCTTTCATTAAAAATGATTTTATATTTGATTGTATCATTATGAAGAACAAATGTTCTACTCCAAAAGGACTTTACAGCATAGTGTGAACACATGGTTTGTAGCTGCACAATGCTTTGCAGCTCTAAGTTGTTTGTGTGAATTTTGAGCCTTGCCATTAAAATTCTTCTTTTTCACACATCTTATTACAGACAAGAGCAAGAGGAATCTTGAAGTGATAACAAGATGTACCCTAGAGAGTTATATAGTAAAGAAACACAACAAAATGGTGTCCAATGTATAACGCCATGCCTGTGTTACTCTGGGTTTGGTTATGGCCAGACCAATTATAAAATATATATACACACACACACACACACACACACACACACACATATTGGTTGCTTCTTAACAGGTTGAGCAAAATTTAATAAGAACAATCAAGACTAGTGTTTGCAAGTGTGCATAATCAAATCCAAATGAACCTAATTTAATTTTTTTCTAAGTCTCAGCCTTAACAAATCCGAGGATATGTTAAGTTGTGACCTTGAAGTATTAGGAAAGCCAGTTGAAGTAAGAACAAGAAGTGATCATTGAAAGATACTTTTACATCAGCCACCAGGCCATGCCTGCCTGTCACCAGGACTGTATTGATATCTGTGGCCCATGTAACCATGGAGGACCACATGGATGTCTGCACTTGGTTCTGCTGCTGGGGACCATATTGATCTGAGTAGCTTGTGCTTCCACCTGGGGCCATGTTGATATCTGGCCTTTTGTGGGTCTGTGGTCCCACTTTAGGTGGACAAGCAGTCCTGTTGGTGCTGTTGCCAGAAACTGTATGGAGGTCGATGGTCTGTGACGAGCTAGGAGGCTACTTTTGCTGTGATCTGGATGATTGAATGACCGTAAATGCACAGTTGAGAAGGAGGGACATGGAAGACTTCTGTGACAACCTCTACCCCAACCCGAACTCCCCCACCCCTCCAAAAAGGAACAGCCTAGATAGGAAGCCACTGAAGAGAGCTCTGAAGATGTGTTGCGGAAATGCTAAAGTGTATCTCTCTGCAACCGACATCTTCTGGCAAGGGTACAGGAGAAGGACGAGTCAGTGCTCCTTCAGTGGAGGGCCACTGAGGAGTTTGACCATGCCCTCGTGTATATGAATACATATAACACAGATTTGACTTTTTTTAATCCTTATATTGCTTTTCACTTTGGGTAGGGGGTTCACAAGGGTGGACTTGGCAAATATGGAAGGACTTGGAAGTAAGTGTGATTAGGGTGCCTGATGTGAAGTTTCAATAGAGTCAATAAAAATTGTATGTTAGAAAGATGGAAAGAAAGAAAGAAAGAAAGAAAGAAAGAAAGAAAGAAAGAAAGAAAGAAAAAAAGAGAAGAAAGGAGACAAAGAAAGAGAGAGAGAGAGAGAGACAGAGAGAGAGAGAGAGAGAGAGAGAATATAGATTTAACTAAGTGTTGCCCATGGTACAAACACTTTCTCATATAGGGACCAAGTAATGTGTTTTGAAATTTTACCTGAAATTTTAAATTTTTCATTTCCATTTAATACTTGATAGCATTTAATATATAGATACACTGTGCTTTCATTTCCAGTCAACATTTGGTGGACATTTGGCTTGTTTACCATCTTCTAGCTATTATGAATAGATTTATAATCTGTATGGATGAACAAGTGTGTTGTGGTAGATTGTAGATTCCTTTGAATACATGCCCAGGAGTGGAACAGCTTGGACATATTTTAGAAGTCTCTACATTGCTTTCCATAGTGGTTTGCACTCCCACCAGCTCAACATAAGGATTTTTCTCATATCTTTCTCAGCATTTGATGTCATATGATTTCCTGATGAAAGTCATTCTGGTCTGGTGAGATGGAACCTCAAGGTAGTTTTAATTTGCATTTCTGTGATAGCTAAGGCTGTTAAATCTAGTGTATATGACCCATTCATATATCTTCCTTTGATAAATCTTTGTTCATATCTGTAATCCATTTTGATTGTGTTATTTGTTTGGTTGGTGTGTTGCTTTCTGAATTCTTTGTGTGTTATACATATTAATCTTCTGGCAGATATAGTGCTGGCCAAGATTTCATCCAGTTCTGTAGGCTGACTCATTATTTTGTTAACTGCTCCTTTTTTGTGTACTAGATTTAGTTTCATGAGGTCCCATTTGTTCACCATTAGCCTTGTTTTCCAACAACCAGAGTTTATTCAGAGAGTTCTGATCTATGCCCGGATGTTTTAGCACATCTACTTTTCTACCATTTTCAGAATTCCCATTTTTACATTAAGACCTTTGATTTATTTGGAGAGTATGGCAGACCCATTGCAACCATGAAATCACAGTAGCTTCAGTTGTCTACACAGGTTCTGCACAAGAATGATCTAATCAACACCCAGGGCATATAATAGTGAAGAGACTCAGGGGCAGTATGCTAACTGTTTCACTATTTTTCATTGATGGACTCTGGTAGAAAGAGAAATACTGATTTCAATTGTATATCCACTGATAAATGACCCTACCAGGTTACAATGGATAATTCCCACCCAGCATTCATATAGGTGCCCCATATAAAACTAAGTGTGCTAGAGAGCTAAGCAAAAGTCATGAATCTTTAAGAGACTGATAGTGAAGATAGAGATGCCACGAGGTAAAAGGATGTGGTAGAGAAGGTAACCAGAATGTCTGTGTGTGTGCACATGAATGCATATGTCCATATATGTGTCTTTGTGTGTGTGCATGTGTGTGAGTGCACACATGTGTGTGCAAAATTGTTAAAAAATAGGCTAACCTATGAAAACATTTAACATAGAAATCTATATGGCAAACAATACTATATCTACATAAATACTCATGAAACTAATAACATATACCCACAGAAACTTTTCTACAATTGTACACAGGACACTGTTTGTAATAGTAGAGAACCAGTGAATGAATAAGAATATATGGGTGCACCTGAGCTGAGAAACAAAGGTATAAGCTAGTGAATCTCTAGATTAAATTAAGTGGAAAATATCAGTCATAAAAAGCGAATATTCTATCAGATGTCAAAACTTAAGCATCAATGTTTAGATGAAAAACTCACATTCTTCATGAACTAATATTAGATACAGCAGAAATTCACTTCATACAGCTCTGGAGGCTAGAAGTCCCTAGGCAAGGCAAGCAGTTTTGGTTTCTTTTGATAGTCCATTTCCTACATGATAGATGGTCCTTCTTTGTTTGGGACTCAGGAACAAAATTCTGCACCTGACCATGTTTGCAGTTTTGACTTTTCATAGTATATGTTTTGTTCAGGAATTCATTATTTTTGTCCTGGAATTCCTCCGCTTTAAATCCTCCAACATTTAGTTATACAATACTATATGGTCAACCATGAAAACAGTCATGTGGGGGTGGGGATGGGGGTGGGGGGAGTGTGGGTGTAGCATTATATAGACTAAACATTTTATATTTAAGAATATATACGTATATACATGTGCATATATGCATGTAACAATAATTAATAAAAAGGGGCCATGGATTTTAAAGAGAGCAAGGAGGGGTGTATAGGAGGGCCTTGGGAAAAGAAAGGAAAGGGTGATTGACTTGATAGTCTTGTGATCTCAAAAATAAAAGAAATAAGTTTTAAAATTCTCTATAGTTCTAAAATGTGCAGCCAACCATACAATAAAAACATTCTTGCTTAATGATCAATATTATCATTTAGAAAATGAAAGATAAAACCTCAATAGCTATAATTTGCTATGGTTTTAAGGATCAGTAAGTGAATCCTCAAGTAGAATAAGTGAGAACTTTTAGTGATTTTTAAAGCAAACCAAGCAAGGAAGTCTACTGTACTCAGGTACCAGCATTCACGTGACCCTGAGACATGCTAACCCTGCTCTGTAGTTTCTGCCTATCGTTTATCCAGATGTATGATGTCAAGTTTCAGGTGGCAGCTAGGAAGGAAGGGTGTTAAATGACCATAATGACTGATACCTTGAAATGAACTTTAAATGCCTCAAATGAGCAACGCCTCTCTCTAGCTCAATAAGCTGTGGGGACATTACTAAATGAAACGTAAAACATGTAGACATATTTTTTTTCTGTAATCAAAGACTTTTCTAAGTTGCACAATATCCTCAAATAATAAAAATTACCTCAAATATTGAATAAAACCAATGCACAAGCTGGATGTTATATAAGTCAAGAATTACTCAGAGCAAATATTTGTTTGGTTAATTATAATATTCTTAAACTAATTTATGGAGTAGAAGTTCTGACTTTGAGAGTTGAATTCACACAGTTCATTTTCATATAAATATTTTGAATGACAAGAACTTTGTCAGTTGACAAAGTATAGCCAGAAAAAGAGTTCAACTTGGGTTTTTGTTTGTTGGGTTTTTTTTTTTTGTAAATTAAAACAAAAGTGGTTTATGATCTTCAAGTTGCTCCTAGATAATGAATGTTCTTCCTGTCTGTTTTGCCACAAAGCAAAGCCCTAAAGCCCAATATTCCATGAAGAAAACAGCAGTCAATAAACACTAGCTCTTATTTTTATTACCAGTTACATACATATTTGACCACAACCTTCGCTTTAGAAATAGTATTTCTACTTAAAATTATTTAGTAGTGTAGAACGTTTAAAGTCAACTAAAAAATGAAATTCATACAAAAGTTGCAGGAGAGAAAACCTTTTGCGTCCTTGATTCATTCTTAATCCAGGTGCATTTGCTGCCCTCTGGTGGCGATGGCCGAGAGCAGCACCATCCCTAAGAGGAAAAAAACGAGTTGTAAAATTTGCTTCTATCATAACCTTTGAAAACATTTATCAGGCAGGCTTACGTGACAACCAGAGGAGCTGTTAGAAATAAGTAGTTACATCTGTAAATTTGATTATGAGAAACTGCATAGTTCTGCCAGATAAAATGACGACTAAATTTTTATGCACTTAAAATTATTCATCTGGGAAATTTTCAAATAAGAATCAAGAGATTTTTCATAAAACTATGTAACTCTTTTCTATTATTTAAGGCTTCCCTAGATGAGTTTTGTAAAAGGGCTAGAATCAGATTCATGTCTTAACTGGCTGTTTCCTTGTACATCTGGCTAAAGCTAGGGTCTGCTTTGGGAAATTGCTATGACAACCTTAACTTATAGTATCATTATCATCTTTGTTATGGTGTACAATCCAACATGAGAGTAATCCTCAACGTCCCTATAAGAGTTTGGATTTAATTGTATTTTCCAGCAAACAGGGCATTTTACAGTATGTCAAATCCATCACGTTCAGTTATTTTAAACAAAAACTAAAGGAGAAAGTCCCGAATACCCCGGAGTTCAGATTTGTGAACTGATTTTAAGTCACTGAAAGTAGCTTTAGGCTAATATTAAAACTGAATAAAAGGACAAACCTAATTCATTACTGAAAATATTTTCTCACTTAAGACGTATCTCTCATGACATTCCTCATCATATCTTTTTGTTATGCTGAATACTACGATTGTTTCAATAGATGAAGTTGTATGCTATGTTTTAGTTGAGCTAGGATCACATTTCTATTTTATTTTTCTCCCATCAAGTCCAGTGTGTGTTGCTCACCTTGTCTCTAGTTGGGGTCTGCTCTAGGACGATCAGCTACAAACCTACAAAAGGCCACATGGTTTTAAAAATCCCACCTCTGCCTCTCCCAGCTACTACCAAATCCTAATAGCTCCTCCGCTAATGGTTGAATTAATTTCTACTGATGTTCCTTCCTCTATGCAGGGTTTTATCTGGCTGGAGCCAATGCAAGTCTAGTGCAAACTGCCACAATCACTGTAGGTGGAGATATTTTAATTGTTATAGCTTATATAAATCATTTCCAAAAATTAGGGAATATAGCTAAATTACCTATCTTAATGCACTTTTAAGTTCTTCTTGGTGTATATAGAATGCATTTTTTTTTGTTTTTTGTTTTGTTTTGTTTTTTCAAGACAGGGTTTCTCTGTGTTGTCCTGGCTGCCCTGGTACTCACTCTGTAGACCAGGCTGGCCTCGAACTCAGAAATCCACCTGCCTCTGCCTCCCAAGAGCTGGGATTAAAGGCGTGCGCTACCACCACCCAGCCATATGGTCTTTTCTTAAGGACAGTTTTCTGTAGACCACATTGAAGGGGCAAAGTTCACCATCAATGGCCCAAATGTCTCATATTCTAGACTGGTAACCCCCTACCTTATATCTCTCTTCTTGAAACTTAAATTACTGTTACTATAATGTCCACTGAAATATATAATCATGAACCTGATAGGATTTGTGTACCTTTATATATTTATAAGACATAAAATGAGGAACTGAAATGAACACATGGCTATTTTAAATTTATAAGATTAATTTCATGGTGTCCACTAAGTTGATCACTGTAACTCACATAAGCTATCATGCTGAGGCAGTTTTTTGTTTGTTTGTTTTTAAACCATTAGTCTGCTACACTGAGCCTTATAAAGGTTCTAATCTTCCATTTTGTTTCCTCAACTGAAATTCTTGAGAAAGTCATTTTCATGTTGAAAATCTCAGCATCCTTCAAAATGTGTTCATAGATAGTACCTAAACTTTGTTAGTATCTCGCATTTCTTAGCGTTTTCTTTTCGTACTTTATGATTCATGAAAGCCATGTGCTTAAGAACTTTATCAATAATGAATTAATTGAACGTTTCTTATGTATCTATAATTCAATATAGTATTTCATTTCTTCCTGAATTAAAATATTGCAACTTTTAGCTTATTATGTGTTATGACACACAAACAAATACACACACATGTAAACATACAAACATGCATATATAAGCATATATAAACATATATAGGAAACATATAAACATATATATGTGATATATATATATATATAAACACACATATGTGTGAACATGTAGTGTGTATGGTACTTTTAATCTGAATAATATTTTAGCAATTCGTTTCTTTTCACGTCTGGCTCCCTTTCAAATCTGGGCTGGTATGAGAGACTCATCAGTAATCAGTAGATGGCAGTAGAAACTCCAGTGCACCCTCCTAAATTATACAACAAAGAAAGACACTGTTTTTACTTTGCTCGCTGGAGCATTCAAGCTGGCTCCATGATTCTTAAATGAAAAGACGAAGTATGTAAAACTGCCATTCTGGGAAGACACCCAGTCAACTGGAGAAGGAACCTGAGGGGGCTCTGGGTGAAAGGCTCTGTCACTAAACTTAGCCCATTTTTACATCCTGTTTATCCAAACTGCTTTTGGGAATAGAGTGGCTTCGTTATGGAAGGTGTTGCCTTTATCTAGTATGTGCAATGTTCGGAAATATATACTTGTCCTGCTCAGAATTTATATCTCTGTAATTACTAAGAGATCAACACCCTTTCAACATGTCTTACTGGTAGAACTGAGCTCATAGAGATCTCAAAAAACAGTCAGTCATGGAACACACCCAGGGCCCTTTAACAGCCTCCAGGGGAAACTCAAGGCAAAGTCGGAACAAAAGAACAGTTTCAAAGTGACACTGCAGATTGTATTTTGTTTAATGGTAAACTTGTACCTAGAAAAATATTAGCAACTACAGGAAACAATTTTTGCTTGTGCTCTCTGGCATGTATTATTAATTTGGTAATCTGTACTTCTTTATGTTTACTAACTCACCAAATAAAGAATCTTTAGGGACCTTGGAAGCATTTTTTTAAGGTGATTCAGAAGAGATTATAAAGAAGTGTTGAAACTATCTCACCTTCTGATACCAGTCTAATACATGGTAGCGAAAGCTCGGGGCAGAGACACTTAGGTTTCATTTTAGCCTTAATAAGAGTGGAATAGGGGAATATGCAATGCTTTTGTCCAAATGGAAAACGGGGGGGGGTGTGAGAGAGAGGGGGGGAGAGACAGAGAGAGAGAGAGTTAGTGTGTGTATGTGTGTGACCAAACACTTGTTGAAATCAAAGAATAAACTATAAAAAGAATTACAAATTGTTGATATCCCATATAAAAGACACAATCTAGGTATTCCTTTCAATATTTTATTCAAGTTTTATTTTAAGTGATGTTAATTACAGCAATTGAAGGGGAGGAGCTAATTCCACCCAAAATGGAAGACTCTATGATGTACCCATTAAACTGCTTAAAAAAAAAAAAAAAGAGGTGTGGCTAAAGAGGAGTTAGTTTAGATCCCTAGTGTCATTAGGGTGGGACCACAATCACCACCCAAGCTCAGAACCAGAGAACCCAGAAGCTTTTTCATACTCTGATACAATGGCAAAAATAAACATAATTAAGATGAAGGAGGAAGAAGAGGAGAAGGAGAAAGAAAGAAAGAAGGAAGGAAGGAAGGAAGGAAGGAAGGAAGGAAGGAAGGAAGGAAAGAAGGA
>NW_022196905.1:178118206-178177859 GCF_008632895.1 Mastomys coucha | reverse complement strand
AAAAAAAAAAAAAAAAAAAAGAGCCTTTCTGAAATGAGATTTCTGCTGTACTTGAAATGGTAAACACCTTAAAGCCAAGTCGCCCTTAACTTAGAGGCCTAATGTGGTATTTGTAGTTTTCGAGTCACTAACATACAGCATTAAATATTGAACTTTTATGAAGTTTTATGCTGCAAAATAGTTTAAAATTAATAACTGTACAATATCCATCTATGCTTGAAATTCCAGTCCTAGACCAAGCTTGTGACTGTCTGCATTGAGGTTCTTGTCATCCAGCAGGGCTGACAGCATCAGTTTGATACCTGGTTTTAGGGTCTAAGTGTACCCTAAGCAAATAAGGCTGGAGTTGTTCACATTGGCCAAAAAGCAGGCATCAGGGTCGACCTGATACGTGGGTGCTATTCCAAAGCGAGTGTTATTGTTTTCCTGAAGTCCAGACAAGATTGACAGCAGTGTCTAACTTCTGGTTCACCTTCTGGCAAGTGGAGCCACCAAATTCTGTCCTGTCGTTCACCTTAGTATGAAGCTGGAATTCCTCCATCTTATAAGCAACTACGAAGTTGTTCTGGGTCACTCGGGACTTTGAAGTTTCAAAATTCATCTAGTAGCCAGCCAGCCAACCATTATATCCAAGCATCACAGCGCCCCGGATTGAGGGCCCAGCGATGTCAAAGTCCAGATCCCAGCCCATGTTGATATGCTCCCTCTTGTACTCTGTCCTGATTTTAGCATCCCCTGCCACCACCACCACCACCACCCCACCACCACACACACACACAACTGGTATTAGACAGGAAAGATGAATCAAAGGTCAGCTTCTGTCCATGTGCAAGCTGTTCTTCCACAGTGATCTCAGTACCCAGTCTGTCTATTCACTTCTCTGTAAATGCTAGCCCATACTCAGTCCATCCTTACTTGGTTTCCAGACTGAGGCTCACTTTGATGATCTCCATGTTGGCAAAGCCTGAGCTGGTAAATTACAATCCATTCTAGGACTTGGTTTTCAAATGAAGTTTTACTAAGCCAAAGCCCTTGGCGAAGATATCCCTGGAGGACTTGCCAAGATCAGCGAATGTGGTGGGCACAGGCATTTTCTCACAGGTGGTGAGGACAGGAGCAGCAGCAGCTACCACAGGGGTTGTAGGTAGGAGGTTGGGAGCTCAGGGAATGGTCAATCTGGGTGTTTTATTTCTGAGCTGTAAGCCTAGCCTGGACTGGTTTTTAGAACTACTATAATTCACGCCCCAGCTATGTCCCTTGTTACTTGCTATTTCTCCTGGCCCGTGTTCACAATCCATATCCTCTCATGGTTCCTTCCACCTCCTTTGATCTCCTTTCTTCTCCACATTCTGTATCTGCAAACCCCGACTCCCTACCTCTCTAGATAACTGAAAACCTGCCTACCTCTATCTACTGACCAATCACAGCCTTTAGCCTTTTATTGCCCAATTAATTTGGGGAGAAAGGTTACTGTACATATTTGGTATATCCTGTACCCCGAGGATATCCTCACTGGAGGCAATCAGATCTTGGGTGCCATTATTTACCATTTGTATATATTGGAGCACCAGACCAATACATCCACCAAATGTGTTCTGAGAGTAAACTCGGGTTGTTAGTTTTAGTGGCAGGTGTCCTTACCCCTGGGCCACCTCTCTGGCCCTCACCACCACTTTAAAGAGAAAAAGAAAGAAAGAATCACATTTGACAGTTGACCCAGGGTTTCCAAACACCAAAATGCAGAAAATGAGTATTCTGCCTTTATTTTAGGAAAGTCCAAATTTCTAAAAATGTAAGAGCAAAATAAAATCGTTCTCCCTAAAAAGACTTATAATTACTGGTCAGGTAAAATTAAAAACACCTTTATTCTGTCTAATTTTTTTTTTATCATTCTACTATCCACTTGTCATGTAAACCTTGTTTCCTTGCTCTCAATGTTAGACTGAACCATAGAGGGGTCTCAGCTCCCCCTAACCAATGAGGTAAATCTATTCCAGATTTAAAAAAAAAAAGTAACAAATCTACCAAAGAATGTCTTTGATGTAGTAATCTACTTTAAAATGAAGCATAGCTTAATCCCTGTTTATGAAAATTCAGCAGGTTTTACATCCTATACCAGAAGAGACAATGATACTAAGTAGCTAGTGTTTGTCAGTTCTTAAAGCTATAAGACTGCACAAAGACCTGCAAAAATATATAAATACACTATATACATAGCGTTTGCTCATCTGCCACCTTATGTGAAAGAAACTTAGAAATTTAAACTTAAAAAGAGTGTTGATGAACCACGTGTGAAGAATGAGTGAGAAATCTTAACCATGACTCTTTAAACAGGAATATAAAAAGAAAATTTACTTTAGTAATTTGTCCATAGGTTTCAAAACAGATATTACAATATTATTATCTATTTTTAAAACCTACTAATATATTTAAATGCATATATATATGTTCCAGAAATATCAATTTATGATTTTAACATGGTAATAATTACCCTTTTTATTGTATATGTTAAGATCAGTAGAAGAAAGGTTTTAATATTTCCTAGACACATTATTGCTTATTTCCTTGTATAACTTCTACTAAGAATAATTCTGTCACATGATGAGCAGTATCTCAGAAGCTCTTAGTAAATTCCATTTCTCTGAAAATAGGTAGAGTGGGTTCTTTTATTTATAACTAAGATTAACCTGATGTACTTGTTCTGCCTGCCACCCCTGTGGACTAACTTCACAGAGCTTTCACACATCCAGAAGCTGCAGTATCAGAGTGAACTAGAAGGCTGTCAAGAAATCTGTGGCCCACAGACAGCATAGCATCCATCTCAATATTCTACTTAGATGCTGTAAAGGTAAACCCCTTTCCACATTTCTCTGCATCTAAGGTACTGCCACCAAATACACATTGTAACAGTGCTGAGGGTGTTGAACTTCACCTTTGTACAGTATTTTTAAATCAAATGTTGATTCCGGAAATGCTTTGGGGTGAATGGATTTAATGTTTCATTTGGGCATCAATGAAGTGACACTGCCAAAAAGTCAGTGGACAAATGTCTCTAGCTATGTGGCCATGTCGAAGGCGTAAGGTTACTACTCCACACTTTGGCATTGTGGAACAGTTAGTGATACCATTCATCACAAACAGTTATGAATACCTGGTTCATGATGTTACTACTAATGATGATATCTGACACTAACGGGCTTCCTGTGTGCTGAAGTCACTGTTCTGACTGCTATATGTACTTCAACTTAAGAACTGAAATTTTTACTAGATCTGTCTTTAAATCTAACAGAATCAATCATTCATTAAATAAATATCATCCACAATAATTTTGAGTTCAAACAGTAGGGTATGTGTGTGGGGTGTGTGTGTGTGTTTGTGTGTGTGTGTGAGTGTGTGTGTGTGTGAGTGTGTGTGTGTGTGTGTGTGTGTGTGTGTGTGTGTGTGTGTTGACCCAGGAATTCTAAATGGTATGAGTTCTGGATTTCATCAAACAGGCTAGGTGGTCTGGCTGAAGACCCTCAGTGATCTGGCTGTCTCTGGTTCCCCAATACTGACATGAATGCTACCACAAGAAGATTTATTTTCACACAGGTCCTGGAAATCAAAATCAGGTCTTCGTGTGTGAAGCTAAGCCCTGCACTGGGGAGGCCATCTCCACAGTCATGGACTGTGCTTTCTACAACCGTAGAAGTGACTATATTTTCATGTATACTGTTCTTTCGATTTATTTCTGCTTTCCTTCATTTGTGTTTCCTGAACATACCTCATGCTTTGTGGTATTATCAGTTTTCTGTATAATGTGAGTTCTCCAGTTGTCTTCAATAACACACACATATTGTACCTATTTAAGGCTGTGGTGTCCTTCTGAAGCTCTGCATAGTCCCCACCCGAAAGTGAAATCTTATTAAGGCACATAAAATTCAGTATCTATAGAAACATACCTACCTTTAGTACGAAAGACCTAAAGTACCACATGTTCCCAATATCAAAAAGCCTGAAAATAACTTTACCAAGTTTTCATCAGTTAAGGATCAAGTATCCCCCTCAAAGGTTGTGTGTTGAAAATGTGTGGCGAGACTGGAAAACTACTGGGAAATGGTGGAACTTAGGAGGGGGAGCCTAATGGAAGGAAGCTGAGTTACTGGGGCTAATTCCTTAAAGAAACAGGATCTCAGCAACTCCCCATCTCTCTGTACCTGAACTACTCTGACCCATAAGTACCCTCAGCCATGTTCTCTCTGTTCACAGACACAAGGAGTGGGACTAAGGTGCTATGATCTGAAATAATGATTCCTTCTTTTGAATAGATTTCCTTGGTTATTTTGTCACAAAAACCTTCTTTACATAATTGATTTTACCTAGTGCATTTTCCTCCCACTATAAGGTATTAAATGAAGCAGCCTATAAACTCTAAACAAATGAGTTTATGCATAGAAAATGTTCTCCAGCATATTATAAAGATGATACCATTATCATCAATATTAACTAATTTCCATAATAGCTTTATTCATTATTAATTTCTTTGATGTTAATATAGGTATGGATTTTTTGGGAGAGCAGTGGCAACCAGCAATGACAAAATGAAAACATTGACTTTTGAAGAAAAAAGAACAGTTACATATTTAATAAAATAATGTATTCATTTAATAGCTAACTCAAAATGAGCACATTAAATGTTGGAAGACAAAGAGAAATATTTAGTTATGTGCAAACAACCAGGGAGGGAGGGAAGGAGGAAGATAGAGGGAGAGGTAGAGAGAGACAGAGACAGAGAGACAGAGAACACAACCAGCCATTGTTAATCTCTGCTCAGTCTCTCTTTTTTTTTTTTTTGTTTTTTTCAAGACAGGGTTTCTCTGTGTAGCCCTGGCTGTCTTGGAACTCACTCTACAGACCAGGCTGGCCTCGAACTCAGAAATCTGCCTGCCTCTGCCTCCCAAGAGCTAGGATTAAAGGCGTGCGCCACCACCGCCCAGCTTCTGCTCAGTCTCTTAAACCTAAACATTGGAAAGATATTTTGCAGTCTAGTAACATTACCCAGGATATGGCTACAGAAATTTCTCTTCTTCATTTTGTACCATGCCCTACCCTTCTTTAGACAGGTGCAAACTATATCTGCACAGATGGCCTCATCACCTGCAGACACGTGAATCTAACATCACAAAATCAACAGATTGGCTTGTCCTCATCACTAAACAAAGTTTAAAATGTCACAATTCATATGCATCTCTTCTGCATATAGGAGGATGTTTACAGCTTGTGTTTTATCAAAATTAATTCATTGAAATGGCTATAAAATTAAAACTACAAGATAAATGTTCTGACAAGAAAAAAAAAGGTAGAAAATTCTAAAAACTCCAACACTGCAATTTCAGAAAATAGTAAGGCTGCTATTTCACCAAATGTTCTATTCATTTTCTGGGTCAAACCAGAGCCAGCTCTTGACTATCTAGTTGACTGGCATCACCTAAGCAATAGAACTCTGTGCACGCTTGGGAGGTTGTTTCCAGAGAAAGTGAACCAAGATGGGAACATCTGCCCAGCATGTGGGCAAACCTATTCTATGGACTGAATACACAACACAAAGTGAATGGGTGTCAGCTTCCATTTCTCTCTGCTCCTTCCACCATGCCCTCTCCACTGTGCCTTCTCTACCTCTCTGGACTTTCCCCTAAAACTCAGAGTAAAATAATCCCCATCTTCCTTACATTGTTTTTGCTGTATACTTTGATATAGCAATAAGACAAACAGCTAATACCCCTCCAGTTTTCACCTACCCTGTAACTTTTATATTCCATGAAGACTACAAGTCCTACAGAGTATTATGTCTAGAACCAAAAGTAGAAGATATTTCTTTTAGACTCCTATTGCTCATACATTGGCCATTTGCCTCTTTTGGAATAGTGTGTACCACCACCACCACCATCATCATCATCACTTATTTCCATAACCAGCTTAGCAGCAGTACCCATTCTGAGACTGCAGCTCTGCATTTTTTTCACCGACTACCTTCAACTGCACCCCACTCAGTCACCTTTACACCTTACTATCCTCTAATTATCACTTTCCAGGTGTCTCTAAACTGGCAACTTGGCCTTTTGCCTTTCTAACCACAATTTCCATGCTTACCACAAGTCTTAAATGATTGCATTTTTTTAAACTTATGTTAGTTCTTTTAATTTCCCTACTTCTTTGTATCTGGCAACCCTACTTATCTTTGGCAACATCCTATCTGATACAGCAAAATCTATGCCACATCCTACAAAGCTCCCTCTGGATACTTTTTTCAACTTCCTTACCTCCTCGCTCTGTCACTCCATGACACAAAGGCCAACTCTGTTCTCATGTAACTGATCTCTTTGTCTACTTTAACATTGAAAAGGCGAATGAGAAAATAAAATTTACTCCCACAAGAATTTGTGCCATCAGCCTCCACAAGGAAAGAGTTCCCTACTTGAAATCTCCTTAAAGACCTAAGCTTCACATTGTCTCCTTCAACACCATATTTTAATCTTAAGCGTAATCTTTAATTTAAACTTCAAACTGTACAACCAACACAAGCATAGAGTGAATTGCTATGATGTATGCACAAACCCCGTCTCTCTGTGTTGATCTCTCCCTACCTCTGCTTTTCTAAGAGAATAGTTTGCCTTCATACCCAAAACTCACATCCTGACCTTCTGATCTTATTTCTCTCAATAAGAGAATGAGAGAAGAAACAATTCCTCTAGCATCCCTCTTTTCTCATTTAGAAATTTTATTCTGTCTTACTGAAGGCATATGAGGCTAAGATTTTTTAAGAGTGGAAGATTTGGGAGGAAACTGGAGTGGGAGAAAGGATGAGCCACAAGGCTGACAAGTGCACATAGAATTGATTCTGGATTTCTCCAACATAGTAGGGCAGCTTTAGGCTATGAGAACATAGGACATATTAAAAGTAACTAAAAACGAATGGTCCAACACAGAGATTATAAATACTTGAAGGTACATAAGTGTCAGTTACCCTGTGCTGATGGTATCACTGGGGGACAGGAAATTGAAAGTTCCATCATAATCTCTGGGATCACTTCATATGTGAAGCCTGTATATGAGCTAATGCTCATTGTGTGGTCCATTCCTGTCTCTAAACACAGAACTCCAAAGCATAAATTGTCTGCAAGTGAAATGAAACTATTAATACCAACAGATACATGCATATGAATGCTTATCAACAGACAAATGGATATCTGTGCTTACCAAAATGAAGTTAACTGGGATGACCATCATCAAATACATGGATAATAAAAATATGGTACAGACAAATAGAAATACTATCCCTCAATTAAAAAAAAATATATGGAATCCTGTTATTTTCTATAGCATGGATAGAACTTTGGCTGATTTAATAGAACTAATCACAACACATTATTCATTAATTTGTGAAAATTAGAAAAGTAGTCTCATCTATAGATAAGAGGCAGAAAACTCTAGCTAGGGATTAGAAATTCAGAGAGGAAAGGAGATAGAAAGAAGTCAAAAAGGAACCCAACATACTTTAAAAAAAAAAAGGAATTGATGCTTGATTTCTACAACACAGTAGGGCAGCTTTGGTCTATGAGAACAAAGGACATATTAAAAGTAACTAAAACCAATGGTCCAACACAGAGTTGATAAATACTTGAGGATACAGAAATGCCAGTTGCCCTGTACTGATCTTTACACACTGTATACATGTATCAAATGCTCATACTGGGTTCCAGAAAGATACACAAATATTTCTTACTAAAAGAGTGAGGAGAAAGGGTGGAAGATAGAAAGAGGATGAAATGAGGGAGGGAAGGATGAAGATAGAGCAGGAGATGGAAAGAGAGAATAAAAGAGAGACATAAAGGATACGACTTGGTTAGGGGTTTCAATGGGGAATTCTTTTAACAGCAGCTAATATAAGTTGAATGAGAACTTCAATAGAGAGGCAGCACCAGATCTACCAGATGGAGGTGTCTCAAATAATTCCATATATACTTAACCAAGTCTACCAGGGAAGAAAGGGACATCCCTTCAATAGCTATTTGAAACACATAGATTTAAAGCTGATTTCTATTCCACTAGGAAAGAGTCGCTGGCACTATAAATCAGTTATTTAAATGACATTTTGATAATCAACTATAATCATTATCATCATCATCATCATCATCATCATCATCATCATCATCATCATCATCCAGAAACCAAATGATGATACATAAGATCCTGAGAAGTATACTCTTTATATTTGTTAAAAATATCTACAGTTGCTTTAAAAATACTATAAGGCTGCGTTTAAATGTTGGAGTGGCTTCAATTTGAGTGAAAAATTCAAAATATTCCTTTTCTACTGGAAAAAAAGAACATCCATAGTTACTCTTCAATGTCACTTAAACCCATCTTTTAAATTTATTTTAAAATTTCTTCCATGAAATAATAAAAAGGTTTTTTTTAAAGCTGCTTTGGAAATATATATGTATATATATATGATGTGGAAATAGCTGTTTAATATGGAAGTGAATGCCAGTAGCTATAAAGTATTTCCACTAGATGTGTGTCTCTTCACATTGCATAGAGGCAGACATGGTGCTTCACACATGGAGTAGGAAGACATCGCGTCTGGTGAAGGAGGTATTGCTCCTTTTAAGAACAGTGACCAAATGGACATCTGTGAAATATCCAGCTTTGTTCAAATGACTCTCTCTCAGAATCCTGTAACAATGATGCATTTGACCTCAAGGCCCTTGTGTTACCTATGTATGTTCCTTTCTGGGAATAAATTTTATGCAGGAGAAATCAGTATCTACTTGTAGCCATCATAATCCATGTCATCCTCAGACACTTAAATATAGTAAATAGTTACAATATGGAGGCCTATGTTGATATGTCCTGGTAGATGTTAATTATTTTAGGAAAGATCTCACTATGTAGTCTTGAACTCATGATTTTCCTTGATCCTACCTCCAAAGGGCTATGATTACATACATGAGACTCTATGCCTCACATCTTTTTTATCTACTCTGGGATAATTTTACACATATATACAGTATATCTTGATTATACTCACCCCAAATTCATCCCTTGTATTGTCTCTGGATACGCCTAATATTTGCTCCTCATATTCCCTATATATATATATATATATATATATATATATATATATATATATATATATATATATATCCTTGCTTGAGAGTGGGTAACCCAATAGCCACACACACCCCAAATTATTCCTTCTCCCCCAGGAGCATCAATTGCACTGACACCTTGGCAGCTTGGTAGTCCCTCACCCACTCATACTAGATCATTCACTGGCTTAATCCTAATCATGTAAGCATAGATACTATGAGATCATGAAGGCAATGGCCAAATCATATTCAGGAGAGAAGCATTCCCTCATCTTTCTCTTTCTGCTTCCTTCTCCACAATAACCTTGTGCTATGTGGGATGGTAGTACAAATCATGCCTTATCAGAGATGTCAGCTCTTCTAATTTGTGAAGAGATTTTTTTTTTCAAATTTTATCTTTGCCCTGAAAGGAGCAATATTTTTAGTAATCTCTAAATCATCTCAAAAAGATGGGATCATTTCTATAGTTGAACTTGACTGTACAGGACTTGTTTAGTCATAAGACTGAATGTTCTGCAGATCTGTGAGGAAATTGACTATAATCTAGGAAAAAGACTCATAGGTTGCAAAAACTAGGATGGTCAACTTTTTAATTCTGTAAAATTAAAATAATAATTGAGGTAAATTTATTATTTTATTGGACATATGTCAGAAACTTTTTAAAGCATTTTTTGACCCATTTGATGAGAATACCTTGGAGTCTTAAGTTATTTTTACTGAAATTTTTTCTTTATATTTTGTGCTTTCTGATCCTCAAATTATAAAACATAAATGATCTTTGCAAGCAGTGTTACACAAACTACAAACTAAAAAAAAAAAAAAGTTCTATAATGTGTAACAAGCCTAGTGCCTACATTCTTCATTCCATAGAGGTTGTCACAAATAGTCACACTATGACGGATGGAAACAAGGTGGGAATTAACCATGTGATCCCAGCATGGATTTGATGCTATTCAAAAAAGAATGTTTTAGTGAAAAGCATCATAAGTTTTCCAATGTTTGGTTGTTTTCTTATTTCTAAACTGATCTTTGAAACCAGTGATTATTAAAATGAAGCACACATACACACACATTCACGCCAATTTAGGAAAAACCATCACAACTTCAAAGCACCTGCATCACCCACAGCCCATGAAGAGACCAGTGGATACACTTAAAGCTTCATAGGCAGATGATGAGGTGTGAAGAATGGAACTGAGTCAGCTTAGATGCTATACTGAACATCTAAGCAAACACACAGTATTAAACTTGTACACGGCCATGCACTCAGAGGCATAAAAAAAAAAAAGTCACCTTTGAAATTTACTGTAGAACAAATAAACTGGAACCTCTTAGCTTTGTGCATAGGGATGTAAACAGAGCAACCACTATCCAAAACAGTAAGAACCTTGAAAAAAGCTATTAGATCATTGTATCATCGCTTGATGATGCATAACCACCCAAAAGATTAAAAGCAGGATCTTTAGAACATGTTGGCAAACCCATACTCATTGCACCATATCTCACAATTGTCAGGAGATAGAATCAGTGCAAGTTTTCATAGAAAGTTAATGACCAAGTATAACATGGGATATGCACACAGTGCCTTGTTATTCTTCCTTGTAAAAGAAATAATATCTACTAAAGCACAGGTGAACCATGAGGGAAAAATTTTAATGAAGTAAACCAATCACATAAAGGTAAAAGTGTATGATTCTACTCACACAAAGCAGCTAAAGTAGTCATCTCATAGAAATACAGCTGTGAAAATGTCCAGGGAGTGGAGGTAGGAGAAATCAGGGAATTGTCATACAATGGTATAGAGCTCCATTTTTTTAGGATTCCATGATTTAGGATTAAATGTTCTATAGCTCTGGTATACAATCTGATCTACTTACTGTCAAACTATGCATGCAAAACTGCTTATACTAAGAAATATATTTTACCACAAATAAAAACATTTTCATAAAAACAGTAGGTTTAAGATATAATTCCCAATAGTCCCCCAAATCCACCCTAAAGTGTCTCTCTAAAAGAAAAAAAAAGGGGACACTTGCTTGTGTGTATAGATTAGGATCCACAGGAACATGGCTTAGTATATCCAAAACCTTGCTGTAACTCCATGGAAACTTGTGACATATGAAGAATCCACAGAATGGAAACCCATACAGATGTGAAAATGAACAAAAGTGTGTGCCATTAAAGTTTTCCTTTATCGGAAGTAACATAATAAATACTACCTAACAGAATGCTCTATATAAAACTAGCCAATCCAGCTTTATTCAGTTGCTCTTTCAATGATCTGGTTTAAAGACCACTCAACAAGAAGAAAACTGTTCCTGACAGTATAAAACTCGTCAGCCACTGAGGGCTAGTGGCGTCACTGTGTCATTTCTTAAGTTCAGTGCCAGTGTATACTACCCACTTTCCTGGGCTATTATTTGGGAAACATTAAGTTTTTATATACATGAAGCAATTGAATTAAATACTCATTCCTTTATATAACGCTTTTTAAAATCTATTACCAGAAGAAGAAATAAGCTCTGCAGCATCATATATTTCTTTTGTACTTGAAACAAAAACAAAATCACATAAGACTTGAACTATGAATTTGCTGACTTGGTAGTGGAAAATTCACAATTTTATTTCAGAATAACAGGACTTACTTAGAGATGCAGAGCCAAAGAAAATAAACACATAAACATGACAAAAGTAACAAGTCAATGAGTCATGTCGCTCATGCCTCCTAAACAACGTAGGCATGTTTTTTTGAAGTCTAAATTCATAAGTTGACAGTGTTGTATGGTGAAAAGAAGTAGTGGATTCTGTTGGCTCAAAATGGCTCCTAAAGATTCCACACTCATATCTCTGGCTGACTTAATAGTGAATTTATCTGATGATGGAGAAATGAAAAAGGATTGGCCTTTCAATGAATTCTTCTGCCTTGTGTTTTTGTGATTTCTGCAGTTGCAAAATGTTGATTCACCATCTCTTATATTTTATTCAATTTTCTTTTACTGAAATATAAAAATAAGATTATGTATAAAACAAGTTTTATGGAAAAGTAAAAAGAGGCTGCATCCAAAATAAGCACCACTTTTCATTTTACAACTGTGATATCAAAAGAGACACACACCTGACCTGGCATTTGAAAGAAGTCTGCATTTAGTTCGATAAAACACCACTGGAGGATTTAGCAAACTTGTAGGTTCAGGCTCTAGGGTCCAAAGGTAAGGTTGTTGAAACAAAATAGAGAAAAAAAAAAGTCCTGTCAAGAGATAATGACTCCTTCCCTCTGGCAAAATCATTGCAGTGCAGAAATAATACATAACACCCAGCATCTTTTGAGTGAGACCCTCTGATTTTTCTCTTGCTATAGCCCCGAGGCCATACCCAAAGCTATCCAACCCTTAATAACATATCAAGGTTACAATGAATATTAAAATCTACACAAGAATCTAAAATATAAGTGGCAATGTATCCAAGTTAAACAAAAGAATAATGGTGGGGGCTCTCAAGATAAACCTACAAAGAAGAAAGTACTCTGTTATTTACAAAAAGTGAAGTATAAATTCAGCATATTAAAATAATAATTATTATTATTGGAAGCTTTGTCTTTATTTTCAACACTTAAATTCTACCTTCACACAATCAAACTTCCCAGCTCTTTAAAATTAGACTTGGGCAAATGAAGACTTTCTCTGGCCTCCCTAAATTTTTTATAAAATAATAAGGTAAAACTAAATAAGTTAATACAACTGAAAGGATAGGGGAAATGGCTTAGGGGAGAACCTGCATTTAAAAATAAAAATTAAAGTTAAAGTTATCTTATTCTGTGGATGTGACAAATAGCTGGGTTCAGGGAGCAGCATGAGATGTCTCCTAGACCTTTGTAGTGACTTATAGAAACATTTGTACATAGAAAAAGTTTGTATATTTGTGAAAAGAATAATTGAAAATTGTCAAACTCACATGTAGTCATTTTCACATGGTGATTACAGCACATTCTACAAAGGAAGTAGTGTCTTTGTGTATGGAGAAAACTAGGGAAATATTGAATGTCTGTCTCTAAAGGATGAAACTGAAGAATACAGTGAAGAATCTAAAAAGGCTTCAACAGCCTAAATCATGAGAAACCACAGCCACTAACATGGAGAAATCTAAGAGATTATTCGGTTCAAATAAAGGGGAAAGAGTCCTCAATTGCATAGAGGGTTTTACAGCAAGGATAAACCAAGTGATCTCTTTATCATCAAAGACAACACAGCAGAATGGTTATTTACAGGAGAATGAAAATGCAGACAATGCCTGAGGGGCATTTAATGAAATATTTGCTTTTTCTGTATTTCATGCTTATAACATTATGGAAATTTGAATTTAAAAACAAGCAACAGTGCTTGGTTCACACGTGTGCTATGTCACTGAATATCTTATACTAACTTGTATTGTCCAACTTACTGGTTTCTAAGGGATAGAAGTTCATACAGAAGTAAAAGGAAAACTAAGAACTAGGCTGTGGCTATAACCCCAGAGCAGACTCTGATAGGTGTCCAATAATTCTGAGAGATTAATCCTGGAAATGCTAAGCTCAATAGCACCCCATTCTATGTACAACTCCTGCCTTATTAGTTATCTCTCGAGTGCACATTTTTAAATCAGTGAGAGTTTGGAACCTTTAAATGCTTATCTGGTCCAACATCTACACCAGCAAATATTAGAAGTTTAATAAATATTAAGCTAGACCCAGGATAAGACATAGTTTATTGTGCATTTTGAAGACATAAAAAGAAATGTTTGGCTATGAAGAAGTCTGTAAATATGTCCAAGACTCCTAATTAGAAAATAAAACTCAGCTTGAAATCAAAGGGAGTATACAATTATGCACTGTTTGGCTGCACACCTTACTGTGAAGGTGATGGCCTCCCCACAACTGCCTCACCAGCATCATATTTCTAATTATTATTATTAATACCAAAAGCCTTCACTTCCTCTTTTCCACTATTATATTTCCAGTGGCTTCATTGTAATCCTCATCACTGTAGTGAACACCATCCACTTTTCATTAATTTTGAGAACAAAAGCTGACACGGTGAGTCCATCTGGAACAATGACAGGGTCTGAAGCTATTAAGTGACAATGCCCTGTAATTTAAGCAGCCATCTCTGACAGACCTGAAGAAAATGGACTGGGGATGTAAAACACTACTTAGTTTGCTTGTGAATCTGTGTAGGTGCTTCAGTTTCTCTCTTGCAACAAAAGCCCAAGATAAAATAATCACAACTGCACATGGCAATATACAGGGTCTAATGCACACTTTTACATTTTACAGAAATTTAAAGCTCGACAAGCCTGGATTCTACTTACCAAAAGTTGCCCATTCCTAATGTCTTCTTTTCAATATCTTCAAGAAATAAATGATCATCGCCATCCTGATGATTGTGGATGAACTTTAGCTGGAATGTTCACACATGCTCAGGGAGATTCTTTATTGTGGTAGCATTACCTCTGATTGGCTGGTGTCTATGCCATTTAAGCATTTTGAGTGACTCCCATGATCTCTATATGATGGAGTTTTCTGGGAGATTAATTAGGGTATCTTTAAAGCTTGAATAATACCTTCCTATGCCTTGCTACAAATATGTAACATACACACCATGTTATTTACATACTTCCAAAAATAAGCTGAATATTCCTTTATTTAAAACAGGACTGACAGTAGACAACCTCTATAAGCAGTAACTATTCCTAGCTGATAGGTGGGTCAATCTTTAATGAAAGTGGTTACTAATAGGAAGAGAGATGAGATTTAATATCTTCTTGGGAAATATTGGGTAGGATGTTCTAATTATCAGTAACTTAATCTTATTCTTTCACATGCTTATCTTAGCATCTGTTAGTTACTGTTTTTCATTACTGTGATAAAATACTATGACTCAGCAATTTCAGGAATGATGAATTTATCCTAGCACATCATCCCAAGAGTATATAGTCCTTTGATATCAGAACAGTTATGCCATGGTGGAAGGGTGGGGAGTTGACCAATCACATTTTCATCCATACACGAGAAGCAGAGATAGAGAGGGGAAGGGAGAAGGGAGGGGCAAGGGAGAGAGAGGGAAAAGGAGGGAGAGAGAGAGATAGAGACAGTCAGAGACAGAGACAGAGCTAGAGAACAGGAGATGAGGCAGTTATGAACTCTCAATGCTTACTTCCTGTGACATCCTTTCTTCTGCAATGCTGTACCCCCTGGGAGTTCCATAAGGACCCCAAACAGCACCACCAGCTGGGAACTCAGTATTCAAATATCTGAGCCTATGGAGGACCGGAGGACCGTTTCCGTTCAAATCATCGCACAAATACAACTTCTAAGTGCAAATGATACAGTACTAACTCATTATATGCAATTATTATTTCTACTTTTCATAATGTTTCATGTAATATATGTTAATATGGTTTTTTGAAGAAAAGAAGTTTTTGTTTTGGCTCAAAGTTTGAGTATACAATTCATCGTAATGGAGAAGCCTTGACAGTAGGAGCTTGAAGGTATCTGGTCCTATTACACCACAGTGAGGAAGCAGAGAAGGGAAATGCAGCTTTCTCAGCCTACCTTCCCCTTTCTGTTCAGTCCTGGTAGCCAGCCTAAGGAGCAAGACTGCCCTTACCTATGGCAGGTATTCCCACATCTACTAACTTAATATAAAACATACACCCAGATATACCCAGAGGTTTGCTTTCATTCTAAACCCTGTCGAGCTAGCAATCAAGATTTCCCATCATACGTATTTTACGCCATGGACCACTCAGCTTCTGTATAGCCAGAGGAGCAGCTAGCACAAAACTGAAAGCACAGTGCATACTCTTCCCTATGTCTATCTATTCGTTTACTTATGTTAATATTCTGTGTTACCTAAAGATTAGACTTTTAAAAATATTTTTTTTATTTTATTTTTTCAATTTGTAACATCATTACATCATTTCCCTTTTCCTTTTCCTATTTCTAAACTTAAGTTATTGTGTATGAGATTTTTAAGAATTTGAATATTTTTTCAATG
Organism: Mastomys coucha; assembly: GCF_008632895.1. Lineage (NCBI taxonomy): Eukaryota > Metazoa > Chordata > Mammalia > Rodentia > Muridae > Mastomys > Mastomys coucha. Next base: position 178,161,697 of record NW_022196905.1, on the reverse strand, counting down.
TTCTAAAGAAAGAACTGTAACTTGCTAATTTGGTTTTTTAAAATATAACTGTAATGACAGTAAACATTTAACAATCTTAACGCTCTGGAAGGTGAGGGAGGTACCATCAATTCCAGGCCAGTCAGGAGTGCATATGGAGTCTGTCTCAAAAGACATAGCACACAAAATAACATGAAGTGCTTTCCTGTGACAGCAACCACCAGATACTTCATTCATAGTTAGAGTTTGACTGCCACCTACAGGGAATTTTTTTCTTTCCTTTTTTAATTTAATTTTATTTTTTTACTTATTCATTTTGCATCCTGCTCACTGCCTGGATCCCAATAACCCCCTCCCACAACCTTTCCCCCCTCCCCTCCTCCTCTGTGTGGTTAGGGGCCACCATTGGTATATCTTCCCTACCCTGGCACTTCAAGTCTTTGTGATGCTAGGTGCCTCCTCTCCCACTGAGGCCAGACAAGGGAGTCTAGCTAGAACGCATCCCACAGTCAACAGCTCTTAGGATAGCTCCCTTTCCAGTTGTTTGGGACCCACATGAAGTTGCACCTCTGTTATGTATGTGTGGAAAGGCCTAGTTCTGATCCATGTATGCTCTATGGTTGGTGGTTCACACTCTTGAGAGCCCCAAGGGTCTAAGTTATTTGTTGGTATTCCTGTGGTATTCCTATCCCCTTCAGGGACCACAATCCAAGACAATTTCCTGAACAGAACCCCAATGTCTCAGGATATAAGACTAACAATAAATAAATGGGACATTATGCTTCTATACAGCAAAGAACACTGTCTATAGGACAAATCAGTAGCCTACAGATTGGGAAAGGAACTTCACCAACCCTATATCTGACAGAGATCTAATATCCATAATTTACAATGACCTCAAGAAGTTAAACATTAACAACACAAATAACCCAATTTAAAAGTGGGGTGCAGAACTAAACAGAATTCTGAGCAGAGGAATCTCGAACTGGCCGAGAAGCACTTAAAGAAGTATTCAAAGTTCTTAGTTATCAGGGAAATACAAATCAAAACGTCTCTGAGGCTTCATCTTACACTCATCAGAATGGCTATGATCAAAAACCTTAAGACATAGCACTTGTTTGCAAGGATCTGGAGCAAGGGAGGCATTTCTTCACTGTTGTTAAGAGTGCAAACTTGTACAACCACTTTGGAAATCAACCTGGCATTGTCTCAGAACACTTAGGCTAGTTCTACCTCAAGATCCAGCTATACCACTCCTAAGCATATACCCAAAAGATGCTCCACCACTCACTTGCTCAACTACGTTTACAGTACCTTTATTCGCAATAGCCAGAAACTGTAAACAACCTAGATGCCCCTCAACTGAAGAATGGATTTAAAAAAAAAAAAAAAAAGTGGTACATCTACACGGTGAAATACTATTCGGCTATTAAAAACAAAAGCATCATGAATTTTGCAGGCAAATGGATGGAACTTGAGAATATCATCGTGAGTAAGGTAACCCAATTCCAAAAGTTCATGTATGGAATGTACTCACTTATAAGTAGATATTAGCCACAAAATACAGGTACCATGCTACACTACATAGACCCAAAGAAGCTAAATAAGAAGGAAGGCCCAAGCAAGGAAGCTTGAATCTCACTTAGAAGAGGGAATAAAATAGTCAGAAGAGGCAGATGGAGGGAGGGGAAGTGGAAGGGAGGAGAGATGGGGAAGAGAATGGGGGTTCAGGATCAGGTGTGGGGAAGGACAGGACTGATGGCTAGATGGCCATGAAAATGAATGGAAATCTGAAACGGATGGGGTTGAAAAGGTGGAGGGCATCTTCAGAATGAGACAGAGGCCTGGTATAAGGGAGGTGGCCAAGAAGCAATAGGGGTGACCTTAGCTGTGACTCACAACATTCAGGATATGGAACCTGAAGAGGCCTCCTGCTGTAACCAAGCAGAAACCCCTGGGGAGCAATAGGGACACCAACCCACCAACAAAACTTTCAACCAAAAATTTATCCTGTCTATGAGAAATACAGGTACTGGGGATGAAGCAGAGAGTGAAGGAACAGCCGACCAATAACCAGCCCAACTTGAGACCCATACCATACGCAAGCACCAATCCCCGACACTGTTAGGTTTGCAGACAGGAGCAAGTTGTCCTCTGAGAGGCTCCACCCAGTGCTGACTCAGATGGATGCAGACACCCACAGCCCAAGTGGACAGTGATTGGGGAACTACAGGGGATTCTCAAATTTTTTCTTTCCTTCCATGTCCAAAGCAACTCTACTCAATCTTATTTTGTTCTTTAGTTAGGTATGCCTTTGGTGAAGAGTGGAATTGTGAAAATATACATTTGTTTCACTTAATGATCACTTTTGAGAAAACCTAAATTTTCTAATTTATGATAGTCACTGCTGGCATTCTATGTGTGTGTCATTGTGTCGTAATACAGCTTGAACAGCTACATACTGATGCTTCTCCCTTACATGTTACGGTGCAGGAACTTCTCTTAGGACTCCATTATAAGACACGGATATGACTAAATAAAATAGTTTGGTGACTTTTATAAAATAAATGTCCACTAATTATGGTGGTGGTAGTGGTGGTGGTGATGATGATAGTGATGATGATAATAAGCCAGAATGTTTTAACCAAAGTGGTTGCTAGGCAGCAAATGAAATAGTTATGTTTATTACAAGATGAATGACAAGTTGAAAGCGATTGTTTAGAAAATACCTCCTTAGAGATGTAATAATACTTCTACAATGTGAACTTGAAAATGCTTTTATAATTATGTCCAGCCTATTATACCTGTTAGCACCTGTCTAGGCACAAATTAAAGTAACAGTGCAAATCACAAAATACCAAATCTCTTCCTCCTCCTCCTCCTTCTCCTCCTTCTTCTCTTCTTCCTCCTCTTCCTTCTCTTCTTCTTCCCCCTTCTCTTCCTCCTCCTCCTTCTGCTCCTGAATAATAGCTGTTTTCATATCACTGTAGCTTTAATCTTTCTCTAGGCATCTCTCCCAAATAAGGTGTATTGAGCTGGTTATAGCATTATGCCTGTTTCCTGGAGTATATATAGACTGCTTTCTTCCACCTACTCTCTATATACGCAAGGGAAAGACTACTTTTTATTGTGTATGTTTTTGTATATTACAAATATTTTAAGCTTTAAAAACCCTTTGCTTAAAAAGATATTTTTTTCGGGTATCTCTCTCTTGTCCTATGACATGGGATTATTGCTATAAATGGGAATACTTTGCTGGTATATTCTACAATATTTTCAGTTAAACTTGTAAATTGGTTGTTAAACATTGGATTTGTGGATGCTAAAAGGAAAATCATAAGAACTTTACAAAAACTCCTCATTAAAAGTAGGCTGGCAGCTTAGATATTCTCTTCTTTCTCCATTAGCTGCAGTATGGATTTTAACTTACTGTTCTATATTAACCATGACATACACATCATTCAATAAATCCAAGGGCACGTAACTGAGACAACCATTCAGCATAAAGGAAACCACAGCACTTAACTTGATAACCTAGAAAATCAGACTTGGAAGTTACCATCTCTGCCTACTGCACAATGTCACAAAAAAATAAAATAAAATAAAATATAGCCCATAATAAAAGCCAGAGCTACCAGCTGGGATATCCGGTTCAACATACTGTTAGATTCTACAGAATTCAAGGAAATGATGGGTTCCCAGCAAATCTCTGGATGGGCTGGACTCCCCCACAGCTCCCAGAAGACAACTCTGCTAACATTTTGATCTTAGATTTCTGCATCTAGAATTGTATGAATATGCTTGCTTTTAAAGGTGGTTTGTGGTTAGCTGTTCCAGTAGCTGTGGTACACAGCTGTACTCCAAATCTGTTCCATTAGAGCTCAGTAGATCACTAACTATGTGAGGGTTAAGTGTGAAGCAAGAAGAAAGGACAGTAGCTCCTGCTCTTTGCAGATGTTGAGCCTGCAGAATAAGCCAGAAGGTCTGTTGAACTTTACATTTATGTTCTGGGTTTGGTACCGTTTGATGTGGAACAACTCCCCGAAGCAGTAGTTCTCAATCTCTGCTCATAACTCCTTCACAGGGATAACCTAATACATCAGAAATCACAGATATTTAGATTTTTGACCCATACCAGGATCAAACTTAGAGTTATGAAATAGCAATAAAAATAATTTTATGGTTGGGGGAGTCACCACAACATCAGGACTGTATTAACGGTTTGCAGCATTAGAAAAGATGAGAACCACTGCCCTAAGATCTTTCTAAAGAAAGGTGGACTTGTCTCTGTATTGAAATATAAGCCTAGAAAATCAAAACGCTACAGTATATCTTAAAGAAATGAGAACCCGCTGTTCTCTCCTGCTGCTGGTGGCTGTTGTTGTTGCATTTTGTCAAGTGGTGATGAGCAAAGGTATGAGAAGAAGAAATTAAATATCCTGATGATGAAGACTGGACTTGCCCCAAGGAACTCAATGCCCCTAATCAGCAAGAAGTAGTCTAAAGAGATTTACGCCCCTTTCCCCTCTAACCTTTCTCTCCTACTTAGTGTTGGGTGGGGGTTAGAAAGGATTGGAGTTTCCACCAAGAGTGGTAGATATAAAGAACAAATAAAATAGCCAAAAAGTACAGTTAACGCACAACCTAAATCACTATTTAATGTGGGACTGTGAAAGGCAGCCTGTTTTCTGGTCGAGCTAGGTTTAAACCCCGGAGACCCAGTAGGTGCTCCTGCAAGGGACGGAAGGCTCCTTTGCTGTGCTCCCAGACACTAGACTCCTGACACCAGGACCCAGCTCCATAATTCTATAGCCATCAGTCACGTAGGGCAATGGCCCAAGCTCCTGGTATTCTGTCTGGACTCCATCCCACAGTGACCTGGCAACAGCCAGGTATGCTCCTCCCTACAGTTTCCTGGAAACAGCCAGGTAGTCCTGGCCTTCTACAAAAGGAGCTATCTGCCCCCTCCTCCCTCTCTTGCTCTTTTGCTCTCTTGTTCTCTTTCCCTCTTGCTCCCCCTCTCTCAGCATTCCCTTACCCCCTCTTCTCCACATGGCCATGGCCGGCCTCTGCTTCTCTACTTTCTCCCTCTCTCTGCCTTTCTCTGCCTCTACTCCATGACAATAAATTCCTTAAAACCATGGACTGCCTCTCCTATCAGCATCCGCCATGCTGGAGCAATGGAGCAGGTCTCCCTGAAAAGAGCAGCCTCTACCCTCCTGCAGACGGCCTCTCTGCAGTCCCAGACACTACTTCCACCAAGTCGCCTGCCTGAGCAAGCCAAAGACTTTCTTCCCTGCAGGACCCAGTCAGAGCTCTCTCATGCCTTTTTCCCTTCTGTCCCAGGCTAGAGCCTGCCTGCTGGGGGCGGGGGGCCAGTACTCTGTTCTCAGCTCTTCCACACTCCCAGAAGCATCTGTGGTGCCCATGAGTCCATGCCTGACTCTGGCAGTTCCACGGGGACCTCAGACTGTGTCTCTCCACCCCCCTTGCCCAGTGGCCCAAGCCCTGGGCTAGACACAGGACACCATTATAAGCCACAATTTAATATTCTTTATCAAAAATTCAAGTCACTTCAAAGGACTTGCAGAGAGTAGAAGTACTGTTGGCATATTAGGATAAAAATGGAAGAATCTCTCCTTTAAACTTTTTCCAGTAAGCCCAGGATATTTACACATTTGAGGAAAAATGAAGCATGATTTCTAAATTTCTGGAACAGGATGATCATGGCTGCTTATAAGAACATTTTACCCCATATCAACTCACAGTCAGTAGTTCTGATTTTACAAATAGCATAGCATTGGGCTATGCGCACAGCATTCTTTCACTGTGTTGATAGTTGTTGCTAAGTATATTATTCAAATGTTATGCAAAATTCAAGGTTTTATTAATATAAATATAATAATCATATGGAGGAAATTAAAGATCATATTCAGAAATAGTTGGTCAACAAATAAGAAACTTTCACCTGAATAAAACCAAAGAGAATCCAAATCGACGCTGTAATCCCAGCAAGAAGTTTAAGGCAGAAAGATTCCAAGATTTTTATCAGTATGGAGTACATAATAAGACCCTTCAACACACACACACACACACACACACACACACAGACAGAGACAGAGAGACAGAGAGAGAGACAAAGAGAGAGACAGAGATAGGGAGAGAGAGACAGAGAGAGTGACAGAGATAGAGAGAGACAGAGAAAATTGACAGAGACAGAGAATGAGTCTTGGTCTCTCTTAGAAATCTACTAGAAATGATAGCAAAGAAAAGGTTTCTAGAAATTGGATTAATTTTCAGAAAAACTGATTTACTTCTAGTAATCATGTTCCTTATTTAAAGAAAAAATGTGCACCTGTCAAAATTAACATGCTCCTGACTTCTGGAAGTAGCATAAGCTCTGTAGTTGACTTACAAAATTAAAAGTTTCCTTGTGATGAAAATGTTGAAATTTTAGTTGGTGTCAATGAAAATGAGTCATGTTTTCTACCGTGTTTTATGTAAATTGTGAAATTTCATAGCATATAAATAGATACTGCAGGGACCCCTGTAGTGAGAGTAATGTGGGTCTTGTTGAAAGAAGGAACTTATCTTTCCCTATTTCGTGGTAACAGTCTCTTTTACTTTGTTCTCACAAGCTCTTCCTCAGAGAAGCCACTTTTGACAGTAATTGGGAGAGTAGAAGAGAATGACTCATTAAAAGATATTGTTATCACAACTTTGTTATGATTTTCACTGTCTCTACTGTGAATCTCAGTATAGACCAAAATATCTCACTGTCATCCACTGACTCTACATAAGAAAGATAAAAAAGGGCCACTGCGAAATCACAGGGATGACAGTAATACCTCACATCAGCCTTTATTTAAAAATAGAATGCTGAATTTCCATACGTTCTAGGACAGTGAGCTGGGGAAGGTGCATGGCACGTTGCCTAGCCCATAATTCTATACCTTGAATTCCTTAGAACATCTTTGGAAATTAGGAACTGTCATGTGTGCCATAATCGCAGTACCTAGATAGTTGAAATGGGATGATTGTTAAGTTTAAGGCCAACTGAGCTAGGCAGCCAAACTCCGTCTTAAAAATACATTATGGAGTCCCAATAATGACATAGGTTTTTAAGCCATAGATATCTCAAACATTTAAATAATGGGCAACGTTTTTACCTAAGTACGAAACATACTTTCTGGGTTGGAAGAACAATACCATTAAATGAGGCATAAAAGGCAGTGTCAAAGTCATTCAGTATAGTTACTGATTCTGTCTTCTATTTTTCCATTCTCTCTCTCTCTCCCTCTCTCCCCCAGCTCCCTTCTCTCTCCCTCCCTCTCTCCCTCCCCCTTGCTCCTTCCCTCTTCCCCCCTTTCTTCCCCCTCTCTCCCTCACCCTTGCTCCCTTCCTTTCTCCCTCCCTTCCTCCTCTCTCCCATGCTCCATTTCAAAAACCAAAATTTTACCCTTTGTTTTGTATAACAGCTGTAGTTGAAGCATATGATACTGAAATGTAACCGAAGATTTCCTTGCGAAAGCTAAAGGAGCACAAACTCTAACAACAAGCCCCGCTGAGGAAGAGAATGTCCTTGTCCCATTTTACTGGGGGGGGGGAGGATAGAAGCCCCGCAACTCATGTTCCTTAAGTAGTTGTGGAAAGAATTTACTCTGAGCATGACCTTAAACAAATGCTATTTGAAAACAAATCCCATCAGGAATATAAAATAATGGATTAAGAATGAGTAGAAGATGGCACAGAAATTATTATGACATCAAGTCTGTGTTTGGCAGTGTTTATGGGGAACAATGAAGACAGATGAGAGATGTGTGATAATCAATAAGTCACAGTGACCTTTAGAAGACAAGTGGATAGAAGGTCTGAGAAGTCAGAGATCTGAAATTTCAAAAAAGAAAAAAAAAACACACACACACACAGAAATGGAGAGAAGGGCTATTGGAGGGAATGTGTTCTGCTTGCTGTGAGGAACATACACTGCAATTTGAGTGAAATAATCACTTCTGATGTTAAGTTGGCACAGAACAGAGTTTAGAAAGGGACCAGCCCTGGGAAAATTGATTTTAATATTATAACACTAAAGTAATATTATACATTATAATAAAATACAAGATGTTTTTAAGTAAATATTGCAAAATGCTTGATTTTTCTAGTTTATTTATTGAATTTTTTAAAGACTTTATTTATTTTATGTATGTGAGTACACCATCACTGTCCTTAGACACAACATTGGAACCCATTATAGGTGGTTGAGAGCCACCAGGTGGGTGCTGGGATATGAACTCAGGACTCCCGGAAGAACAGTAAGTGCTCTTAATCACTGAGCCATCTTTCTAGCCCCCTTTCCAGTTTATTTTTAATCAGACAAAATAATCTGTTGAATGCTATTATGGGATAAAACTTTTATTTAAAAATCTACATCTGAGCTAATTTTGTGCTTAATCTTACGTTCCTTAAACTCCCACTATCATTATTCAAATTACTTACAATTTAATCATTTCTCACACAGGTTAGCTATATTCTGTTGTAATTAATTCTCAGAAAATCAGTATACATGTACAACATAATTATTAACTTACAAATGTAGCTTCATTACAAAACATGAATATAAGATTTGAGCTTTACCAAGTAATTGAATAATTTAATATTAATTCAATTAAAATGATTTTCATAAATTCTTCATGACTTTTATCAAGGTAAGAAGCGGTGAATTCTATGTTTTTTTCTTTTTTTAAAGAATCATGTTTTATTTTAGTCAGAAGATTTCTGTTTACAAAAGATTCCAATCAGCTGCATGGTAGTGATGCCCACCTTTAAGGCAGTCAAATCTCTGAGGCCAGCCTGATCTACAGAGTGAGTTCCAGAACAGTCAGGGCTACACAGAGAAACCCTATCTTGGAAAAGCCAACAAGCAAAACCAAAGCAAACAATTTGAAACAATCCAAAAAATTCCAAGGAAATTAGTAAGGTGGTAATTTTTAATAATTTACTTAGCACAACAAATTGGTCTTAGTAATGAAAAAGTGATGCATCAGAAAACACTGAGGGTAATACATGAAAAAGAAACTAAACAATCTAAATTTAGCAATAAGTATACCTCAGTAGCTGATATAATCATAACTGGTACCGATATTGCTAAACCAAGCCCACACTTGATACTGTCTGAGGTAAGTTCGAGCCAGAGGAAATTCACACTGCTTCTTGATCCTTTTCTTTATATCTGTAATTTTTATAAAACAAAACTGTTGCTGAAGTCTGCCCAGTCGTGTACTAAGGGGAAACTACAAGAGTTTTGTAACCTGTGTATCTGCGGGAGCATTTTCTTTGTCCAATCACATCAGGGCAGTGACAGGCCTGTGATTGGACAGGAATAGAGAGGTGGAGCTAGAGTTGGAGGAGAAAGAAGTGTGGGGAGGAGAAGGAGAAGGGTCAGGAGCAGGAGGAGATGTCATCATGGAGACAGACGATTAGGATGAACCAGACCCCATGAGGTTTTACAATCAGGCAAAAGTTCTTACAAAACAGATTAATTGAGTTAGAATATTGTCTTTATTATTTGGTTCTGAAATTATTGTATTGGCATCTTGTAAACTGTGATTTTATTATGACATAAATCTGATTGGATATTAAGGCCTTAAGAGTCATGCTTTACTTACCGGGTCTTAGGCGCTATTTAGATGAATGACTGTGGGGGTGTGTGGTGTATAAAGAGTTGCATGAGAGCGAGATGTAGCTTGCTGGGAGAAAATAATAAAAACCCACCAGAGCTTAGTATAGGGGCCGAACAGTACCGCCTCAAAAACATGGCCTGGCAGGAAAGCAAGTTTGTGGGATGGATTCTTTTTATAAAATTCCCACAACATGTATCTGTATAGGAAAATGTAAAAGTAAACATCAAGCAATATTTTTCAAAATTTTCAACTGAGGTGAAGTTATAAGGAAGAATTTCCAAACAATACAATTCCCAGAAGATAATGTATAAATATTCTTCACTGTCCAGTCTTGAAGAAAAGATTTTTAAAAAACAATATATAAAAATCATTAACCTTGAAGTTAAATATCAACTGCATATAGAATACATAAAAATTAAAATGTTCCATAAAAATATGCTACATAAAAATCACAATACAAAACATATCACCAAGCAAATCCTCATAGTTGGAAGAGCTAAAAAATATGTGTATCATTAAGAAAATTCATACCCAAGAGATTAGTCAGAAAGGGTTACAAAGAGACTATTAATTGAAAGTATTCTCAAATTTCATTTGATATCAAAAAATATCAAACTAAATCTTTAACGACTTATCACTATACATGTGTCAGCATAGCTCAAGAATAAAATGTGGTGTCCACTCCAAGCATGCAAAGATAATATGGCATCCAAGCATGTCAGCAATGTCAGCGAGGAGTGCTGAGAAAATGGAGCAATGGGAACTTACTTACAGTGCGGCAAGGACAGTGAGTGGGCACACTTCATTTTAAAAAGCACTTGATTAACTACTAATTTGTAAAGACATATACACAAGGATTGCATAAGACTGCTCAATTATATCATCAACATACACATATATACAGCTTCATGTCCACCCCTATCCATGAGCATATACTGGCTCTGATTAACTATATTCACTAGACAGGAAAAATTGTCAAGGTAGCACCAAGGGAAACTCATATTTTAGTTATCTCATAAATGTAACTTCTTAGTACTCTCAATCTTCTGTGTTTGATACATATGTGCATGTGTATTTATGCATATAAGTTGTGTATAGAAATACATATATGTATGAAATTGTGTTTTGCTACCCTTCAGAAATAAAAGAACACCCTGGGGCAAAATTACCGCCAAATTAATTTTTTCATTGATTTTTTTTTAATGACTGACTTTTTGATTGACACATTTCTAACTATTTCTAAATGAAGAGCAAAGATTTACAAAGTTATAAAGCTGTCAGTGATTTGTGTGGAACTCAGAAGCCAACACTACTCATACAACAGAGTCCTAACAACTGTATTTCATTGGTTACAAAAAAAAAAAAAACAAGAGTATTAGTTTTAAAGAGGTGGGTGGACCCTCCAGAATGCACCAGAAACGGGGGAAACGAGAGACTCTCAGGAATCAAAGGGAAGGGCCTTAGATGAAATGCCCTACAGTGGGGAGAGGGAACTTATAGAGCCCACCTCCAGCAGAAAGACAGGGCATCAAGTGAGGAATGGGGTTGCTGTCCCACAGTCAAAACTCTGACCCATAATTGTTCCTGTCTAGAAGAACTGCAGGGACAAAAATGGAGAAGAACCTGAGGAAAAGAAGGTCCAGCGATAGGACCAAAGTGGATCCAGCTCAAGGGGAGGCTCCAAGGCCTGACACTATTACTGAGGGTATAGAGCTAGAGCACTCACGAAAAGGGGCCTATCGTGACTGCCCTCCGAAAGACCCAACAAGCCAATGAAAGAGTCAGATGCAGATATTGTACCCAACCAATGGACAGAAGATGGTCACTCCTGTGGTTGAATTAGGGAAAAGCTGGAAGAAGCTGAGGAGGAAGGCAACCCTTTAAGAGGACCAGCAGTCAATTAACCTGGACCCCTGAGATCTCTCAAACACTGGACCACCAAACACACATCAGCTGATATGAGACCCCCAACACATAGACAGCAGAGGACTGCCGGGTCTGGGTTCAGTCAGAGAAGATGCACCTACCCATCAAGTGACTGGAGGCCCCAGGGAGTGGGGAGGTCTAATGGGGTGGGGGATGGGAAGGTAGAGGGTGGGATGGTGGGGACATCCCAGTGGAGACAGGGTGGAGAGGTATGTGATGTGAAATAGTCAGAGGGTGGACTGGGAGGTGGATAAAATCTGAAGTGTAAAAAAAACTATTAAACACATTTCTTTAAAAAAAAAAATCACCTTGCTATATGGAAGCCATCTGGATGGATGGATAGATAGGCAGATAGATAGATAGATAGATAGATAGATAGATAGATAGATAGATAGATAGATAGATAGATAGAAATGTAGAAATGTATTTAATTCTGGGAATCTTGTGATTCAAGTAAGTAAAATGAAGCTTGGTATGTAACTCAGTAGGGAATCTACCTAGTCAGAGTTATTTCCCAAAAATAAGAGACTACAGAAGAAAATCAAAGAGGTGGGAGGGGGCTGGGAGAAGTGAGGCAAGGGAGGAGGGAGGGAGGGATGGAGAATACAGAAGTAGAATGAGGGAGGAAACAGGAAGGGAGACAGAGAGAGGGATTAGAGGAGGAAGACAGGGAGGGAGGAAAACAAGGGGAAGGAGGGAGGGAGAAGGAGGGAAAGAGAGAGGCAGGGAGTAAAGAAGAGGAAAATAAATAAAATGAGATTTGAAATCAGTGTTGCACTGATTTGGAAATTTTTCCTTGAAGTTATTATTTTCACCTTGGGTCGTTGTGTGATAGATTTTCTCCTCTAAGGAAGTCAAGGCCGTTTGCAGCACGAAGTTCCCCTGAGAACTACAGGTGAATATTTATAGAAAGCAAACGCAATTGCTGTCAGAGCATGTCGCTGCTAAGCAGCGTATAGGGCGCCTGAAAGTTTGTAGTTAACAAATTAACATGAGTCTCTCTGAGGGTCACACACCTCTGATGCTGCTCAGAAGGGGAAATGAGCGCTGTTGGGTTTCTAGGAAGACAGTTGGATGCATGGGGACCTGTTCTTGTCTCTGAAGTAAGACCAAAGCCCGAATTCTGCTCTAAGCAAAGAAAATCAATGTGAAAAGCATCCACTTTCTTTTTTTATATCCCGTGGGTAATGATAAAATGCAGATGGGGGCGGGAAGAAGACAATGAAAACCTTTCTGGGTTATTAAACAGCGTGCATTGCCCTTGAAGCTTGGGGTCCAAAGTCACTTGTTTCGGGAGAACACAAAGTCAAAGTCTGGGCTTTGAATCGGGGGTTTAATGGAACTTTAAGAAATAACAAAGTAAGTGGCGCACCTACCAGGTCATGAGCATGTGCCAATACAACGATTAAAAAAAAAAAAAAAAAAAAAAAAAAAAAAAAAAAAAAAAAAAAAAAACCCTCAGGTCCATGGGAAGCATTCAAACCAAAATGACCATCTGGAATGTCCACATACAACAACAAGGAAACACACACGGTACATTCCAGTGTAGGTCCCAACTCCAAAGAATAGTCTTTCTATCTTTTTTGGGTGGGAGGGGGTGTCATAAAATGCCTTTGTTCTTTAGTTCAGAATTGCTCCAAGCACAGCTGGGAATCTATTTAATTTTTTTAAAGGCCTGAAATGGAGCAAGGGAGCCTTTGTTCTCTGTGTCAGTCTTCTCTTAGTTTCCCCCACATTGTCCCTCCACCAAGAATACTTTTGGGAGTTTCTTGACTGTGAGGCGGGGGTGAGGTGTGGGATGGGGAGTGCTCCTCTAGAGTCCTGTAATCAGAAAAAGAAACCCCTCCGGTAACCCATCCCAGCCAGGAAGAGACCAGTCCCTGGTTTCAGTGCCTCAGGATGCTTCTGTGGTGTGGCCTGGGTCAGGTTTCACTTTGTGGCACAGAGCTAGAACTCTGCAAAACAGCAGGTACTTAGGAATGAGCACCCTGCCTGGGGAATCCCCAGGACACCCTCTCTGCAGTTGTCCTCATCTTCCCAGAATGCCTTAAGTCTACTGTAGGAAAGCAAGCCAGGCCAGTGTTTGTAAACCTTCCAACAGATGCCACGCAGTAAACGAAATTTTACTCAATGCACTGTAAAACTCAGGTCCCAAATCCAAGGTTTTAAATCTCTTCTTTAATTCCACAAATTAGACACGTCATTATCAATGTATATAATTGATACTTACTTAGTCTTACCTACACTTGTATCACTTTGCAGCTGCTTATGATCTCCTCCCTTGGGGATCATTTTTCTTCTCCAGGACCACACTCATTTAAAATTCCTCAGGTATAGTCTGTCATGATAAACATTCCCTGCTTTTATTCGCTTGAAACAGTCATTATTTCGCCTTCATCCTTGAAACATTTTCCCCAAGTCTACCATTCTGGACTGATAGTTATTTTCTCTCTCTCTCTTTTAAATCTATTATTCCACAACATTCTGCTTCCTCCATTGCCGTTAAAAAGAAAAGCATCAATCTAACCGCTGTTCATTACGTGTGACCTATTTTTCACTCTGGCAGCTTTACAGTCTTTTAGTTTTCTTTGATTCTTTTCTGCACTGGCAGATATATAAAGGTTGAATTGATTTTCATATACATGTGGTAGTTCTGTCTCTGTGCCTGACACTCCTTTACTAGTTCTAAGTGCTTCACAATGTTCACCTGGTTTTGTTTTACATGTTATCATACATTGTTAATTTTTAGCTTGCTTATGAGTTTACATTATATAAATCCTATTAGACTGTCTGAAAGCTCTAGTCATCTAAGTAAGAGTTGGGTATACCTGTGTGATGGAGCATTTGTCTAGATTGAACAAAGGCCTGAGTTTCATCTCTATCACTGGAAAGAGAGAGAGAGAGACAGGGAGGGAGAGAGAGAGAGAGAGAAGGGAAGGGAAAAAGGAAGGAAGAAAAGAAGAAAGATGATGTAGGGAAAAAGAAAGAAAAAGGTTTGTGGTAAAAAAAAAAAGCCATAAGACAGAAAGCAAGAGATCCAGCATCACTTTTGATCCTAAAGAGCAGGGGGTGTAAGATTATGCAGCTTATATGCAACAAATCACTGATATTAGGAATGGCGGTGACTAGATGAGAAAAAACCCTCATCCCAGTCTGTCTGTGCAATAGATAGAGACCATGGCAAAAAATCAGAACCAATCAAAATGCAGAGTTGTGGATACCAGTCCCAATGGATCTATTTACAAAACAACTCCCATGCCTAATTAAGGTCTCCTTGATGAAGAAAAGGGGCTGGAAAGATCCAAAGAGCCAGAGGAGCAGAGAGTTTGCTATGAGAATGTATCATTGAGCAATGTCAGAAGCTATACCTATGAAGTCTCCCCAACGTAACTGCTTAAACGTGAGGTTAACAAAAACAACAATAGACATGCTAAAAAGTGAATGGGGGAAAGATCATCAGGCCTATACAAAGAACTACAGGAAACTAAGGAATAATGAGAGTGGGAGAAATAGGCTTCCTCAGGGACCAGCACACTAATAGGTTGTTTAAGGCCAACTGGTCAACCCTGAAACACACAAGTAACACTATAGAAGCTGAAGAAGTAATGTTTAGGAATATGTATGTACATTGTGCATATTTGTGTGTGTGTGTGTGTGTGTGTGTGTGTGTGTCTGTCTGTGTGTGTGTGTGTTTAACAATTTTTAAGAAAAAATGCCTTGGAGTTGAAAGAGAGCAAGGAGCCATATACAAATGGATTTGCAGGGAGGAAAAGAAAGAGCGAATTGATGTAATTATATTATAACCTCAAAATTGAAAGAAATATGTTTTAAGAAGAGTATGGTAGACTGAGGTTAGATTAAAGCACTTTGCAGAGGTCACCTGAGGTTTGACAATCATTACTTCATTTCTCCTTCTTCCCCTAATTCTGTGCCAGACATGCCCATGGCAATTCTACAAGAAGCTATCCATGCAGGAACACATTACAAGAGGAGAAAATAAAATACCCTTCATGTTATTTAACCTTATATTTTCCTTTTTATGCTGAGTTTCATTGTACTTCTTCAATTTATCTCCTACTTCATCAATTGACTATTGAACTTCATTTTTCAATATATCCATTAAGATTCTGTTTTGAATTTTTTATTTTAACTATAATTCTGTAATTATTTTCGAGGTAGCTTTGGCATCATTTTGGGGTTTAACTACATAAAATGTGAGTGTAATACCTAGTTTGTTCATCCTGACACATAAAATATAGTAGAATAGGATTCTGCTGTTTGTAAATTATCCTGACTGTTTTGCAATTGTGCTAATTCTGGGGGAGAGGGGAAGTTGGTTCCTTGAAATATCACCTGTGGGGATTATTCAAATCTGTTCTGAAGTAGTTTCCTTGAAAACATTTGCAGTCAAGTATTCTAAATGAGTACTAATCCTTTTAAGGGTAGGACATAAAATAGTTATGAAATTATCCAAAATGTTCATATGATAGAGAATTCACAGAGGACATAGTCATGTTTACCCTCTGTGCTCAGAGTATAGGCTCAAATACTTGACTTTTCATGCCCTCTTTCTCTGCAGGGCAAATTTCCTCCTACATAAGCACAAGATAATTGTTTCCTCTGAAGGACTGCAGCTTCATTTTTAAGTCCCTGGTCATGTTTTGAACACACACACACAGAAAGACACACACACAAATACACACAGTGTACAAACATATTCCTAAACATTCCTTTTTAAGCCTCTATAGTGTTAACTTGTGTGTTTCAGGGTTGACCAGTTGGCCTTAAACAACCTTAGAGATGTACTTCAAGATAAGAAATGCACATTGTGTCCAGAGACTCTTTTTTCTGCACATATTTCTACTAAATGTAATGTTTCATTTTGATTATCTCTTGAATTTGATAAATATATAGGTTTTTGTCCCCCTGTTTTTTTTTTTTTGGGTTTTTTTTGATACATGGTTTCTCTGTGTATCCTTGGCCATCCTGGAACTCAGTAGACCAGGAGAGGTTCAAACTCAAAAAGACCTACCTGCTTTCTGCCTCCTGAGTGCTGGGATTAATGCTATGTACCAGCACCACCCAATAATGTTATGTCCTTACTGGGCGCACTTGGGAGGCATCATTCCAAGCACTTCCAAACAGTTTTAACTGAGGGAAGAAGAGCAGTCTGAAAATGCACAGCACCATCCGATGGACTAAGATCCAGCATTGAATAAAGGAGTAAAAGTAGTTAGCCCACAGAGCACTGGAATCACCTTCTCTCTGCTTCTCGGTCGGCACAAGAATGAGAAGGCTCCAAGCACAACTTTCCCTCAGAGGTTCTGTGCATTCTTCTGAACTGTGAGCCAGAACTTCCTCTCCTACTCTGTTACTTTCTGACAGCCATTTATTTGTTCACAATGTCAAGGAAGCTGAAGAATAAATACTTTAAGCAAATATGTGCTGTGCTTTTCTTCTGTCAGCCATATACACCTGCTACTCTGTCCCGTGTTTTTTATAAACATTCAATGGATGCTTCCTATCAAGGAGTTCACAGCTTTGTGGTGAATGGATGCTGCTTTCACTCCCCCAACACTCACTCAGCTATCATCTTTGTCTCCTAAGTTGCAGTTTTGAAGACACCAAACAAGGCAATTTTGGTTTTAAAATTTCTGACCTTGAACTTAATAACACTATTGAGGAGATGACCAATTTTGGGGTAGATACTTCAGGGCTGTAGTTAATAGTCAGCAACTTCTTAGAATTTGTAATTTCTCATGGAACTTCCAATGTTTCTTCCTTTTGCATCCACATCTTTATTCAGATTGTCTTACAATACTCAAAATTTTAGTGAACAACAATAGTGTGAGAATTTGGGGGGTAGGAGGGACATCCAGTCTACATTACTTCTAGAAATAGAAAGTCCTAGTCTTTTCTTAAAAATATGTAAATGGATTTACTAACTATTTCACTGAAAATGTGGAATGAAAAATGACTAAATACTCATTTCCATGATATACAATAAATACTTTATTATAAAAAGTATTTAAAGACAATTTTCATGTAATCACAGTAGGAAACCAGAAGCAAATAATTTCTTAAAAACAACAGCTATTTGGTTCACAGCTTTCAAGTGCATGGAGGTGATATCAGTTGAGTTCCAACAAAGGCTCTCCCAGCTGTAGTAATATTGTGTCAGAGACACATATGTCACGTCAGTGAGTTGGATTTGCACAATCCATTTGTAAGCCATATATCCAATGACTTAACTGCACCTATACGCGCACACACACACACACACACACAGGAATACCTCCAAAGTGATTGATCATCATGTCTCAGTAGTACCAAGCTTGTTAATACAATGGACACTAGAGAAAAATTTAAGCTCAACAATTAAATGATACTTAAACAGTAACAATACTACTCACTAATATCTAGTCTGTACTGATGAGCAATTATAAATAGACCTAGATTTCCCTTTTATGAAACAGTGTGGTTTCCTCTTATTATGTACATGTCAGTGGATGCAGCTTTTCATATAGTTCCACTCTAGTAACTCTCCATCTCTCTTGTGATGGTGAGTGTGCTGGCTAGTTTTATGTCAAGTTGATATAAGCTAGAGTTGTCAGAGATGAGGCAGCCTCAGTTGAGAAGATGCCCCCATGAGATCCAGTGTAAGGCATTTTTTAAATTAGTGATCATTGAGGTAGGGCCCAGATCATTGTGGGAGATGCCATCCCTGGATTGGTTGTCCTAGGTTTTATAAGAAAGCAAACTGACAAAGATATGGCGAGGCAGCCAATAAGCAGCACCCCTCCATGGCTTCTGCATCAGCTCCTGCCTCGAGGTTCCTGGCTCATTGAGTTCCTGCCTTCATTGCTTTTGATGATGAACAGTTATATGGAACTATGAGTGAAATAGACCCTTTTGTACTATCTTAGTTGGGGTTTCTACTGCTGCAAGGAAACACCATGACCAACAAAGCAAGCTAGGCATGGACAGATTAGCAGGCACTAACCTGTCAAATTCTTTTTACTTAGATGCTTTAATTCTCCTTTCTAGTAGGTCCCATAGGAAGGAGTTAAAATACCACTCAATGGAGGCAAACATGACTTCTGAATAGGTTACTTCTACACACCCTGCAACTTACCTTCTTTTAAAATGACTAAATGTCTCTGTAAAAAGCAGATATAAATGTGTAGCTTTACCCCTACGACACGTTATTATTCATACTCCTAAATATAAAGATAAAAATAGCATATATTTTAAATGACTCCCCAAATGTGCTTTTAAAGATGTGAAACCCGGGTTAAATAGAATAGAGCAGGGATTTCCATAAAGCAAGATCTGAATAAATACCACTGAGAATATGTGAGAAGCAATCAAGCATGGCAGAGACAAGTGGATTAGTGATTTTTCTCATTGCTGTCAACAAAAATACATAACAAAACAGCAACATCAAATGAGAACCAAGTGTTCAGTCACATGAACCTATAAGGGACGTTTGACATTCAAACCACAATAAGGAAGCTAATACATCCGAAAGGCTGAAAGTTCCTAACAGCAGAAAAGAGTCTGTTGGTTTACACAGTAACTCTTGACTAGACTCTGGAGAGTTATATAGACTAGCCATCCACTGTCAAATTAAAAGTACGTTAGGTATTTTAGAGCAGCTGACTCTCACTGTGATGATGAATCTTCATCATCAACGTCACTAGATTTAGAATCACCTGGGCGATTGCAAGAAACCTGAACAGAGAATGAAGACCAAGCTTCAAAGTGAGTGGCATAGCTCCATAGGCTGAAGTTCTTGACTGAATACAAAGGAAAAGGTAACCGAGGGATAGTATTAATCTCTGTGTGTTTTCTACATGTGGACATACAATGTGGCTAGCTGTGTCATGTTCCCAAAGTCATGCCATCATTGCATGCTACACTGTACCCTTCTTAAACCCCTCCCACAAGCTGTTCTTGTAGGGTGTTCCTCACAGCATTGAGAAAATGAACTGATATACATAGCTAATCCCAACCACCCCCTTGCTCTGACCATTGTCACATGCAGAGAATAGTGACTTCTCATGCATCACAGTCAAGTGTGGTAGGATGAATCAGTTCCATGGAAATGAGATATAAGGCAAAATCCCTGGAAAGTTTCAGGCAACCTTTTTTGCTTGCCTATGAAAATAGGTTGCCTATTAAAAAGCAGCAGAGACCCCAGGCTTCTTCCCATATATACTTATATAAGGTTTCATCTATCACAGCCTAACTTATTATTGCAACAAGGTAGGAAAAAAAGAGTCATTTAAAAAAAAAAAAAGCTTTAGACTAGAGATGGCATGCTAACTAGGTACAGTTAGTGAGCATTTTATATCTCCTGAATCCATGCCCACCATGATCCATGAACTTGGTGCCCTGTCAGACAGCGCGCCTTATTATTCAAACTTATTATTCAAATCACTTAAGATTTCTGCTCTCTCCAGCTATCCTTAATATCCTTAACATATGCTGTGTATATTACCTAGTTTCCTGATCACTATGACCAAGTCTTTGACAAGAAACAATGAAGAAGGTTTCACTTTGCTTCAGAGTTGAAGAAGGAATAGGATCTGTCATGGTAGGGAAGCACAATGGTCAGAGCACAGCATCCACAGTCCGGAAGCAGAAGTCAAGTCACAGCTTCCTGTCTTCTTTCTCTTCCTACTCCGTCTGGGAATCCAGTCTGTAGGGTGGACTCAGAGCGTGTCTGTCCCCACACTTACATCTCTGTGGAAACCCTCTCACATACATGCCCAGAGGCATAAATCTTCTAGGTGATCCTTTATCTAGTCAAGTTGAAACTGAAAATTAATATCTCATATTGTTACTTTTCTTCCACTGTAACCCTCCTGGCTTGAGGCCTGCCTCTCATAACCACACCTCTCTGCCCACCTCCTGCTATTTGCCACGCCTCCAACCCGGTTCCAGTTACATCGGAAGTCCCACCTCCGCAGAGACCAAAAGAAGTTGCTGATTGGCTGGCATGCTGACGAACTTATGGGAGGAGTTTACCTCACCTATTCTAACTGTTGGCTGGTAACAAACAGGGCATTAAATTGAAGATGGCTGAGCGTTCACAACTCCAGTCTAATTTTTTTTTTTTTTACCTTTCACATGGACAGGTATACCTTTGGCCACCCTGTATTCTCCCAAACTCTCTCTTACTGTTGCTTTTCTTTCTAACTCCATTTCCCAGAATAACCCTCTCTCTTATGTTACTGCTGAGCGGTAACATTCCACATTAATGAGAGAGCAATATCACCTCCATCTTATTTCACCACGTGGAATGATACTAGTTACTGGATTCATGGCTGTGACCAAATATCTGACAACTTCCAAAAGAAGTGTTTATTTTGTCTTCTGGTTTCAAGCGAAATAGTCCATCTTGGCCCAGGAGGTAGGCAACAGGAGCAGAAGGCTTCTGGTCACATCGTATCCACAGTCAAGATGTAGAGTGGGATGAAGGCTTTTGTCCATGTATCTTTCTCAATCCATGATCCAACCAAGTCCAGAGAATGGTGTCACCCATGATGTGAAACTTCCCACCTCAGTTAGCCTGCTTTAGATAAGCTCTCACACACCAGCCCAGAGATTTATCGTTACAGAGATTCTGACAATTAACAATCACAGGAGCATTGTATGTCAATATCTAATTTGAAAAGACTCTATTTCAGTTATGTTTTAACCATGCCCATTGGAACATTTTGAAGGATGAGGGGGAAAAAATTGGTGGCATAAATAATCACAAACATCAAAGAGGATGAAGGTAGGCAGTCACTGTCACCCACCTACAGCCTATCAGAGATATTGCTATGAGCAGCTCAGCGTGAGACTACTTAACTAGACGGAGACATTTATAGAAATCCATATTTGTCAGCTTTCTGTCACTGATAAAAATGTTGAAACAAGTAAAACGTGGAAAGGTTTCCATGTGCTCGTGGTTTTGAGGTTTGGGGGTCAGTGTTTGGTTGACCTTGTTGTTTTGGGGCCCTGAGAAAGCAGCACATCCTGGTGGGGCACATGAAGACAAGTAGACTGTTCTCACAGCTGGGACTGGAAGCAGAGAAAGGGGGAGATACTGGAGTCCTGTAGTGTCCTTCAGGGGTACATTTCCAATGGCTTAAAATGTTCTGTTAAGCCTTAGCACTCCCCATAGCACCAAGCTAGCACAAATCGTTAGCAGGAACCTTTCAGGACATTCTAGATTCAAAGCACAGGAAACATGAGTGAGGTCTAAATATTTCTAGGTTCAGCTATCTCAAATCCTCAGTCTGACATCCCCACCTCCAATCCTCCCTGGACGGTAGTAAGTCTCCTCAAAATTCCGAAGTTTTAAAATGTTGGATATTAGTAATATGTGGTTTGCCTAATACTTTTATTGACCCTGTAATATACAAATCTTCAGGGAAAGGGCAAAGGAATCTTTCATTACCTTTTAAAATTGGGTTAATGTGTCATAGGGAAGAAAATCTCAGAGAGCAAAGAAAAAAAAAAAAGAAGCATACCTGATTAATTTTAAAAAGTTACCCGACGTCTTCAGGTGGTAAGAAGAAATAAAATAAACAATGCAATAGCATTCTTTAGGCCGCTTCATCTTGCAATGTTAATGGCATGCTACAAGAAGCTGACTACTGTTTATTGCTAAGGACCAGGCAGGCCTAGAACTTTCCAGGAGGTCCTGATGTGCATGGAAAGAGTTATAAAACAGGTACATGTTTGGCTGGCTATGAGTGACAAAGTCATTGAGTGTTCAGCCTGTAACACCCTTGACATAGCCTGGGTTTCCTTTTTGCGGCATTGCTTGAATACCTTACTGCTGCCCTCGTCCCGTTGCGTGATGGCTTTCTGCTGACTCTGTCCCATTTCCCCCAGGAAGACTGTGTATGCAATACAGTACTTCTTAACAAACTTGTTTGGTATAAGAAATAGCTTGTGTCATACTCTTTGGATCCCATTTTTTCTATCTTCTTTATCTTCGGATGCCCTGCGCCTTCCTTCTTAGGATCCTGTACTTGGAGAAACACCAGCTGGTCCAGGTCATGTACTGTTATAAGTAAGTAAGTAAGTAAGTAAATAAATAAATTTTATAAGTAAATAACTGAAGTTATTTTGTAAACATATGTTTCTATTGAAGACAGAATATTGGTAACTACATGCAAAAGAATATCAAGTAATATCATAGCCGAGTTGTAGTAGCTTTGAATATAGTTGTCCCATGGAAAGTGGAATTGTTAAAAGTTGTGGTCTTATTGGAGGAGCAGTAGTCTTGTTAGGAGAAGTATGTCACTATTGGGGTGGGTTTTAAGCTCTCCTCCTATGCTCAAACTCCTCCCAATGTATGGAATGAGAGCCTCCTCCTGGGTGCCTTTGGATCAAGACATAGCCCCATTCTTGCCCCATGCATTCTTAACCCCATGTCTACCTAGGCACTGCCATGCTTCCAGCCGTGATGCTAATGGACTAAACCTCTGAAACTGTAAGCCAGCTCCAATTAAATGTTTTCTTTTATAAGAGTTGTCTTCGTCATGGTGCCTCTTCACAACAATAAAACCCTAGCTAACACATTCTAAACTACCATAATAAGACCTAGAAGCTACCCAAGTTCAGATATAGGTAAATGTGTGAGAAAAACTAGATACATCTGCACAATTTTCTGAATGATTCTTAATGATAATAAGTAATAAAGCCTTGGTATATAAACTGTTGAAGATAGATTTTTAAAGCAAATACATTAAATAAAACAAAACAAACAGTGTCTATTGTCATATGTTCGTATACACACACACACACACACACACACACACAGAACGCAAGCTGAGCTGCATGCAGTGACAATGTTTGCAAGACAATTCATGAAGGACTGTGAAGTGGTGGAGGAAGGGAAGATTGCCTGTGGGCCATGGAGACTTTGAATAGGGATGGATATGTTCATCATCTTTATTATAACAAAATAGATCAGAAATACCTCCAAAATATGAAACACATTGTATGTCAACTACTTGATGACAATCTCTTTTAAAAGTGTGTTTAGTGTAGTGGTTTGAACGCTTTCAGAACTTTACTGTATTTTCTAATTTCTTACTACATTTCTGGTAAGAGCCTATCTACACACTTCAAATATATTTTTTGAAAGAAGATTTTTCCTTCATTTGCTATTCTGTTTCTTGATGCACAGATTAGCATCGACCCATTTCCTGCCTTATTTTCTCATGACCTCTTTTATGCCCCTTCATTCCAAGTTAATTTGATTTCTGAAAGGCTCAGCAAAAAAGAAAAGCGAAGTTTTATACCATTTCCTATAGTACAAGCCATTGTGGTCCTGTAAGTTGGCATTAAAGAATAAAATACAGTGATGAAATTAACATATGATCAAGGTTATAACTTCATACAATAAAGATAAAAGATAATGTAAGAGATATTAAGTTCTTAACTTTAAGTCTTTTGTCCCAAGATTGTCACTGTGAAGTTAAGATGTCAACATGCATGTGTTGGTTTTCATCTCTGTGTAAGGCATCTGACAATTTATAAGAAGAAAGGTTTATTTGGCTCATGGCTTCAGTCCACATTCATTTGATCCTACCCACTTGGACAGAGAATATTCTTCCTTACTTGACAGCTGTGAAGCTTAGAAAGACAAGAAGGGGCAAGACAAGGCATCCTCAAGGATATACCCCTAATTGAGTCTAACCCCTGACACTTGTAACTCAGGTTTGAGTGCATGAAGCTTTCGGAGGGATACTTCATAGGGTGCAAACTATAACCAAGAAAATTATAGTCTATGTAACATACACAAGTGTGAATACATTTTGTTCATGCTCTCGTTATATAATAATCCACTAATACTGCCTGCCACATACTTTCCACTAATACTGCCTGTCACATACTTTCCACTAATATAACCTGCCTTCCACTAATACTTCTTAGATATTCTAATGTACTTGGAAATGGCTTTTAGCTCAGAGCCACCTTCTTGTTTTTCGTTCTGTGAATATATCAGAATATTCATTGGAAATAAGTTTCTGTTTCAAAGAGTTTGTAGCAATTTGTAGCTCACAAAATTGCAGTATTTTTTTTTAATTCTGCTCCGATGCCTTTTAGTCTTTAGTGACAAACTCTTTAAGTTCCACCAGGTGGCAGAGCAACCACAGGCCAGCGGATGGGAAGTAGAAAACAAAGGGAACACAGAACTGTTGAGTCAGCAAAATGTTCTCTTTCCTGTTGGTGAAGACAAGCAAACAACCAAACAAATAAACAAAAAGGCCAAATTTCAGAAACACCATGCTTTATCACACTAGGAATTATTTCTCACAAAATAACCCGTTTTTTGCCTTGGTGGGCATGGAATGACATGGCTCCTGCCCGGGCCAAGTCCAGCAGGAGTATCAATGGGTGCTGTGAGAATACGGCTTGTTTGTATAATAATGTGCATATATTTACCTTTCTCCTTCAAGGAATGTCCTCCTTGATAACATTAGAGACTCCATGATAATTAGAGACTGTATGAGTCAGTGAGACAAAGGTGTGGCTAATGTCTCAGCAAAACGGTAAGTGCTGGGACCTTCTGGACAGCCCTTAAGGGTGTGGAAAAGAACTCAAAAAAGATGAGTTGAAAAACATATAATTTCTCAACTATGCAAAATGTAAGGATGCAATATGAAATTGTATGGGGGGGATTCACAAATCGAAAGGAACAAACTCGTCTGTGCAGAGCTAACTTGTCAGAAAGACACAAGGAGGGAGATAAAGAGAGGTAGGGAGTTCTAGCAGCAGGGAGACCCGCCCAGCTAAGTTTTTTGTTTATACTTTCAAGGACAGGCAGATTCCTGAGTTCAGGATCAGCCTGGATAGAGCAAGGTTAGGCCTAGGTGTGGTAGAAATGGTAATTTCACCCAGCCAGCTTAGCATCTGAGTTTCATAGAGTCAGGCAGATCTCTGGATTCTTTTGCAAAGTTAAAAAAAAAAATGTGCTTGTTGTCTTCTAAGATTTAAGGGGATGGGGTCATGAGATGCAGATTCATGGGATAATCAAAAGGAACCTGGAGTAAATGACTAGATTGATATGTAAAATAAAGACAAGGCTTATGATCTGCAAGAGAAGAGTTATCCAGAGAATTTTATTTTATTTTTTTTTAGGATGGCAAGAGAGGACTGCTTGGAGAACTGTCTCAAGCAGAAAGTAGAGAGAGAGCTGTCTGGAGATCTCCAGAGAAAGCAGAACAGAAAAAAAAAAACAACCCTGAAAGCTGTCTCAAGCAGAACGTGGACTCCAGCTTGGGCCCACGATGTTTGCCGTTCCCAGACACCCCTTCCCTCAGAACTCTTCTCCAAGCTGAGGATGTTCCTTGGCATGGTGTGTGTGTGTGTGTGTGTGTGTGTGTGTGTGTGTGTGTGTGTGCATATGCTTCCATTGTTGATGGGTTATAAATAAGCTATCCACAAAGGAAGCACATCAGAAAACAAGCCAGTGAATCAGAGGGAGCCACAGCATTTGGTCAGGACTGACAAGCTGGGAATCCTTGCCATACAAGCTTGCCCAGTTAAGTTGTACTAGGAACCAAAGAGATAAAGCAATTTAAATGATCTTTACTAGAGAGAGGCGAAAACCAGCCTTCTATTGCATTAACAAACCTTGGTCTAAAACCAGGCTCTGGTGGTTCATGCCCATTCAGAGGAATTTGTAGAGCATGGTCTTTAACTGCCAGTAAAATCAATCTGATTTTACGTCAACCTAGGACCAGGTAAAACCGAAACTAAGTACCACACCTTAGTGAACAGATTATTGCTACATGGTTTTCATCAGGATTGGAAATATCAAGGTACTAAGAAAGTGGCCCATCCATGTCTGACAGTACGAAGCCAGACCTGGACAAGTATTGTCTATAAGCGTCCAAAAGAACTCTGCTGGGAAATGGTAGTTAAGACTTCGGGACCACCAAGGGCTTTTGTAGCATGTCTGTAGTAAGGCTGCAGTGAAGACCCGAGTTTTGCGCAGGAAGCTAAGACGCTGCTTTAAATTCAAAATATCTTTTCATCCCCTAGGCCAGAAGTCAAATAAAGTATGCTGTAGCAGCTCTCTATTTTCTGCTCCTGTAGTAACATGAGGCACAAAAGAGGCATAATTATCCCTTGGTATCTACATAACAAACCAGAATAATTTCCAAAGAAGCTTAAAATCAAGACAAATCAGACAAGAATCATGATTAAATAATTACTGATTATCCATAAGAAGGGAAAAGGCCAGTGTGAATTTCTGTCAGAGCCTGGGAACCACTCATCACTAACTCCTTGAATCTGAACAAATCTAAGCCGCTTTAATAAATGGGAAAATCACCTTGTCATTGGTGTCGCAGTTCCATTCCATGTGAAGGGCATGCCACATTCTCTGCACAGTTCCTTCTATCTCAGTTGACATTCTTTTTTCTCACTCAACCCCCTCCAGTGACACAACTTAGATTCCAACATTTTCACAGAGCAGCATCAACCCAAAAGTGGGCTGGTTCAATGCCCCCCTACTCTGCTAAACATTTAGTACATACTGATACACAAAGATAGAATTCCCACGATCAGGAGATCTTTAAAATTCAGCTTGTGGCTGTCTATTTATTTAGCATTATGCTACTGTGTTTCTATATGTCTACAATTTTCAAAAATTTGCAAGGGTTCATGGTATTTCAATTATGACCAGGTAGTATAAAGTTGACCACGAGATGGCGATGTTTTATAGGACAAGGCTCTGAGAAGGCTCTAGCATCTTCTGAAGTGTGTTAGACAAACTGAACTGAAATCTTATTTCATGTCAGTAACAATTTCATTAGTCAGTGTACTGATTGGCTACTTGTAGATTTTCACATAAATTTTAATGGAGTCCCCATGGAGACTCCTCTAGTGACATTCTAAGATCCTCACAGCATATGAAGCTGCACTCCACTTAAGGAGGAACCTGAGTTTGAGTGGGATCTAATATCACATGTGAGCATCCAAGTTCTTTAGATTTATTCCCTAAGTGAAGTGAAATTATATAAATATGTAGAAAATGATCGTTGTAAATTCTGCATGTAGTTACTGTGATTATGAAATTGTGTAACAAATGTAAATATTGACCCCAAAAAGCTTTTAAAAATAAATACATAAATACACATTCTCATATGCTAATGTGTTGGAAATACATCTCAACTTCACAATGAGTTGTATTTATTCTCTTAAAATATGTTTGCACAACAATTTATGTAAAGCACTTTAAACAAAAATCTTTTCTTCAGATCATCAAATTAAGGGAATTTTATATCTTATTTAGGGTATTATCAACAATCAGTATTATATTTAGTTAAATATTTGCTAAGCACCTGCCATATTTGAAGTGCTTAAGAAATGACAGTGAATAGAATAGAGGGCAATGTCTATCCTCAGGAAAATCAGACAATGACCATCTTTTTTAATACACAGAGAGGCAATGAAGGTAGACCAGAAGGCTGCTTACACTGGGTATGTGGTGTGGTAGTAGAGTATTTGTCTAAAACGTGTGGGTCTCAGGGTCTATCTCTAGTATCCCCTAAAAGTAAACAAATAAAAAAGGCTTCTTACCAAAGATATTTACATTAAATTTGTGTTGAGAGAAAAACGACCTTGCTGTAATCTAAGAAAATAAAATGTACAAGAACAAGACAGACCAAGGTCTTCACAGTATAAATATGAATTGCTGGAAGAATGGAGGGGGAAAAGGTGGAAATGGGCAAACGGCAGACCATGTAGGGCATCGTGGCTTTCCATTAAAGCAGCTCAGTTTTAAGCTGAAGCATGACGTCATTGTATTATTCTGTGTATGTTTCACAGACATAAACATGATATAAACAATAAATGATGAACTGAATTGCTGTTATATTGCTTAATAATTCCTAAACTAGAGAGTGTTTATAAACCACGGCCATTATACTATCTGAAGGTTTAAGAATAAACATTCAAAATCCTGTGGTTTGAACAAAATTTTAAGAGTTGCTTATAAGGGAGTAATCTTCAGACCACACCGAAAACATTGAAATTATTTCCCAATGGCATTGAGATCCATGGCACGGGTGCACATTTTCTTGTGTCAAATATAGGAACCGTGTGCATTTCCATCCAGAAGGTGGAGCTGTTGCTCTGAGGCTTTGGTTCAGCCATATTGAATGAGGGCTTTGTCATGTGACCATCATTAATGGTGTGCAGGAGGAACATCTTTCTCTTCTGGGTCCTAAAAAAGCTTGTAAGCTTGCTTCTCTTCCTTCCTTTTCTTTCACTGAAAACCATGTGGGATGTGACAGGTTCCTCTTCCTAAACTACCAGGTAAAAGAAAATGCCCTCCCATCTAATATCCCTGAGAGCTGTTCCCTTAAACCCTCTGCCCATGCACACAGCTTTCTCCATTCCCAGCCAGGTGCCGGGCATTGTTTCAGACCTTCCCAGTTGTGTTCTGTCTTCAACCCAAGAGCTCCTTTGTATCCAGTCCTACTTTTGAGGTGAAGGATGAAGGTTAGAGATGAAAGAGAACTTCTATTTTAGTGACAATTTTCCCTATGTATCTTTTCCCCACTCGTATTCATTCACCTTAAATGGCTTTCATGCAGATTAGAGGCCAAAGGTCCTTTGTCTCAAGGGCCTTTTCCTTACCACAGATCTAGTGGTAAATCACAACAGGGGTTGGGGGTAGTGTTGGGGGATGAAAGTCTGATTTATGTCCCCCAAACTTGTCAAGGTCCTCCCACAGTAGGAACTGTGGAGTTATTGATAATTGAGGTAGGCATTCTCTTACCGGTCGAAAGAACATTCAGATCAAGCAAACCAAGGCCACTATCAATATTTGTAAGAGCGTGGGAAAGACTGCTGAAATGTGAGGTTCTGAAGATCCCAGGCATTTGACAACACCCCGGGGTTGCTTCAGAAAATTTCTCTGGATGCTTACAGTAAGGATTAGACTAGCATTGCTGTTTACTTTTAAAGGCTGTGCTAGTTTCCCTCCTATCTCTGCACAAAGATGCCCTTCCTGAGTTCAAGAAGACCAGTCCTACTTAACAGAGCAGCACTTCCCATTGCTGGACTACTATGCGCAAAGAAGTGATTTACTGAGAGGAAACAAGGAAGACAGGATCATTAAGACGGGAAAATATTCAGCTCATATTAGTAATGAGATAGTAAGAGCTTTGAGAAGACTTTTCTGTTAAAGACTCCATCAATACTACATGGAATATGTCTGGTACAACATAGGAGTTGAACATAAGAAGATCCTATGGATGAATGGATGGATGGAAAGACAGGTCATTATAGAGTAAATTAATAAATCCAAGTTCAATCTCTTGTTTCTGAACTTGGCCAGGAGATGAAAATAAAGTATTCCAATTCATCTGATGATCTTTGTGTGAAGACCTGGACAAGCACATATTTTCTCCCAGTATCCTATTCTTTTTAACAATGGGTCTTCAAGAATATCTTTGCAATGCTGGGGAATAAGAGCTGAGTATTTAGACCTTAAGGAAGAAAGCAGATGGAGTGTGGGGCGGTGGGTTGTGTAGCAACCTGGTCCCAGTCGAGCAAAGGCCTGGAATCCCGGAGACCAGGTGGGTGGTGATTTCTGCCTGCATGGGATAGAAGGTGTTCAACCATGCCTCCTAGGCCCCTGGCTTCTGTCTCAGCTACAACTGCCCACAGCCCCCTTTGCAGAGAGGCGTGTGGCAATCAGTCATGAAAATAAGGTTTCCCCACACCTATTCACAGTCCAAGCCAATTGAGAAGTAACTGCTGTTGAATCCTGAATCACTGTATATAAATCCCAAACTGTATATGAACCCCAAAACTGTATATAAATCCTATCCAGGGAATTAAAAGGGTGTGAGAACTACTCCATCATCTGAGCCTTTTGTTCTAAGAGCTGTAACACTTGGGAAGAGGTCTGCCTGAAGCTCTGCTGCACTCCTCACCGGCTGGTCAGCCTCTCCTCAGACCAGCTGGACCAGACTCAGTGCAAGGCCCTACCTGGCTCAGTGCAGTGAGGCTCAGAGTAACCCAGTAACCTGAGGGCACTCCCTGCCCATGCTTGCTTCCCTTCTCAGAAACTCTGACATCAGGCCAGGGCAGAGATCTCCATGGAAGGCCTCTGGTACACAGGCTCAGAATGGAGGAAGTAGGTTACTGGGAACCAGAGTCCTGAGAACTAAACTAGAAAATGAGGAAAGAAATCTAAATTATCCTAAAGAATCGTCAAATCTACACGTTATCCTAAAAAAGATGGGGGTGAGGGGAAGTTTTAAAGAAAACAGAAAAAAAATCGTTAGATGATGTGTTACTTTGCTTTCTGTTACAGTTAATAAAACCCTGACCAAAAAGCAACTTTGGGAGAAAATGTTTAATTTCCACTGACAACTCTCAGATCCCACCCCATCATGGAAGGAAGCTAGAGGAAGAATTCACAACTGAAACCTGAAGGCAGGAGACCATGAAGGCATGCTGCTTCCTGGCTTGATTCCCAGGATCTCATTTCAGGTACCTCTCTTACACCTCGAGGACCACTTGCCTGGGAATGGTGCCGTCCACAGTGGGCTGGGCCCTCCCACACTAATCATTAATCAAGAAAATGCTGTGTATTCTACCCTACATCTCAACTTGATGAAGTCAGCTTCTCAGTCAAGGGTCCAGCTGCCCAAGTGACTCTAGTTTGAGTTGACCTTAAATAAAAAATGAAATAACCAGCACAATCAGACATTAAATGGACATCTCAATGTCTGTCCTGCACTCACCTTCTCCAAGCTAGCTTGTGTGTGCCGTCCTCTTTGCACACATCCTGTCTTCCTCACCCCTCCATGGTATAGTAATATAATGGCCTGATAAATAAATTCCCCAGGATACAGGATAGAAAATAGCATCTTTCAGAAGAAAGATGTGTCTGCACAACTACTTAAAATCACATTGGAATAGAGAAAAACACAATCGTTGAATAATTAGAAAATGGTCTTTAAGCAATAGTCTTGGCTTTCAAAACTCAAAACTGGTTAGCTTCACTGTGTGGCGTTATTGGTCTTAGTGAATTTTAAAAAGAAAGAAAGACAACTTGAAATTTAGTGTGTATGTGATCAGAATACTTTAGAGATATTTTGATCGTGTGGCTAATAGTGAACTTGCAGAGTTATGGGGAAAACTGAAAGGCAGTTTCAGATGTATGTCAAAGTCAATAATGCCATTATGATATACGTATTTAATGTACTTTTTATCTAACATGAGTTGAAAAAGTTTTCTATGAATTCAGATATTGGTATTGCCACTATTCAATCCACTCAGAAAATATTGTAGCTGAAGATATCTTCAATGTATATTTGTCCAGAGAGTCATTGGATGGGCAGTATTAGATATGCTGCCTCTGCCCATTTAAGGTCTCTAAGCATACTAAGAAAAAAGCAGATTGACCTAACCAATAAGGTCAATATGAAATACTTGTTTCTTTCAATCTACATTTCATAGTTTTAGTTGCTTTGAAATTGAAATTTTTTTTTCGGGTTCTCCCAGCTCTGAACTCAACTTGTTTTTTATTCTTTTCTTTGCAAAAAAAGCTAAATGTGCACACACAGATGTGAGAGCAAACCTGAGTACTCAGAAAGGCGGAGGGATCGTATGTTTGAAGCCATTCTAGGCTACACAGTGAGACCTTTCCTCAAAAAGCAGATCTGTGTATACATTCTTACTGCTCCCCACGAAAGCTTCTAAGTTTTCTGGCAGTCTAGAAATTGCACTGCTGGATTGAATAACCACACTAATAATGGGATCCCAGAAAAATATGGATTTTTTATTGGCCATAACCTAGTTACATAACCTCTCTGAATTTGGTCTCCTTATTACTTGTAACAATATGTGTGTAATATCTTACAGTCAACTGTTATGGTGAATGTTAGTGAGATGACACATGAAGCTGTCATAGTGTATGATATATCTGAAGCTTGGTGGCAGCTATTTGGCTATTTTGTTCTTGCTGCTGTTGCCGTTGTTGTTGTTACCATGGTTTTCTGGTTTTCTGTGTAGACCATACCCAGAGCCCCACATGGCCAAACAGTAATGCCTCCCAAGATCAGTTTCCCTGTTATATTGCTACCTCTGTTACTCTTCAGGAACCACCTATAGTTTTGCTGTTGGGAGAGCTTCACAAATCCCAGT
This sequence comes from Mastomys coucha, assembly GCF_008632895.1. NCBI lineage: Eukaryota > Metazoa > Chordata > Mammalia > Rodentia > Muridae > Mastomys > Mastomys coucha. Next base: position 178,128,923 of record NW_022196905.1, on the reverse strand, counting down.
CTGAGTTGTTCATCCCTTACCCCACTCAAACTCTGTTGATAGTTCTGTTGCAAGCTGACCAAGCAGCACTGTCACCTAGCTGTGTATCTTACCCCAATAGGCTCTGAACCTCACATGTTCAGAAACTGCCTTCTCTGTTCCTAGGCCAAGACAGGACACATAGTACGTTCTTAATAAAGGTTTCTCTAAAGGAATGGCTGACCTGGGGCTGACCTAACCTTCACCATATTCGTAATCTCACAATTCCCATAGTAGTTTCTGAGAAGATTGCAAAATCAATCCACTCTGTCTTTTCCCAGGGTGGTGGGAGGGACTGCTTATCTAGTTCCTTTGATTTGGGGCCAGACGGAATTACTGTTAGCAGGATTGCTCCGCTGCACATAGGAAAGCTTCTGCTGTATTTGTTTTCTTTATTTCCTCTTTCAATCTCCTTTTGTCCTGCCGTTCAGACACGGATAAGGCTGTGTTCCTTCATGCACCAAATGTCTTCCATGCAGATAAAAATTGGAGACACAAAACTGGAAATGGCTTTGCTTTTCTGCATAATTCAACTTTTTCTTGTGTTATTTGAATTTTCCAATTAAAGAATAGAAAAGATCTGCCTATGGTTGAAAGGTCTCACTATTCTACTAAAATGTTATTTCTCTCCTTTATCAGAAAATAACATGACCAATGTTTTAGAAACTTTTAGAAAAAATAATTAAAGGCTTAAAACGTTCACAGCAGTTCGGCAACTAAAGGACACACAGATCATCTGTCTCTTTCTTCTTTTTTATTCTGTTTCTGCTTCTTTTCAACAGAACTTTTGTGATTTTTTTCCTGATAAATTCAGTCATTCAGCTGAATGGATAATCATGCTTTCCTTAGCCACCTATTTGAAGACAGGCTTAGATGTTGTCTCTTGAACTTATTTCATGAACTTAAAGCTATCTAAATCTTATTTTTCCCCTGATGGAATGGACCCCACTATGATGCAGCTTATCTAAAATCTAGTAGTGGTTTTGAGATCTTGAACAAGTTTTGTAATGATTTTAGTTAAATAAACTTCCTTTTAGAATTATTTTTAAAAGATAATTCATTTGAAGAAATCCTTATATCAGGGTTAATTATACAATGCAAAACAGATTTTAAGAGAAGAATAAGACAAAAAAATCCCATGCTAGGTACATAAAATGTCCATTGTATACAGCCATTTTTGACTATCTTTATGTCTGAGGTTGGAGGCATCTGATGGAGGCATCTGATGATGGAGGCATCTGATGGAGGAATCTGATGGAGGGATCTGATAGAGGCATCTGATAGAGGCATCTGATGGAGGAATCTCATGGAGGGATCTGATGGAGGCATCTGGTGATGGAGGCATCTGATGATGGAGACATCTTATGGAAGCATCTGATGATGGAGGCATCTGATGGAGGCATCTGATACAGACCACCACAGCCAAGCCAAAAGGCTAGAGGTAATTCCTTCTAGATGAAACTGCAAGTTTATAAATGCCCTCAGAGTGTGGGGGCAAATAGATGTTCCATACTGAACAATAGCTTTAATTTTTTAAAGGTTGGTTTGTAAATTGAAGAAGAAGAATAGTAGTTATGAGTTCAGATGTATCTGAGATCATCTCATTCCTAACCTGGACATGTTAAGTACATTGTAAATGCAAATACATAATCATATGTGTTGTACATGGAGGACACATGAAGGGTGACCTTGCTCTCCAAAGAAAAACAGGAGTTTACATTATTAAAGGGTTGCAGAAACTAAACGTGCTCTTTGACTTCTCTGGTGATATTTAATCATTAGGCAAAATAATCTTCATTAGCATTATCTTCTCCTTTTTTAGTCAAATTATCAATATTTTCTTATTTATGCATCTCATGATTTCAGGTTAATCATATGGCTATAGAGAAATATACTGTATTTTATTTTAACTGGTATAATTTCAAGTCACACTTACCCATAATACAGAAAAATTGAAAGTTTGATACTATAACAGGAGAAGACACAAAAATGCAGTTAATACACATTAGTAGAGGCTAGCATCCTAAGATAGGCCATTTGATTTCCCCATTTATAACCATCGGGTATTTACATGGATCTTTAATATTTTAAGCTCATATACAACTATATTCTGTGTAATAATTAGTTCTATAAAATATGATGAAGTCTATTAAAGGAATAATGTAATCAAAAATTATCCTTGAATAAACACTGGATGGTCTCCATCTTGTTATCCATTAAAGAAAGCATTTGTTTGCCAGTACATTTTCTGTACAAGGATCAAAACTAGAAGCTGATGGGTCAAGAAGAAAGAGGTCAAAATGGAAGAAGTGGATCTGTGGACTGAGGATGCTACAACGGTTTTCCAAGGCAAGCGAATCAAAATGGATTTCAAATAGCAAACATTGATACAAGAGCATATGTCACATGCCTAGATACTTACTCAATGTCCAGATTGAAAACAATCATATTGTGTTATTGAAAAGTAAATATACTTACTCAGAATCCGCATGTTCCTTCACTCAGTCCCTCAGAGATGTAGACATTCTTGGGTTTCTGTCAAGTCCGTGTTTCCACAGTTGCAAGCCATGAGTGTTATTATTAGCTAAGACACAAGAATGTGCCAATCCTGCTTATGCAATATCAGGGCTCTAGAATACAAAGTGTGCCAATAATATTAATCACTTGGTACAAATGGCAGAAAGATTATTGAATAATAAGGATCATATCCTTTAGGTTTTATACAAGGTATTCCAACCAACAATTATTCAGAAGTATAAGTATTAGTTTATATTTATGTGATTTATCACTCCCAACTATTGAATATCTTTAGTGTATGGTCAATGGAAATCCTAAAACATTGAATAATTATTTGCTGCTAACTAAGAACAGATTATATTCCAATCTTGTGCAATTTATTGTCCATGTGATATTTATTAGTTCTTGGCTGGTTGCTTCCATGATTCTTCCAAACTTTTTTAACTAACATTGTTCTGAATTGAGCTTAGTGAGCGAAATGAGTTCCCATTTTATTATCAAAGTTTCCAGAACATAATAATAAAACCAGTGATGCAATTATATAAATATCACTATTGCCTAGCAATAAAAAACAACAAACAAATAAGATAAATATCCACTGAGGCACACACTAGACAACTAACACAATGTTTTCTTTTATCAGTTATAAGCCTGTAAGTTTGAGTTCATCAAGGGTAACACTACCCTCTCCATACATTTTTCCAATGGCATCCTTTTTTTCATGTCTGTATTTTTCTAACATTACTAAGAAATCATTGAGTTGATAAATTTTTTAAAAGTATATTACAAAAAAGCAATTTATAATAAATGATTACTAAATTCTAGTAGTTAAGAAAATATACTGCTAATTCACAACAAAAGAAATATTTTAAAATAAACATGCTTATTCCAAAAACACTTGAAACACTCATTTCCAACAATCAAATCAATACTTCTCAAGAATTTAGGATCAAAATAGTTCTTCGACCTCTGCTTTTCTCCACTTTGCTCCATTCCTCTTAATGACATCTGCTTTGATGAATCATGTCACTCAATGTATTAACTATAGAAACCATTTGTTGACTTTCTGATGTGATAGAGAAGAAATTAGAAACTTAAGACACATGTCTACTTCTCTACCTTTTTTTAAAAAAATCACATTGCCTGCAGGTGCTGTCCTAATTACGATTGCAAACTTAAATAACTACTTCCAACTCTCTCTCTGTGACCTACTAGGGGTCACCTAATTCTTGCTTCCTTGCAAAATACATTTCCCTATTGCATTCATTCCTTCCATACCTAATGCACCAACTATTGATTTACTTTAATATCATTGGCCTTCATAATATTCATATTCTGCTTGGTTTGGTTAATCTCTACAATGAGTCAATTGGTGAAGACTTAAAAATAACCTTTCATTATCTTACCATTGCTAATGCTGATTGTTCCATATGAATACTTCAAAGATAATGACTTTTTCATGTAAAAGCCAAGTGTTGAACCTTCTATGCACGCCCCCCTACCCTAGTATCAGATGCAGCATGCTGCCCCAAATTCCACCTCCTAAGTTCACAACTGAAAGATTTCTCCAAGACAACCCCATCATTTCAGTCTTAATCTAATATACCGGTACTGCTGCCCTGTGACAGTAACTGGGGCTACACAGCTTTGTGCTCCCGGTGGGTTGTGAGCTTCCAGCCACCCACCCAGGAACTCCTTGGAACCACGAATGAAAGACATACACACATTAGCTTATTTTTTAAATGCCTTGGCTAGCTCAAAAGCTGGGCAGTTCTGATCCTCCGCCCGGTCCCTCCGGTGCTCCTGACTCAACACCCTCTAAATCTTTCCTGCCCTGTTCTTTCTGAGCGGGCCCCCTAGTCTTTGCTGCCCAAGATGCTTCTGGTCAGCCCTTCTGGGGGCCACGTTCCTTCTCACCTACATTTCGGATGACTTTTCTTCTGCAGCACTAAATCTGAACCTTCTCCCTCTGAAACCTGGCGATTCTCCCTTCCTCTTCCAAGCCTGTGCAATCTAAAAGTTCCGCCCCTCTCTCTCCACCCAGCCATTGGCCTTTGGCTCTTTATTGATCAGTCAAAAACCAATTGGGGGCAACGACCTTTAGCGATTGGACACGCAGCTTTCCAATTAATTTAAAGCATTAGAACCAATCCCCAAGAGTGCCTGACTGAGCATCTAGAATGTTCTCTTATTTCATTGAGCTTGACCTACTGCATACAGAACATACTTTTATCTTACTAAATATGCTAAAAAGTATTCTCCAAAACTTCAAAGGCAGGTGTAGAATGCAAAATTTCGGAGAACATGCCTATTGAAAATGTATTCGTTTTATACTCGCTCTTATTTATAGCTTGGCTGGATATAGAATTTTAGCCAGAAAATGAGTTTTCCCTCTCTGAATTTTAATGTTCTATAATACTATCTCTTTATAACCAGTGTGCTAAAGGAGAAACTTATACTGGCCAGCTTGTGCTTCTTTCAAATTTGCATCTTCTCTTGTGAAGCAGTATGAAGCATAAATGTATTGCTCTTTCCATCTATAAAATGTTCAGACAATTAGCTATTTCTTTTGTGGTGGTTCTAAGAATTTTACCCATACATTTGCAAATAAATGCAAGGCAAATGCTCTGCTGAAAAGCTGTAGTCCTGGCCCAGTCATATATTTATCAGAAATGCTTAGGTCCAGAAGTACTTTGAATATTGAAAGCAATAAAACATTTAACATATCTTTATTTGCATAATGACATAGTTCAAAGATGAAAACACATTTTAAACACAAAATTTATTTATATTCCATGTACACCCAGCATACACAGTCTGCAGGTAATTCCATACCTCTCACATTAACTCAAGTGTACAAGTTTCCCCTTGTAGCATCATACCGATGCTAAAAAAGTTTAAGATTTTATTTCAAGTTTTAGATATTCAAATTATAACTAATAAGCTTATACTTTAAACTTGAAATGACCCACTGGATCTAGGTTATGACTGGAATGTTTGTATCCTACCAAATATTATATGCCACATTACTAATTCCACATTGACTGTGAGATATTTGGGAGGTAATAAAGACATTAATGCATTCACAGGAACATACAAAGAAGGTCTGAAAAGAGAGATCAGTGGTTAAGAGTACTTGTTGCTGTTACAAAGGACCAGCACCCACATGGCAGCTCATAACCATGTCCCTAACAGAAAAAAACAGTGCCGTTTTCTGACCTCTAAACTTACCAGGTACATACCTGAGATGCATGCATACAGGTAGGTAAAACCTCCTACATATAAAATAAAATAAATAAGCTTTAAAAAAAATAATAGAAAGAAGACTTGCCAAACTGTGTGAAATAAATGCTGCTTGTGTTACTGGGCATTGGTCTTCTGTAACAATACACCATACCAAGATATTGTCTTACCTTTTCTATCCATCCTTCTAGTCTCTTCCTTTCTCCATTCTGTAATCTCAGTGTTTGCCTTCACATATTAGTTTTATTTTTACAAGTTGTCTTTTTATTATTCAAGAGCTCTTTCTTATTTACTGATGAAACAGACCCCCAAAGTGTAGAAAAACTTTATGTATATGTCAAAATGCACTGGATTGAAAATATATGATTTAACGTATATATGTTTTATATTAAGCCTAGGCTTATCACTCCACCTGCACTGGTACAATTTCTAATATCAGAACCACTTCTTTCTCCCACTCAATAATAGGCAGTCTTTAGTACATGTCTCCTAGGTGGTTCTGGATGTTGTCGAGTTGAATATATCAACCATCACATATTATCTGGACATATCTGTGAGGGATTGTCTAGATTAGGCTAATGGAGGTAGGAAGACCTGCTGTAACAGTGCTCAAAAGTGTCCCATGAGCTTGGGTCCAGAACTAAATGCACAGGAGAAAGCTGGGTGCTTGCATTCACCACCTGTTTCCTGACTGCCAATGAAATGCAAGCAGCTAGACACTGTGCCCTTGAACTGTGAACCAAAATAAGCCCTTCCACCTTTAAGTTGCTCCAGTCAGGATACTTCATAAACAGTAATGGGAGCAGTAAGCAATATAATACATGCTTCACATATATAAGTATCTTCCTGGACTTAGAATACAATCTGCACATCTTAACTTATACCTGGTCTTTCTGTTCTCTAGCATTTTCTCTGAGCTTGTTCTCTGTATTAAGCATCCTCCTGGACTTAGAATATGATCTATACATGTTAACTTACACCTGGTCTTTCTTTTTTTTTATTAGATATTTTCTTTATTTACATGAAACCTGGTTTTTCTGTTCTCTACCATTTTCTCTGAATGTATTCTCTGTATTATGGAAATATCTTCTTCCCTGCTGTGTTTCAGGGTTAGAAGGTTTTCATGTTTTAAAAGGATCAACTTTCTTTCTTCCTTGAAACATTTCACTACATTTCTGAGAGTGGGAACTCTCTTTCCAAATGGTTGCTGTACACCTCATTCCTTCTCAACACTTAAGTATCACCAGACTCCAAGTCTTCTAGGAGTCCCTACCTAAGCCTCTGTGTAAAGATCTAATCTTATGTTTCCCTTATAGATCATGAATCACCATGAGAAAGAATCTCGCTTTGTTTACCTGCTCCCCGGAGCAGGAGAAAGCTTTGTGATTGACAAGGTTGTCTTTTAATGACACAGATACATAACCTTCCATGACACATTCAGTCTTTACGCTCATAAGCTTCCATCTGAGTACTATCTCCCTTTAAAAAGACTTACACAGAACATGCATAATTTTGGAACTGAAGATTCTTGTAGGGATTTGGGGATGCCCCTTATTTTGTGATCATTGACAAATTAGCCTTTGGGTTTCATTGATTAGTGGAATGAAGAGTGTGATGATGACCACCACTGACACAGCCTGAAGAAATGACTACTCCCCTAAGTATAAAAGTAGTAGGCACTGGTACATTTTAATCACATTACCCATTGTTGCTATAAACATACAGAATATTACCCTTGTCTGCCTTAGCCTTATTCTTAACTATTCCTACTTACCACGGACGTCCAACACAGGACACTGGCAGGTTTCCAAGGAAGTTCCTCCTGTCATGAATCAACGTGAAGAGTAAGATGCTGTTAGTCTATGTTGGCAGGGCATCTGTCCCTGTCGCCTTCACAAAGTCAACCACATGGAAAGTTCATGGCAATGCCTTGTGCTTTCAATGTCTCTTCTCCAGTTTAACAATCTCCACAGTAAGCATCCCCTATGTGCCACAGCTGCTATCTTCTCAGTGAACTCATTTTTTTTGTCATTTTTCAATGTTGTATTTAGTGCACAGAACTTCGCAGTATGCTTACAGAATTTTCCCACCGAGGCCTCACACAGCGAGGCTGCCATCTCTTGAATTTGTGTCACTCATCATGGCACAAGCATACTGCCTCAAGAGGCATCATAGAAAGGCATGCTGAGGCTCTCTGATCTCACCGCATGTGTTTTTGGTAAGTAACGTCAGCTTATACATGAAGCTCTGTGATGACTGTTTAACCCCAATTCAAGAGTTTCGTGATTCTTAATACATACCAGCAACATATTTGATTGACTTCCTGTCTACTTTTCCATGAATTTAAATGGGCAACAATTTGAGTACTAAAGTACATCTTCAACTACCTGACCCCCAACTTAAATCCAAATATTGTCCCATGCGCATCATTGTGTGACGCATGCTGGCATTCATACTCACTCGTTACCAATGAAGTTTTGTAAATACTGGCATCTGGGCTTCATGCTTGTGTACTCACACCATCTGGTGGATGTTATTCCCTTGCAGAATATAAGAATGACATAGTATTCTAGGAAGGCAAGCTTGGCACATACAGCCACATGCATAGAATAGAATGAAAAGGAACAAATTGCTCAGCTAATTCCAAATCTATATTTATTAACAAGCATGGAATAAATGCGAACATCTGGACTACGTAACCACTGGAACAAGTTTAGTCTGAATTCTTCTTACATCTTTATTTTGCTTTTATTAAAACTGATAGATATTTTCTCAGCGTTGTGCATACATTTTGCCCATATTCTGCAGTATATATGTTTTAAAGGAATGCATTTGCCAGTAGAGGATTTTCATTTGACATCTTACGGATATATATGTGTATATTTCATTCTTGCTGTTAGTTGTTAGCTAAATTAATTTCTTATGAATAATTAGCATCCTTGAGTATTGAACCTGTCAGAACGCAGTCTATGAATGAAGCTGTGTAAGAAAGTTCTGAGACCTTGTGAGAAAACTCCAAGTAAACAAGACGAGAGTCTTGAAATTCCTGTTCCTCCACACAAAACAGAATTGTTCTTACAATGTGTTGCTGTGCTCCATCCAGGTGTAGCAGATAGGAGTGAGTTTACTTCAGGCATTGTCATTCATCCACCTCTATGGAGAGACATGTACTCTCTATGTGCAGCCTGTCTTAGCGATACAGCTTTACTCGGGTGACTCATTTCAACCTTCAGAATATAAATTGTCTGATGTTCTGAATAAAGTTGGCTATTGCCTGAGACTTCAGTCAGCCTCATATTGGACCCTGCTCTCCCAGGTTCCTGCTGCCAACTAGAGTGGTAAACAAAACACACCTTTGTAATATTTCTGTGATTTTTTTTATATCACCCTGCTGCATGGGTTCAACTACAAATCTTTTAAAATGTACTTACCCAAAATTTACTGGGAAGTCTGTGAAAACTGAACTCACTGGTTTACTGTGCAGGTTCGATGCTGGCTTTTGCCGTCCCCTCATTAGTCCCTCCCACAGTTTGCTGCAGGACAGTTGATTTTTTTCTCCTCACCCTCCTCTGCCACATTTCTATGCCATATTGAGCTAGGGTTAAATTTATTCTGGGCCTCTCAAGTATAACAGTGCATAGTTCCTTCCTTCCACTTAACACTCTGGTAGAAGAAATGCCATTTGATTTCAACTGAAGCAAATCATTTTTATCTCTACCTTTGCTGAAACATTGATTTTGAAAATATATGAGCCGACCACATAATACATTGAAGACGACTCTCAAATCTCTTGAAACTAATTAACCTAAATGTTTGTGTCTTTCTGAAATCTATGCTAGACCCTCAGTGATAGTATTCAGAGTTGGGGCCTTTTATTTGAAATGAAATTGTGAAGGTGAGCCTCTTGTGATGATGTTGCCTCACTCCATAAGAGATTCTGACCTTATAGAAATCCTTTGTCTTGCTCTCTGCCATGGAAGAGACACAAACGAGAGGAGGACTGTCATTAGTAATCCAAGGAAAGGCACGACACTTTAACCTAGTCTTGCTGATTCCCTAATCTCAGAACTCTGAAGGAACACATAGTCTCTGTTATCTTTGCTATTCAGAGGATGGTATCCTGTTATAGCCTCAACCAAGATACCACAGAAATTGGTGTTAATGGGTAAAAATCAAAGTATGTACAAAAGAGAGTATGGATAGAGAAAGAGATGCTGTAATGAGAGGACATGGGGGATGGTGAATACATCCAAAATATATTGTATACAATTTATAAAGAATTAAATTTTAAAAGCATGTTTTATAAAAACCCAGAATATGAAATTAGAAATACTACTTTGCTTTGCTCTGTCTAGACGTCTAGTTTTTGTTTCTTTATTTATGTGAGAAAAAAATACTCTTTTTTTGAGGGAAGTGTTGATGTATATATTTTTTAAATTGGGATTAGGCCCATTTACAATTGAATAATATTGATTAAGATACTTTGTAATTTCTCAATAATCCCTCACCTTTTCTTCTCAAGCCTTGGTCTTACATTGAACAAATTTTACAAAGATGCACAACTAGACTGTCAGAATGATTATATATAGTTTCCATCCTCCTCAAAACATACAGTTAGAATTCATCAAAATAAAGATGGGAAGGTTCAATTCATTAACACAACGATTAGAAAAAGCTCTAGCCCATGTGCAAAACAGACAAGACAGGCATCCCATAAGTGAGTTTTCAACTAGGGTCAGCAAACTATTTGACTCACAAGGCTAATCCAGAGAACAGGCAATTCCTGTAAATAGTGAGTCTTGTTTCCTTGTTTGTCTACTTTTCTGCTTCTTTTTTAAGCAGCATTTCTTTTTTGAATTTGTTAACATTTAAAAACATATTTTTTATTAGATGTTTTCTTTATTTACAATATCTCTTTTCCCAGGTTCCACTCAAAAAA
>NW_022196905.1:178071752-178117780 GCF_008632895.1 Mastomys coucha | reverse complement strand
TCAGAGCCTCTCAGGAGACAGCTATATCAGGATCCTGTCATCCAGCACTTGCTGGCATCCACAATAGTAGCTAGATTTGATGATTGAATATGGGAAGGATTCGCAGGTGGAGTAGTCTCTGAATTGTCCTTCCTTTACTCTCTGCTCCATAGTTTGTCTCTACAACTCCTTCCATGGGTATTTTGTTCCCCATTTTAAGAAGGAACGAAGTATCTACACTTTGGTCTTCCTTCTTCTTGAGTTTCTCATGGTTTGTGGTTTGTACTTTGTGTATTCTGATCTTCTGGGCTAATATCAACTTATCAGAGAGTGCATACCATGTATGTTCTTTTGTGATTGGGTTACCTCACTCAGGATGATATTCTCCAGGTCCATCCATTTCCCCAAGAATTTCATAAATTCATTGTTTTTAATAGCTGCATAGTACTCCATTGTATAGATGTACCACATCTTCTGTATCTATTCCTCTGTTGAGGGACATCTGAGTTGTTCCCAGTTTCTGGCTGCTATGAACATAGTGGAGCATGTGTCCTTATTACATGTTGGAGCGTCTTCTGGGCATATGCCCAGGAGTGGTATAGCTGGGTCCTCTGGTACTACTATGTCCAATTCTGGAGGAACTGCCAAACTAATTTCCAGAGTGGTTGTACCAGCTTGCAGTCCCACCAGCAACGAAGAAGTGTTCCTCTTTCTCCACAGCCTCGTCAGCATCTGTTGTCACCTGAGTTTTTTATCCTAGCCATTCTTACTGGTATGAGGTAGAATCTCAGGGTTGTTTTGATTTGCATTTCCCTGATGACTAAGGATGTTGAACATTTCTTTAGGTGCTTCTCAACCATTCGGTATTTGGCAGTTGAGAATTCTTTGTTTAGCTCTGTACCCCATTTTTAATAGGGTTATTTGTTTCTCTGAAGTGTAACTTCTTGAGTTCTTTGTATATATTGGATATTAGGCCTCTGTCAGATACATTGGTGTGACTCTAAGCAAGTAAAATATCTGTTTGACAAAAACTTCAAGTCTCTGAAGAAGGAAATTGAAGAAAATCTCAGAAGATGGAAAGATCTCTCATGCTCGTGTATTGGCAGGATTAATATAGTAAAAATGGCCATCTTACTGAAAGAGATCTACAGATTCAGTGCTATCCCCATCAATATTCCAACTCAATTCTTCACAGACTTAGAAAGAGCAATTTGCAAATTCATCTGGAATAACAAAAACTCCAGGATAGCCAAAGCTATTTTCAACAATAAAGGAACCTCTGGTGGAATCACCATCCCAGACCTTAAGTTGTACTACAGAGCTTTTGTGATAAAAACTTCATGGTATTGGTACAGTGACAGGCAGGTAGATCAATGGAATACAATTGAAAGCCCAGAAATGAACCGACACACCTATGGCCACTTAATCTTTGACAAAGGAGCTAAAACCATCCAGTGGAAAAAAGACAGCATTTTCAACAAATGGTGGCTGACTCAACTGGCAGTTAGCATGTAGAAGAATGCAAATTGATCCATTCCTATCTCCTTGTACAAAGCTCAAATCCAAGTGGATCAAGGACCTCCACATAAAACCAGATACACTGAAACTAATAGAAAAGAAAGTGGGGAAGAATCTTGATCACATAGGCACAGGGGAAAATTTCCTGAACAGAACTCCAATAGTTTATGCTTTAAGATCAAGAATGGACAAGTGGGACCTCATAAAATTGCAAAGCTTCTGTAAGGCAAAAGACACTGTCAATGGGACAAAACGGCAACCAACAAATTGGGAAAAGATCTTTTTTTTTAAAGGCAACTTCAACATATGTATATTACCTCTCTTTCTAGTACCATGGGGTTGAGTAAATCAGACTGTGTGACCTTAAGACTCATCATGTCTTTACTATTTACTTTTTGGTACTTTAAAACTGAAAATAAGGTAGCAGACATTTTCAACTAGTATGCAATCAACTAAGACAAACAAACAAACAAAATTACATAATAGAAGCAGCTTTCTAGTTGGATGTCTGACCCATCCCAAAGGAGGGAACCCATGTTTGGAACTGGAACCTGGCCAAGAATCCTTTGGTGGTGAGTTCATATGCACTTAGAGAACAACCCATTGTTAATTTGGTAAACTGGCATAGTATCAAACTGCCTTCTTAATACCCATTTTTATACCTACAGGCTAGTGTAGCTCCCATTCCTCAACAAAGAAGTTTCTTTTAGTAATGGATGACTCTTAGTACAGAGACTCAAGGCTGGCCAGAGTACAGAAATGAAGCAGCTGAAATGTACTCAGTCACACATAAATGGTACATCTATATCAAATCTGCTTCCCTCAAGAGAATCCCAGAAGGGGATGGGATGGTTGGAAGACACCAGGGTCTGCTACTAAACAGTGTCTTCTTAACAAGTCAGAGGAATTGTGTTCGTGAACTTACTGCAGCTATGGCAGCCTACACAAGGAAAGACAGGCTCATGAAACCTACCCCCTAACTAACTGAGGATCCATTAGATTTCATGGCTACTGCAGGAGAGTCCACTCGCTTCAGGAGTGTGGCTCATCATAGGTTGCCCATCCCTCATTGGATGGCCCTACATCCATGCACATGTGGATATGAGAGGGGCACAGGAGAGGCCTAGAACATTGCAAGAAGAAACAAGAAGTGATTATAATCAAAATACACTGTATATATATATATATATATATATATATATATATGAAATTAGTAAAAACTAACTTTTTAAAATATTTAAGTATGGAAATTTCTAAACATTCAATTAATACTTGCTTAACATCCACAGCTTAAAAACCAAAATTGGATTAAAAATATATGGTTTTATGGCAGCAATCCTTTTGTTAAAAGAATATGGTGCCAGGTAGTGGAAGCAGATAGCAGGCAAAGTAATTCTTCACCTGTCTGTTACTATTTTCTGGAAATAGACCATTTTTAAAACTGTGTTTCCATATTTCACTTATTTGTTTTGTATATATGGATATTTTTCCTGCATATCTGACTGTGAACCACATGCAGGCTGCCCATAGAGGCAAGAGAGGGTATCAGATTTTCTGGGGCTGGAGTTACAGATGGTTGTGAGCCATCCTAAGAGTGCTGAGAACTTAACTCAGGTCCTCTAGAAGAGCAATCATTATTCTTAACTGTTGAGCTATCTCTCCAGACCATTTTTAAATCTTTTTCCAAGTTACATGTGGCCATATGATTGAGTTCTGACAATAAAATATGAGCAGAAAAGAAGTGTGCAACTTTTAGGATAATAAAATACTTCATCACATGGCAGAAACATTTGTTCAACCATGTTCACTGCTATTTTATTTATAACAGACTAGATTGGAAATTGGAAACAGACTGGATACCTGTCAATGGATGAAAGGATTAAAGAAAGCGGTCCACTTACACAATGGAATAGCATGCCTTTAATCCCAGCACTTGGGAGGCAGAGACAGGCGGATTTCTGAGTTCGAGGTCAGCCTAGTCTACAGAGTGAGTTCCAGGACAGCCAGGGCTATACAAAGAAACCTTGTCTCGAAAATACAAAACAAAACAAACAAAAACAAAAAAACAAAAACAAACAAACAAACAAACACAAGTGAAATCCACAGATAAATGGATAAAACTAGAAAAAGTCATCCTGAGTGAGGCCACTAAACCCAGAAAGATATTTATGGTATTATTCACTTATGTGTGGATGTTAGTTATTTAGTTTTCAATAAGCAAGATACAATCAAGGTAACCACACAGATTTGGCACAGAGTTAAACACTGGGGTTTAGGGTACAGATCTCTCATTTACGCAATTGTCCCATTCAATCAGCTTTTTGGAAAACGAGTTCAGTGAACTTGCAAGCAACACATTAAGAAAGTCACAACCAGATGGGAAAAAAGGTCCAACTATGAGATAGTTAGAGAATTGTCCATGTAAGAAGCAGATGTTTGAGATTTTATTCACGAGATAAACAAGGTCTTTGGATCTTGGACCAAAGGTTTTTTTTTTTTGTTGTTGTTGTTGTTTTGTTTTGTTTTTTAGCAAGCTAGTGTTTATTTATAACTAATACATAAAATAGATAAGCATTCAGTGTCTTTCAAAACAATTTCTCCTAGTGTGTTTTTGTGTGTGTTATAAATGCATGCAGCAAATACTGTGTATGCCCATTCAAAGATGTATGGAAGCCAGAGGAAGACAGTGGATCTCCTATTCTCTTACTATCTATCTTACTCCCTTGAGACAGGTTCTCTTATTAAACCTGGATATAAGTGGCAACAAGCAAGCTCTGGAAATCCTCCTATCTCAGCCCCTCATAGTGATTGGCTTCCAGCCATCACTATGTGCAGCCATCCCAAGTCTTTTACATGAGTGTCAAGTACTCAAACTCAGATTCTCATGGATACACAGCAAACACTCACACTCACTAAGCCATCTCCCCAACCCCTCTCCTAGTTATTTCTTTTTTTTAAATTTTTTTAACTTTTATTGCATTATGATGAGAAAAGTTACATGATTTCAATTTATCTAATTTGTTAACATTTAAAAACACATTTTAAGTAAATAGAATTAAATCACATTCTTCTTTCCCTTTTATACCCCAACTTCTCCCAGAGACCCCCCTTTAATACCTACAATATCTTTTTTTGTCATATTCCTTAAAATTTATAAAATATTACAATAAAATGAGTATTATAAAAGTTGTTTGATATAAAACAATTTAACAATCTTATGTAGATGCTTGTCTATAGAAATACTGAAAATGCATATGTTTTTCTCAATATAAATTTTAAATAACTCCAAGAATATTAACTTTATATTTCAAAATAATACATCACTACTAGTATTTTTCTTAAATGAACATGAATATATAAAGTTTTTTTGTTTGTTTGTTTGTTTTGTATTTAGTAGAACTTAAAATCTTGGCTCTTACTGTGGTACAAGCACAAAATAAGAACAATTTTTAGACATTGGATTTCATTGTAATAAGGCTGTATTCAATGACCCTCACATCACTAAAGGATTTTACCTCCATCATAGCTAAGCTGAGAGTTGACAGTTCTGCTGGGCCAAGGAATGAATTGTAGGCACGATTTTTAGATACAGACTTCCTGCTATGGTCAAAGCTATTTGACTTGAGGGAGTGACTTTATTCTCAGCCCACAGAGAACAAGTTATATTCACTTAAAAAATGGTGTATGTATTAAGATGGTCTATCCATAAAGTCATTCACCAACTGTTTCAATGAACAATGGTTCTGCTTGGAGGGTGACACAGACGTTAGGTGAGGGTAAGAGTTTAGTTCATTAGCTGTGATAATTTGGAAAAGCATTCATCTCAGAGAAAGAGTAACTTATAAAGTCCTCTTTTTCAAACTTAATACAAGAGTTACAAATGTCAAGCAAAGCATTCAGTCTCACTCTTTGTTGTTCTCTTATAAGCTACCTCCCAAGTCAATTGTCTATGTTTCTTTTGGGTATATAAATACTTTTGAAATATATAAGCTGTTCTGAAAACCGCAGTATAGTATAAAAACATGAAATAAACAATACTACTAATAGAGAGGCTGAGATAGGAGAAGCAAGATTTCAAGACCCTTATGTTGTACACAGCAAGACACTGTTCCAAAAAAACAAGCTGAACGTGTATGTAGATTGTACAATGTTGGACCTATTTCTCCAATTACCAAATTTGAGAGATCATTGGATGACAATCAACAAATTTCTAATTCCTCATATTTTTGGATTTCAATCAATTAGGATATGTTGGTAATATTAATTTTCATATTAAGATATTAAGAAAAAGTAATTGTCACTTCCTGTAGTTTTTGTTGTAAGAAGTGGAATTAGGTTCATTTGGGTTTGTTGAAAGATTATTTTCTTGCTTCTTCTAGGGTGTAGTTTTGTTCGTTATGTTGATGTTTTCCATCTAATATCCTTTGTAGGGCTGGATTTGTGGAAAGATATTGTGTAAATTTTGTTTTGTCATGGAATATCATGTTTCTCCATCTATGGTAATTGAGAGTTTTGCTGGGTATAGTAGCCTGGGCTGGCATTTGTGTTTTTGTAGGGTTCGTATGACATCTGCCCAGGATCTTCTAGCTTTCATAGTCTCTGGTAAAAGTCTGGTGTAATTCTGATAGGCCTGCCTTTATATGTTACTTGACCTTTTTCCCTTACTGCTTTTAAAATTCTTTCTTTGTTTAGTACATTTGGTGTTTTGATTTTATGTGACGAGTGGAATTTCTTTTCTGGTCCAGTCTATTTGGAGTTCTGCAGGCTTCTTGTATGTTTATGGGCATCTCTTCCTTTAGGTTAGGGAAGTTTTCTTCTATAATTTTGTTGAAGATAGTTACTGGCCCATTACATTGGGAGTCTTCATTCTCTTCTATACCTATTATCCTTAGGTTTGGTTTTCTCATTGCATCCTGGATTTCCTGGATGTTTTGGGTTAGGAGTTTTTTGCTTTTTGCATTTTCTTTGACTGTTGTGACAATGTTTTCTAAGGTGTCTTCTGCCCCTGAGATTCTGTCTTCTATCTCTTGTATTCTGTTGGTGATACTTGCATCTATGACTCCTGATTTCTTTCCTAGGTTTTGTATCTCCAGGATTTTCTCTCTTTCTGATTTATTTATTGTTTCTATTTCCATTTTTAGATTCTGGATGTTTTTGTTCATTTCCTTAACCAGTTTGATTGTGTTTTCTTGTAGTTCTTTAAGGGATTTTTGTGTTTCCTCTTGAAGGGCTTCTAGCTGTTTACCTGTGTTCTCCTGTATTTCTTTGAGGGTGTTATTTATGTCTTTCTTAAAGTCCTGTATCATCATCATGAGAAGTGATTTTAGATCTGAATCTTGTTTTTCCAGTGTGATGGTTTGTCTAGGACTTGCTATGGTGGGAGAATTGGGTTCTGATGATGCCAAGTAACCTTGGTTTGTGTTGTTTATTTTCTTACGATTGCCCCCCACCCCGCCATCTGGTTATCTCTAATGCTACCTGCCCTTGGTAAATCTGACTGGAGCCTGTCCTTCCTGTGATCCTGGTTGTGTCAGAACTCCTCAGAGTCAAGCTGTCTCTGTGATCCTGGGATCCTGGGATCCTGTGATCCTGGGCTTGTTAGAGCACCTGGGAGTGTAGCAGCTTCCTCTGGGTGTTTTAGGATTGGGTGCAAGTTTGTGCCCAAGGTCTGTTCAGGGCACCATCCCAGACAGACCCAACAGAACCTGAGACACTGGCAGAGTTCCTGTGTGTCTGGGTCCTGCTGTTCCCAGTTACTCTCGGTATTGGGACAGGTGTTGGGTCCTCCTCACCTCTGATCCTGGGCTTTTTAGATTGCCTGGAAGTGGAGTTTCCTCTGGGTGTTGTGGGACTGACTGTGGAGTTTGTGCCCAAGGTCTGCTCAGGACACCAGCCCAGAGAGACTGGAAGCAACCTGAGCCACTCTCTCCTAATTATTTCTAAGAACATTGTTGTAATGCCACCTACAGAAAAATGGATGGCTCTGAAATATAGATAATTATAGCAGGATTATAGATAGGTATGCAGGTGATAAATAGATAGATGGATGATAGATGATAAATACACCTAGATATATAAAGATCATAGATGTATAAATAAGTAATAGGAAGATTAGATAGATAGATAGATAGATAGATAGATAGATAGATAGATAGATAGATGATAGAAGTAATAAGTAATAAGTAAGTGATAAGTAATAGGAAGATAGACAAATAGGTGATAGAACTATACATAGATGACAGATATAAATAAATGAAAAATTGACAGGTAGATAAGTAAAATGAAAATAAATAAGATAGACAAGCAGACAGACAGATGATAGGTAGATACATAGATACACACAGAGATATATAGATAGGTAAACAAGTATTTGACTATTCCTTTTTCTGAGTCTCTAGTATCCCTAGCTGGTTGTAAACTTTTGTTATAGCTGTGGGTGACCTTGAAGGCCTGAGACATGGGCAATTAGATTTTATCTATAAATTTGTTTCATTTACTTTACTTTCATAAGCATTGAACTGGCATATATTAATTATATAAGTGATAGTTTCCATTCTTATATTTTGATACATGTGTGCAAATGTGTCCTATTTTTCTCATATTTAGCTCTCTATACCATTACTTATCCCCATCTTCCTCCTACTGATCCCCTTCCTCTTTTCAGTAGGTCTCTCTCTCTCTCTCTCTCTCTCTCTCTCTCTCTCTCTCTCTCTCTCTCCCTCTCTCTCTCTCTCTCTCTCTCTGTGTGTGTGTGTGTGTGTGTGCGTGTGTGTGCGTGTGTGTGTGTGTATGTGTGTGTGTGTGTGTAGGTGTATATCCCAATACATTTTATAAAATGCTTCCAGGACCATGCATGGGTGAGGAATTGTTTACAAGAAAGTGGTCATCTGGCCCAAGGCTACACCACAGTCAAAAATGGTCCACTCTTATCTAGCCACTGTTAATTGTTTATAGACCTCATGGCCCCTCCCTTCTTCAGGATTAAATGTTGCTGAACCTAATCTTGTATAGCTCTTGTGATGCTAACTACAGTCCTGTTGGTTCTAACATATAATTGCCATGTCGCGCCTGGAAGACCACTTAACACTACTCCAGCCATTAGAGTTTTTCCTCCTTCTTTTCCAAAGTGTTCTCTGTGCCTTACAGGGAATGGTATACATACTTCATTTAACAATAGCCACTTATTTTCAGCACATTGAGTCTGTAATCCACAGCAAAACCAACCTTCTCCAACCAAGGCTTAGAGCAACACTAATCGATGACCATAAAGTGACTTGACAGGCACTTGACATATTCACTTAGAACACAAAAACAGTATCTTCCCGAGTAGACCTATGAGCTCCCAAGCTACCGCATATTGACCAGACTTAGAATATCAGATGTGATTTCTTCTTATGGAGGGGATTTTAAATCCAGTCAGACAGCATTTGCTAATCGCCAAAACAGTGGTGCCACTATAGCACCGGTGGGCCCATCTTGCCTGACAGGTTAGACATACAGCACACAGGGTCCATATCTAAATAGAGACTATTGATGGCAATTCTCCCCCAGTAGCCTGTGTAGAACCTCTGACACTATAAAAGCTAGCCAGAAGGAAGGAAGCCTCTAGCTCAGTGCCAGCTTGATTTCTCAATGTTCAGAATCAAAGCACATTCTGTCATCAGCAGTAAGATCTTATCATCTAATTATATTGAGCAAGCAAGAGCAGTAGCAAGAGCCCATGCTGCTTTTGTGGCCGCTGGGGCATTCTGAACCAAAAATGCATAAGAAAGCATCCCACATCTAGCACTGGGATTTTCCTTTAATAATAACTTATGGCCTCTGAGAGCAGCTTTATCCTCCCACAAAGGATACCTTCATTCAAACTCTTAATTTTAGCTATTCCATTCACTCCCCCTTTTAATACATATCTCAACATTTTTTTGATTATGTTTCGAAAAATAATAGGCATTACAAAGATTGCAGATCTTAAGGAAAGTTAGATCCACAAATACAACTGTATTAAATTTTACTGTTCAAGAATACTAGGGCTAAACTACTATATGAAAAATTTCTCTGTGTTTCCTTCAAGTATTAGGCAAGCTTGTGGTCTTTGATTACTATTATAGTATGAATAAAAGTCTGTTGAACTAAGAGTGGAAAATAAACGTAAAAATTTTGACTGTCTTTTTTCCATTTGCTTCTGATGATTTATGTCCAGTAAGGCTTGAAAACCACATTTCTACTCTCTAACATTTCTCATATCTACAGATAGAAACATATTTCATTTCCGATACTTTGGCCTCTAGCAAACTTGGATGAATAGCTTAAACACAATAATAGATATGTGTATTCTAGACAGAATGATTCTATTTTAATTTTGTTTCCATATGAATGGAGCATAAGGTGACTATACATTTGCTTAAACATTATTTTGTGTTTATCTATGGAGGTATGAGTGGATGAATATTAACTTCTGAATTACTTCATTGAATAAAGCAATTCTCCTCCTCAATCTGTGTGATTATATTCAAACCATTGTAGACTTTCTGGGTGGAGGGAGGCCAAGTAAAGGAGATTGTTATTTCTTTCTGATACCTTCAATCTGGTGTATTGGTCTTTTACTCTTGTTAGACTAAGTTGTGGTGCAAAAATGTAGACCATTGGACCTTCTGTGTCTGGAGTATGGTGACCCCAGGCATGGGAACTTGGTATTTTCTATAATAGTATGAGCCTTATCCCTCTTACTTTCCCTTCTTCCTCCTCTTCATCTCTCTGCCATAAACACATACATACACACACACACACACACACACACACACACACACACACACACGTGCAAATTCTCTGTAACTACATACTTAATGTATGCCTTAAGTAATATAAGTCTAAAGGTAGAGTCCAATCTCTTTATAATCTCCCATGTTTCTGAATAAACCTAATTGACATAACAGCTCAAACAATGATCAATGGTTATCCCCAAACGAATAATAAATGCATTCTACATCGAAGTCACACTGTGGCTATAAAACGATCCTTTCCATATCCCTCATACATGGAAATAAGAACTAAAAGTAACTCTTTAACAATGTAAGAGGATTGAAAAACTGACAACACCAGGAGTTCCTCCATATCTTCATCTCTCTAGTATGAATGCTTTAGCCAGCCAATGTATCTATAGCACAAAATACATCAAGACTCAGAGCACCTACGATGCAGAAAATAAAGCAGAGATGTGCTCATGGATGGATGTTGAGCTACTTTCTGTGATCCCCGCCCCCAAGACTTTCTCTGTTCTGGGAATCTGGTACAAAGTATAATTTAAGAGATTCTTCCCAAATATGAACCACTGAAAAACTTATCCTGGCAAGACTTATGCTGCTACCACTTGGGGGAGAAGAACCATGAAACTTCATATTGTAATGTTTACACTAATTGGATACCATTTACTAGTTATATCATTTTTCATATATCTGTCCCTGAAGATTCTGATTCATTTAGTCTGTCCAAGGTGCAAATTATACATCTTCACTGTAATAAGTATCCTAAAATGATCTGAATACGAGGAATGTATACTTTGAGAAACTAAATACATGAACTTTCCTACTTTCAATATAATAAATTTTCCTTTCTGGTTGCATCAGTTAGTTTTGCTATATAACAAAAGAACAAAAAAAATCTCAGTCTCATATAAAAGTAAGCTTCTGATTTTAATGAACAAGGGATCTGCTAAGCAGTCAGGTAACAAGGTTTAGGCTTGTTTGTTGATCTTCTCATGTAGGTAGTCACGAATTTAGTGCTTCTCAACTTCTAAGAAGTTTGTTACCATAGAGATGAAGAAAATGCTGAAAAGCCAATAGAAACATAAAAGTCACTAGAGGCCGAGGCTCAAAATAGCCCTGCTGCACATTCCACCAAACCATATTGGACAAATTAAATCACAGAGCTAGGCTCCGAGTTAAAGACTAAAATCACAGCCCAATCCTTCAATGGGAAGGACTGCAAAGTAATCTACTAAAGCAGTACAATTAGAGATTAATAATTGAGAACATTGCTGTAGTCCACCCATTATAACTACTGATAAAGCAACCCTCTCGATAGAAAGTGAAGTATGTCAAGAATTTGATTTGCAGAACACAAGCTTGTGACTGGGCTGGATCTAGGAATTCTTACCCACATTCAGAGGCAGCATAGTCTATCCCTGTATGGATGCCTATAGAAAACCTATGTGGGCTCTTGCTCCTGTACAAAACAGGGAGCTATACAAAAATATCTGTAGAAGGTGCCATGGAGAATAGACACAAACTAGGGGTGTATTAATTTTATATGGTGCTACATATGAGATATATTCAAGTTAATAAAACTATCCAAAGATTTGAACAAATAAATATAGTTTACTTAGTTTAATGGGCCCAGTGATAATTATCAATATCTTACAATATCCTGAATTTGAAAACTGACCACAATATATGTGAAAAATTTTAAAGTTATACATTTTAAAATTCATAGTACTACTATGAAATGGTAAGTTCCCAATTTTAATACTACGAGAGCTAAAATGAGCTACATTTCTGCCTGTGAGAGACATTTAACATATCCTTCGTACATTAATTTTAATTTTTCTTTGAATAATTTGCATATTCCATATCAATAGTAACTCTAGCTCATTATTATTCATTAAATATATTATATAAAGAGTTTGTTCCATAACAATTGTATTACTTTATATTTTTGGCTTTCTTTAGTTATTTGAAATCTCTACATTCAGACTTGCATTCTTTTGATTAACGGGACTTTATATTATTAAAGTAAATATATTCATTTCAATATCTTTTTCTGAAATTTTAAGCATCTATGTATAGAACAAATATTTAATAAATGTCACTTTGGGCACTATGTAAATTAGTTGAAGAGTTACTACTCTCAGTGAACATAAAGCCTGGAGAGGTAAGAGATTAGTTTTTTGTCTGCCCTTGTCATGGGAGAACATGAAGAGACTCAACGTAATAAATAAACAACTCTCTTTCGTAAACTCACATGGTCCCAGACATTTATAAAAATAGAAATTACTGTTGATAAATACTCTTGACTCAGGAATGCCACAGACATCATGCTTCGGATTTCTTTCTCCAAACCCATTATTAAATTCCAGTATTCAACAGTGTTTTTGAAGAAGAATTGAGAAGTTCTGATGGGATTGGGTGCTGGAAATGAAGATTATGGAGTTAAGAACATGTTCTTTGCTGACAAAAATAACGCCTCTTGAGCCCACTGTTGTTTTATGACTCCATGGAAAAGACTTCTTTAAGCTAGTCAGAGTTTCTGCCATCATTAGAAAATGCTGATGGCATAGCAGAGTTCAATACAAATGTTAGGGGCATATTATATCCTTTGTCATTTTGAAGCAGAGTTAGTATTGTGACAGAGTCTTTGACCATAGTTAATGGTGAAATGACTGAAGTTATTTCTAAAAATAATAATGTAATAATCTAAAATACCTAAATAATATAAAATTTAAAAAAATCTAAAAACAACAATCACAAACTACCTGTCAAATCATCATCTTATTTGAGTTCTGATAGTTTTGAAAAGCATAAACATTTTAGGGGCTTTTTCAAATGTAATAGAGTTGGAAGTATGCATCCTTGAATCTTTTTATAGAATATTATTATTATTATTATGGTTTAGGACAGGCTCCAGGCTGGACAGAAGGAGCTTTCAAGCAGCTACTACGTATTTGCATCTTCAGTGCCCATCACCCCTGATAAAGGCCCACGTATTAAAGGCTGAAGCACAAGCTTGGTACTCCTGAGAGATGGTAGAAGTCAGGACATAGTGAGGTGTTCTGATCATTGTGGACATGTCTGTGGAGAGAAGGTGAGCAGCTGAGTTTCAAAATCATTCTTTTGCCTCTTTCCCTGCAAAGAAGTGGAAATTTTGACTAACTGACATGGATATAACCTGACATGCCATCTCAGGTCCAGAGTAATCAATTGGACATAGACTGGAACTTCCCAAAGTGGCAGCTCCTTATAAGCTAATGTATCCTGGGTATTTTTATATTGTAAGAGAAGGCTAACAAATGGAGGTACTAATAAAGGGATATAAAGACACCAGAGAAAAACTTTCCCCACAATCAACATGATAACAGCCAGACTCTCACTGCTCACATAACAATGGACAGAGAGGGTCATGCTTATGAACCATTAAAGCCAATACCTGGGGGTGATGTTGAAAATTTTTGCTCCATGATTGTATCAGGCTGTGAACAGTTAGTTTCATGAATACTGGGAGTTTTCTTGTTTGCTTTTATAGAAAAAAAATTCCCAGTACTCCTACATGTAGTTTGTGTATGATAAGAAAACTGAATGTAGAAATTTTACATGTTAGTTTTTTTTTTAAATTCCCTGTGTAATTGTTAGTTCTATGAGAGGCAACATTCTCATATAGATGTGCAATGATTATATTATCATTTGCTGGAAGTAAAAATCTAAACTTTTGCTTCCACTGTAGGATCTTTTAGCAACTGGACTTGAATTGAATCAGGACAACCAGGATATTTTTATCTTCTTTAGGATTAGTATCACTGTGATGAAACACTGTGACTTAAGCAACTTGTGGAGGAAGGGTTTATTTGACTTACACTCCCATATCATTGTTTATGATCAAAGGAAGTCGAGACAAGAATTTAAACAGGGCTGGAATCTGGAGACAGGAGTTGATACAGAAGTCATGGAGGAGTCATGCTTACTGGCTTGCTCTCCATGGCTTGCTCAGTCTGCTTTCTTATAGAACCCAGGACCACCATCACAAGTGTAGAACCACTTGAAGCAGCCTGATCCTACAGTCATCAATCCCTACTTAAGAAAACATTCCACAACTGGAACTAATGGACACATTTTCTCAGTTGAGGTTTGCTCCTTTCAAATAGCTATAACTTGTGTCGTATTGACATAAAACTAGCCAGCACATAGCTGTTCCTCATTCGTCGCTATCTCACTGAAAAATCATAGCAAATAATTGAACAAGAAGTTAGAATAATCTTATAATTAACAGTTAAGAAGCAAATCAAAGCTATCTGACCTATTGAACTACAATTCTTCCTGAAGGGTCTCCAAGTACTCCACTCAAACCACCCATGTGAGCATGAAGTTTGTTAAGTATAAACCTATCCTATGTTTCATTCTTCTTTCAAGCAAGGATACACATATAACACACTCTAAGGCTTTCCAACAAAGTTCTCATGAGAAAGGAGGAGATTATGACAGAACTCGGTGTCCCTAGAAACCCCCTTGTACATCTAAGAGAGGCCTCAGAGAGCAAAGAGGAGCTTCAAGAAATAGCTTCAGTGGTCACTTCAAAGTAAAAGCCATGTGAAGAGCTGCCTGCCCTCTGTTCATCAGCCTAGGAGTGAGAGACTCCAGTTCTCTTTTCTACTCCCTCCCAAGAACTCTCATTTTTCCACAGAGCGAAGATTGGTTTGGACCACTGAAGTTTTGTAGCCACATGTGGCATTTTCTGGACCCTACTTCCATTATCCCCATCTAATACAATCGAAGCTTTCCTATCTCCTTTCCTTCTCACAGTAAACCAAGACTGGTAAGGAAAAACTCCTTTGATGGGATATAAGAGGGACTTTGTCAGCAGATCATATAATAAAGAATGGAAAGGGGAGAGGAAGAAGTGAAAACTCATTTGAGTTTTTACTTTCTCTGTTCCCCACTTGCTGAATCCATCAGTTACCAAGGAAATAGCAAGTAAGTCACTCGAATTATAACTTTAAAACTTAAATCCAAACTAATTTTGATTTTGAAATCCATTCTCTTACATAACTTTGGCATGGTTTTAAATGGAGGAAGATTAGGAATGTTTTCAGATACTGCGATGTTGACCCATTTTTATCCTGTTTTTTTTTTTTTTTTTTTTTTTTTTTTTTTTTTTTTTTTGTCTTTTTCTTCAGGAAAAAAAATGTACTAATTTAGACAGGGAATTTGATCTGTGGAGGAAATAAATAAATACACTAGGATGCTGAGGAAGAAATGAGCCAGGGCTTTGGATTAGCAAAATCTAGAAAATCTGTAGTGTGGGAAAACTAACAAGCAAAGAAAACACATGCTCCAAATAGTTTGTAAGTTTTAAGAGCCAATTGTTGACTGTGAAGGAACTCAGTCCTGGAAAATGCCCAAGTCTTCCTGCTTCCCATTTTTGCAGACAAAAAATAAAAGGGGAGAAAAGGGTGTTGAATGTTAAAACTCCTTTTAAAGCATTATTTTGCTTCATTTCAATACAGTGCCTACCGGCCCATAGCCCCTTTGGTACATTTGCCTATATGTTTGTGGTCTTGAATCTGTGTAACACTGTAAGTTGAAACACAGTTATATTTTCATTGTCATGGGACTTGTGGCTTTTCAGAGATCTCATTCTTCATTTCAGAGGAGTCCTCTTAGACAGTTCTTCTTAGACACAGGAAGTTTTGTGTCAGAGAGAGACAGACAGTATGATTCCATCTGGCAGCTCCATTGGGTTAGACCTGGTAACTGTGCTCTTGAAATCCATTCTGCACAAGATACTTTCCTTCTAATATCCTTTTAGTTTGAGTAGAAAAAAAACAATCAAGTGACCTTGAAAAGTGAGGTCTGGTATTCTATTCATCTGTAAAGGTTTTGAATCACAACAATGACTAACCTGTCAGTGTATACATAAAAAAGTCCAATAGTGACATGTAACTCATTGGTGAACAACAGCTGCCTAATCGGACTTAAGGGTTGCCCAATGGAAAGGAATTAATGCCTTGCACTAACTTTTCTATAGAGGATAACTTTAGTCCAGTTGGTGGGCTTCTCCATGGTCCTTATGCACAGGAGTTATATTGTAGATGTATGTGTACATTGGGACTGAGCTACACAACTCTGCATTTTGTTGGGTTGTGGTTGTCTTTGATTGGTCTCCATTTACCGCAAAGAGATGTTTCCTTGACCACACTTAGGAGCTACAGTTACCTATGGGTATGAGGACAAGGAATTAGAATGTAGTTGGTGATTGTGCTAGTCTTCTGCTATGTTCTATAAGCCTTAGACATAGATTGTATTGTCGATGTGTCAATTGTGGATGGGCACCTCAAAGCCAGTTATTTGCACTGTGAACACTTATGGATATTTGTAATGGTCTCTGCTGTAAAAAAAGGGATTCTTCGAAAATGGCTAAGATCTACACTTACTGGTTAATATTAGAATAGACTTTTAGAATATAGTTGGGAATAACTGGTTTGTGAATATGGCACTAGGAGATTATCCTATAGAGCCGATGACCTCAATTGCCATAAGTAGTTAACTGAGTTTGAGCACCCTCCCATTACGCAACCCTTAGGTCTGATTAGGCTGTTGTTTACCCCTGAGATACGTGCCACTATGGCACTCTCTGGTATACACTGCCAGGTTTGTCATTGTGGTGTGATTCAAAAGCTTTACAGCTGGATAAAAAATGCAATTGCTTTTCTAGCTTGGCAACTCTCAGTAACATATTTTCTATCATTTTAACTTTTGAACTTTTATATTATCGATGAACTTCCTTGAAGCTACACAGTTAACATATGGGTTGCCGAATGAAACTGTATTTGGAGTAAGAAGTCTTTTGTAGTGATTGTGGAAAGCAAATTAGTTCTTTTCATTAGCTTTGTCCCAGAGTCGTCAATAGAACAAATTAAATTATTGCTCACTGTGGTGGTAAATAGAGCCAATTTCATTATTTTAAGTGGTACTTAAAATGCTTTTTAGGTCTTCAATCATTTGTTATCTTAAGTCAATAGATGAAACATATTTTGGTCCTTTTGTTCTGTGAAATCATACAAAGATGTGAGGGTACGAGCTGCATAGGAAATCAGCCTTAAAATGTCCATGAGCTGCAACTGAGCGTCTCAGTGTCTAAATAAACATTAATTTAACTGTTAGATAAACACACCAGAATTCACCATGTTATCTAAAGTGTAATGTGTAATTATACTTTTATCTGTATTTTTTTAAAAAACAAACCCTTTTAAAATGATAATTTAATTCAGAATCCAACTGATGGATTGCTCTTCCCTCTGGACACCTAATATTTCAAAGAGAAGGAAGTGAGCTTTTCTCCATTCTTATATCTCTGTGGAAACCTTTTCCCTTATTACCAATGTCACCAGGGGGCACACTCCTGTCCTACTCAGACAGTTCTCTACTGTTCAAAGTATCCATGGCATTTGATTGCATGAACCTTTGGAAATGAACTTTCCAGGAAACAGTGTGTGACAGTTGCATAGAAATGGTGTTTTTAATAGCTGAGCATACACTTCAGTTAGCCTACTAATGTACCAGACTGTAAACCATTTTGAAGTGGCAACTTGTGTAAATTAATAGCATATGTCATGGAAATTCATACATTTCACACATGGAAAAGGTTCATTGCTAAAAGCATGAAAGTACATAGTTTTGTATTATGATAGAGTAGATATATCAAAGCAAATGTGGCAGTATTTGTTTCCACTTATCTGGCTGCTGATGTATACTAAGCATTATGATGAATCCTTTCTGTGAACAATTTTAATATTCACAGTTGAATTTCTATCTTACCCAAGTAAATAGGGTCTCTAAGAAACACTAATTCCCCAGGGTTAGTTAAAGGGCAGAAGTGAAGTCTGTTTGTTTTGATTGATTGGTTGTTGCTGCTGCTCTTGGGGTTTCCTTCTGCACCTCTCTCCTCTTTCTCACTCCACCTCCCTCTGTCCATCTTTCATTTAGAGAAGGTCTCATGGTACACACACACACACACACACACACACACACACACGAGGATGAAGCAGAGTATGACCTTGAACTTCTGATCTCCTAGCCTTCACGTCTAAGTTACATGATTGCAAGGCAGACAACATCATAATGATTTTATACTAGAGATTGAATTTGGACTTTTTGCAAGCCAGGAGTCTTCAGTAGGGTTTCCATCCTTGTGAAGAGACACCATGACCACAGCAGTTCTCATAAAAAATAAATAAATAAATGGGACTGACTTACAGTTTCTGAGGCTCAGTCCATTATTGCCATTGCAGGAAGCATAGTGGCATGCAGGCAGACATGGTGTTGAAGGAGGAGCTGAGAGTTTTACATCTTTGTCCACAGGCAGCAGGAGACTGTATTCCACACTGTGCAAAGCTTGACCATAGGAGACCTCAAAGCCAGCCTCCACAGTGACACACTTCCTCTAACAAGGCCACACCTCCTAATAGTGCTACCCTTTATGGCCACATGAGTTTGTGAGGACCATTCCTATTCAAACCATCATACTAGGCATGAACTCGACTAACTAAGCCTTAGGACCAGAACTTAAGCTTTATACTGCTTCCCAAATTTGTACATTTCCACAGAAACACAACAGTTGCTTTGCCAAGCATTTGGTAAGATTTTATTATAAACTAAACACAGGGTAGTTTTGGTTCGTTTGGTTTTTGTTTGTTTGTTTTGTTTTTTATGGATATTGAGTATATCTAAGACAAAAAGCAAAAGGAAACACCATTCTTATCAGCTGCTATTTCATGAGATGGACACTCTACATTTCTTGGGGATTATTGCTTTAACGTACTGCAAGAAAGAGTAACCATTGCTCACTAGAAGGAATCCCAACATTGGTCTTCTGTGGTATAGAACATGCCAACTCAGACGGCCACTAATATCCATGCACTCCAGACCATTCACGTTCACAGCATGTCAAACAGGGGTCCTTAGGGATCCACATGTTTACCATCCAACATCAGACAGATGAATCTGAGGAGTGTAAAACAATGCTAGTAGCTTGATTTCCACAGTGGAAGCTAGAAAGGGCTTCCAGAGCATGCTTTAGCTTTCCTGAAGCAGACATGATTATTTGAGATGCTGCAATCATACCGTGAGTATGAGGATCAGGAACAGCTGCATGCTTCAGGGTGGGTAAACCAGGTGTGAGTGAGAATAGCTTACTACTTACCTGGTAGAATAATTTAACCCTTCTTACTTTCAGTTAGCTAGTAAATCAGACGCACACATGGTTAAAAAACAAATTACCTTAGATGTGTAGACATTACGTCTGTACGTAGAGATATTCTGAAGATCGAATTAGACTATATCTATGTATGCATGAACGTATTCAGAACTGCATAACACATATACATTTCATACAGTAACATTTTATTGTTTTAGTATTACAAGCAGAAAACAAATCCACAAAGCCAGTCAAGATTTTCCTATGCTTATTTTAGAAGATGAGAATTGAAAGCAGAAGTTTGAATTAATTCTTGTTTAAAATTTTTCTAAATATGCCTCCAGTTTGTGTGGGGAGATGGGGGAGGGATCAATAAGCAGAATTTGAACTTTTCTCACAAGTAGGTTCCATTTAGCCGAATGACATTCAAACCAATGCAGTTGTCCTATGTACCTTCCTTTCTATATCCAGCTTGCTACCCTCTGTCTGAGTGGCCAGACAGCATTAAGGATGATATGATAGCTATGTAATGAACAAAAAAGCTTTTCTTTTTTTTTTAATGAAACAGTGAATAAAATCTGGATAAAACAAAAAAGAACTGTAAAAGAATATTGAAGCTAGTATTCCTTAGAACATTGGTCCAGTGGCTTTTCCAGAAGGAACAGAGTCTGTTATTGGAATAACAAGATTTTCTCCAGCCCTTTGACACAGCCTTCTAATAGCCCTATGCTGGGATGCAATAACAAGCTGATTTTATTTTAAGCTCCTTAAAACAAGGATGGTGTGTGATGCAGTCAGCTCTCCTTCTGAAACCTTCAGAGAAAGGCATTTGATTTCAGACCACCTCTAAAATGTTTATTTGCAAATATAAAGTGAACTTCTACCAGGCACACACAGGGTTGCAAGTGTGCCTTCCATCACAACGCAGCATGGTGCCCAAGAGAGAGTGGCAGCTGCTAACCATGCAGAAGGGTTTTCCACTTTCAAGTAAACAGGATTACTTTAATCCTCACACAAAATGGAATCAAGTAATTTCATTACCATCTAAGTACTCCTTGGCCACTGGAGGTCATGGATGTATGGTTTCTTACCCAATGTTTAACGCAAGAAATGTTGCTGTCAGATGAAATCTCCCTGAAGGAGCAATGAGAAAATATATGTATCTAATCCACTTACACAAGGAAAAATGACCTGGGGCAGTAATGCTATTTTCTATTAAGGTAATCTTGAACGTAGATGGAAACCAGTTAGACAGTAATTTAATACAATGGCAACACAGAACTCAGAAAAAAAAATATTCCCATGCTGAAGAACAGTTAAATGGTACCTTCAGCTCATATTTGAGCTGAGAAAATGATTTGCAAGGCACAGTCTATAGCAATTTTATAAACAGTACTTCACAGGTTATCCCCAAGTACTTCCAAACCAAACACAAAGGGCAGGTGCTTTAGTAATAACAGTGTTTAGAAAGCCATCATCCTTATTTCATAGTTATGTTATAAAATTAAAAGATAATGTAAACTTAAGGATAATTTAGTCCTCCTACACTGATACTGCATACTATAAGTAACATTTTAGACTCCAGGAGGAAATGTTTTCATGTAGACATTTTATATATTTAACTTTTCATGTTTTAAAGAACATTCCCTATGTCCATTTTCAAATTTTTTTTAATTTTTATTAAGATTTCATGTATGTATGTAATGTGTTTTAACCAAGCCCATCCCCCATTCTCTCCCCTCCAAACTCTCCCCTCCTCGCTCTACATACTTTTCCCTCCCCAAATGTCATCCATCCTTTTTTTGTTAAACCTACAGAGTCTACTTTTGTTGTTAATTTTAGAGGTCCCCCTTAGTCATTAGTACAGCTCTGCAGTCGAGATAGACCCAAACCGTTCTCGTCTAAAGTGGCAGTTCCCTAAATTCTAGCCTTGACTCCGAATTCTCAGATCACTGAGGAAGGACCCGGAAGCAGCCAGAGCAGCAAGGACCTCCGGGGAAAGTGAACCAGGAACTTGTCAAATTCTGGCTCAAAGAGCATCAAGTCGTGTTCTGCAGATGTTCAGACTGGCCTGCCTATTGTCCTGAGGCAACGTACCCTCCTTCTAAGTGTATATGCTGGCTACTGCTACCCGATGGTCACAAAATTCTCACATACATTTGAACCACAGCTTTATACAACAGAACAGAAGAAACTAAGTACCTATGATAAAGTCAGATTTTTTTGCTCTTCTTAATTGTATGGCACCTGTCTCAGTAAGCAAAATTCTTCTTTGCTATCAGCCTGTGCTAGAATCAGAATCATTCTCTCTCTCTCTCTCTCTCTCTCTCTCTCTCTCTCTCTCTCTCTCTCTCTCTCTCTCTCTCTCTCTCTCTCTGTCTCCCCCTTCCTCCCTCCCTCTCTCTCATTCTGTCTGTCTCTTCATTTATTTATTCATTTATTTATTGACTTTACATCCAAATCACAGCCCCTTTCAAACACCATCTCATATGGTCCGTCCCCTCCCCCTCCCCCTCTCCCTTCTCCTCTGAGAAAGGGGAGGTTGTTCCCTGGTACATTAAGTCACTGCAGAACTAGGCACATCTGCTCCTACTAAGGCCAGACAAGGCAGGCCAGATAGAGGAACAAGATCCACAGGCAGGCAACTGAGTCAGGGACAGCTCTTGCCTTCTCTGGTTGTAGAGGAACTCATATGGAGACCAAGCTGTACATCTGCTACATATATGAAGCAGGGGTGGTCAGGCCCTTGGATGCTCTTTGTGTTGGTGCTTCAGTCTCTGGGAGCCCCCAGGCATCCAGATTAGTTGACTCTTGGCCTTCTTGTGGAATCCCTACCCCCTCTGGGTTCCTCAGTTTTTCCTCCCATCTCTTCCAAGCTAGGTCTAATGTTTGGCTGTGGCTCTCGGCATGTTTCGGTCAGCTGCAGGGTGGAGCCTGTCAGAGGACAATTATGCTAGGCTGTGAATCCAGGCTGACATATACAAACACAGCCTGAGGCTCCAAGGTAGTTGAAGGAGGAAGGTAGACCTGCAATGTGTTCCTGTTGATCCTCCTAGAACAGCTTAGCACATCCCCCGCCCGCCCCAATTGGAGGGGGCTGCTGTTACATTCATTCATGTCCGTTCACACAGGGCACTTGTGTATCTGGGCCCGCAGTGACAAATATAGCTGTCAACAGTGTCGTCACATATTGTATCATTGTGACAAGGCTTTGACCAAAGGCTATCGTTTTAGAAGTGTGCTCTATGATGTGCTGCTGTTGAAATGCTGTGGAACTGTTAGGGGTGGAACCTAGTGTTTAAGGGGTGGAGCCTAATGAATAGTCTCTGGGTCTCCAGGCATTTATCCTTAAAGGATATAGCGATTTTCAGGTTTCTAACTCTCTTCCTCTCCTTGGACATAAAAACTGTGTTTCTATCATGAGAGCTGCCTCTCTAAATGTCATAAGGTATCCAATAAATCATCGGTTAGAACCTCTAAAACTGCATGCTGATAATCTCAGATATTTGCCACAGCAAGAGAAAGACCAATAAACTGAAAGACTGCCTATCAACTTTCTTAAAATCTAGACAACAAATATTGTTCAAAGTAGTATGTATTCTTAGGAGAAAAAAAAATCCTGGTCTCCATTTCCTCTTCTCTAGATCATCTGTGCTGAAAATTAACCCTGCTATTATATGTCCCAACAAAATCAACCCATGTTCCTGTGGTAAGGTGCATCATTTTATTCTTTATTAGTTCGTGGGTGTCCACAATAACTTCCACAGAATTCAATAACAAGGATTTATTCATTTTTTATGGTTTATTTTTGAGACCTGTATTCATGTAGCACAGGCTAGCCTCAAATTCACTATGTAGCTGAAGAAAACACTGAACTCATAGTCATCTTTCCTCTACTTCCCAAGTGCTGGGAATTCAGGACACACCATTCCCAGTAACAACTTTTCATATGGAAATATTTCCTGTTTGCTTTGCATTTACTAAAGATGTATTTTTTACATACATCCTTATATACATATTTTTCTATTTTCTTTAAAATATTATGATGTACTCTAATATACACATTCTGTACATATAAATGCATTTCTGTTGTGTATGATTAATGTAATGCAGAAATGTATTAATTGAATATGTTCCTTCTGGACCATTCCACATCTCTACTTATTATACATCTATAGCGTTTTGCATTTTACCTCTGGAGTCTTCTCATTAGAATGAGATAAGATTTTTTGTTTAGGTTTTAGTTTTGGTTTGACCTGGTTTTTACGTTTATCCCCCTTAAGATAAGTCCCACAATTTACCATACTTCCTATTTTATCAGTTCAATGTCACTTTTCTACATTTGGTTTCTCCTAATATTGTCAGATTATCACCTCGATAGCCTGCCCTAAATTCAATTTTTCACTTGCTTAAAATAAAACTATTCCTGTGTTCTCCTGAAGGTGCTTTCATTTAATAGTGTTGTAACAAGACCTGTACTTTGCCACAGAAATCAACATGACAACATTTACTCTAATGGAGCTCACAGTGACCTCACAGAAGATTTAAAATAAAGAGAGGCAGAATGGTAAATATGCCTTAAAGAAAGGGTTAGGTAGGAAAGCCAGCTGAGAATATCAGCATGTGCATTTCTGTTTTATGGATGATGCTGTAAAATTACTTTAAAAGTTGTAGTCTCTGAGTATGTCATTTGAACAGAGCAGACTGCCTTGGGGAATTAAGAGCTAAAGTTAAAGAAATCAAGAGAGATCTATCCCAGCTGTTACATGCATGGTGGAATCCTCTTTCTATATGTAGCACACATTTTACGTGCAGACAAAAATAAGATAATGCTATTGTTTGTGGGACTTGTGTCCTCCCTACAACTCATTCAAAGTTCTAATACTGCAAAAGTATCCCTGTTCAAAAGCAGTCTGCAGATGTAACCAAGTTAAAGTAAGTTCACCAGGGTAGAGTGTCCAGTGCCTTACAGAAAGAGAAAATTCTGACAGGCATCCATAGGAGGAAAATGTCACATAAAAATAAAGGTAGAGATCATAGATCCTTCCTATCCCATGTCAAAACTGCAAGAAAACCACCAAAGGCTGAAAGAACCCGGAAGAAATTCTTGGTCACAGCACTCAGAAAGGTGGTACAATGCTGACCTGATCCTAGACCGTCAGCCCTGAGAAGGGTTAACGGAGAGTGTCGCTTCTGTCACATCAGCCAAAGGGAACAGTATAGATGTTAGACAAGAGCACTGCTAGGTAATCAAGTGAAATTTTCTGATTTGAAACTTAGGAATACAAAATGAGCTCATGGACAATTTTGAAGAAAATGCCATGCAAAATTTAGCCATCATATGAAGGAAAATACTAACAAATAACATTGCCCTCAATTGGGTAAGGTCGTTCCAAAACTATTGAACAATCCTCCTCCCATACCTTCAAGGCTAAATCTGCGTGTCTCTATCCACAACATTCCTTCAGGAAGTCCCAAGACTGTCAGATGGTGCCTGTACTGTTTAGAATTATGCCTTGTTCTGATTGTCAGCTGAATGGGGAGGAGTGCTGGGTATGGCAAAAAATAAACAGTGCGAAAACCTCTTAAAAAGTGAAGATTAATCTTATTTTCATGTAATAATGGCTTCAGCATATTCTGCTTATTTTTTGAGGGAAAGATACGTTATTTGCGCTGTATATAAATACATGCATTTAAGCTAGGAATATCTTCGGGTTTCTTGACAGCATAAACTTCAGTGGACTATATGTCAGTGCCTCTACTGATAAATGAATACACCCACAGCTGATGGTAAATACAAAACTAGGGTCTGCAAAAGGAGAATGGTCACATTGTCTGCAATAGCATTCTCTGATTGCCAAAAATCCCTTGGGAATTCAGTACTGGAGACAAGCCCCACCCTTTCAAAGGGCTCCTGTGCTCACTCATGACTGTCTCCGCATTGCCAAGGAGTTTACTTGTTCTGTTCAGCTACCAACCAACACACAGAATCAGCCAGGTAAAAATCTTTCTTTCTCTTATTTTTAAATTAAATAGCATACACAGGACATGGCCAAGTGAGAGGTTTACATGTTGAAATATTTCTCTGAGATTATGATCAAAATATCTGATTTGTGAAAATAAGGTCTGCGGGTAGGGAAACTACATATGTACAAATATAGACAATTGATATATTCAGTGTCATTATCTGACATTGGCTAAAACTACATTTATCTAAAATGTGTAATGATGTCACAGGGAAATCGGAAATTTTAAAAATTGCCATGGTGTGATGCTCTTTCATAAATAATTTGGAAAGATGATGTTTGCTGTGCAGTTAGTTCACTGTGAACATATTTATCTGGTTTAAATGATGGTGACATTTAGATTTTTGTGTTTGGCTTTTGGTTTGCATGGCCCTTATTTTATTATAGAATTTGACTTTGGACATTGTGAGATTCATTCTTTTTTGAAGGAAACTTTATACAGGCTTGTAGTTACAGTGATCTAGAAAAGTAATTTTATATTATTCTTCTTATTGTAACTTCTCCATGGAATCTGTTCACCTTTATTCTGCTAATCATTTGCTTCCTCTGACAACTAAGAAGTACGCCAAATAGAGTCACAGAATTGCAGAGAAATATATTGCTTAGCTTTCTTAAAACTCAAAACTGCTTAATCAAGATTGAATGAAATGATGGTCGTCTTGGAGGCTGCCTGCTGATTGAATGAACAGACAGCATGTTTTTCTTTACACCACCCTATACCACTAATGGAAAAGGTAATTTTTCCTTCCCTAAAGTAATTGCACAGACCTTAATTTAAAATCACTTGCATTTACTTGGTTAGCTGTTCTCAAATGGGGCAAAGGTCTTGAACATTTATCCTATGGAGGTTTAAATTGTCAATTTGATGAAGAGAACAAGAAACCCTCAGAATAACTAATTAAAATTGGCCCAGTATCTTCCTTTATTTATAGTGAACACCTTATCTACTAGTGTTTATATGGAAGACAATGGTGCAGCAAGTTAACCTTTATGATGCTCCGTCTCTGCTCTTTATCCACGGCCATTCTGTCTCCATATCACCAGGAAACTCTAAACAAACTTTTAAAATATAAACAGTGAGTTTTACTAATCAGGGTGTTTAACTATCTGAGTATGCAAAATGTAATATTAGTACAAATTAATTCAATATTCTAATAATTAAAGTATTGAATCTTGATGCAATGACTTTTCCTCAGTTTTTACACCCTATAGGAAATCTTACATGAAATAATAAAGGTTAAAGTTAGTGACAATCATTAAGCAAACTATCCAAATCAGCAAATTGAATATATGAATTGCTATTTTAATATCCCAAAGCTTGCAATGAATGAAGATGTTCACATAATGAGCGGCATGACATATTTATGTAATATTCCAAATGGGAAAAGATTGGTGCCTAGCATGAATGGATGAATAAATAATCATTGCCTGGTATCACCAACTGAATAAATGGACATTGCCTAATATCACTAATAAATGAATGGTTCTACAGAAATAGGGCTACTGAAGCTCACCCCAACTACCATTAAGAAAAACTAGGACAGTACTTCCATCACCATCAGGAATATTATTTAATATGTTTTTAACTGTCATCAGTAAGTATGAATTTGATCAACTGAAGTACGCACCATCTGAAAAACTTAACATGTTTATTACCAGTAACTAAATTAATATTCTTTCTTTTGCTATATTGAAAGATGTGTTACTCAATGTATTATCTATCCAATATGCCTTTAAAAACCTTTAAGAATTCTTATTTCAGGTATGGTTAAATTAACTCTTTAGCATAATAGTATAAAAAAATGGAACTATGTATGCAGACAGCCTGATGTGACAAACTAAGAACATCACCCAAGGAAGCTTTTCTTTGGACCCATTTTCTTAAGAAGAGACTCTAAAACCATTCCTTTAATGATTTTTCAAAATGATGAGGTGCAGAACCCCCAAATTATTTTTGCTTGGTAACTTAGAAATGTATTTTGCCCTAAATCCTAAGAATGTATGAGGTTTTAAAGATAGTGAAAAGGGCAGCTGTAAGAAAGTTCTGGCTCCTACAAGGGATGTTATCACACAAGATAAGGTTGCCTTGTCCCAGGGACAACTTGTTCTGGTTCACGTGTTTTGAAGTTATTCCAGACTTTGTGTGGTTTCATTAATGAATATTTTACCCTGCCTTTCTAGCGATTTGGCTCTTGCCTATAAAACACTGCAGTATAGACTGGCAGTTTGACAAACACTGGCCTTGATTTTACCAAGGCTCAGAACAGAACACGTTCGTTTCCTGGTACTTCATGCTGTCATTCTCCTCTCCTTTTAACACTAACTAAAATCAGAATCGGCGAAAAGTTCTCACAGTGACCGCATCAGATGCTTATTAATTTCATGATTATTTTAATCTTCAAGTCTTCTCTCTCCCTCCCTGCTTCCCACTCCTTCTTTTTCCTCTTTCTCTCTCCCTCCCTCTCTCCCTCCCTCCCTCTCTCTCTCTCCCTCTCTCCCCTTCTCCTCCCCTCCCTCTTCTTCTGCATTTGTCATGTGGAAGGAAATAAAAGCAAGGTCTTATAGGTCTCCTGTCTCAAGGTTGATGACTGTGGAACTGGAGTAAAATTTAACACCTTCTTCTGGCTTCTTTATTTTTTTTTCTTTGTAAATTATTGTTCAGAATTGGAGAATTTCTTGTGCTGGCTTGTAGTTTGGGGTGTAAACTTTACTCTGGCTTCCTATTCTGCCACAAGGAGCCACTGAACATGTGGCTTTTTTTCTCGTGTGAGAGGTCAACAATCTTTGTAATTCTGTGCCACGTGCTTTAATTTTAACCAAAATACAATTTATTCTGAAAAATATTGGGTTCATTGAAGGCACAAGGGAAAAAACAGAAAATGAAATATAAATGTTACTTCTAGTTTTTGGTGGGGAGGTATTATGTGCATGTGTCATAATACACATAGGGAGGTCAGAGGACACCAGCCTCAGTCAGGTCTCTCTTGGTCTCAGTAGATGTTAGGAATTGAACTCAGGTTATGAAGCTTAGTAACAAGTATGTTTACTTGCTCACCCATCTGACCAGCCCTCAGAGGAGTGAATTGTTGTTTACCCTTCTCCTTTGGTAGCATACAGCGTACTTTCCAATACTATGAACACCAATCAGTTTGTGGAGAGCAACCAATATCCCTGGTGATAGACCAGGTTATTGTGGGTTTCCATTGGGTCCCTTCAGCCAGTAACCCAATGAAATGTAAACCATTCTTGGTATTGGCAGCTTCACTTGGTTACCACCAATGTCTAGTCTGGTAAAGGAATGTAGAAATAAAATGACATCTAATGACATTATGCTACACTCATAGATCATGACTTCCTTTTCATAGATCATGATTTTTCTTTTCCTTCATTGAAAATAGGTGTTTTTCATAAATATGTTCTGATTATGGTTTACCTGGGTCTTCCCCTTCTCCCCTCCAATAGTGTACTGGCTGGCTTTGTGTGTCAGTATATTCTGATTATGGTTTGCCTCCATGAGATCCAGCTGTGGAGCATTTTCTCAATCAAGGGGGCAGGGCTCCTTGTGGGTGGTGCCATCCCTGGGCTGGAAGTCTTGGGTTCTATAAGAGAGCAGGCTGAGCAAGCCAGAATAAGCAAGCCAGTAAGGAACATCCCTCCATGGCCTCTGCGTCAGCTCCTGCTTCCTGACCTGCTTGAGTTCCAGTCCTGACTTCCTCTGATGATCAACAGCAATGTGGAAGTGTAAGCTCAATAAACCCTTTCCTCCCCAACTTGCTTCTTGGTCATGATGTTTGTGCAGGAATAGAAACCCTGACTAAGACACATAGAATACACACTCTTTCTATCTTCTGTTAGAAAACAGGCACCCAGAAAATAAAGTAAAATAAAATAAAATAAAGTAAAATAAAATAAAATAAAATAGAAACAGATGAACAAAGCAAACAAACAGAAGGAAAAGAGCTATAGTAAAAGTACTACACACACACACACACACACACACACACACACAGCTGCACAAATACATTTGCATATGCAGGAATCCCACAAAAACACAAAACCAGATTCCAGAAAATAAACTCTGAGGCTCTTCAAATCTTTCCACATATTCTTCTGCCAGGTTACTTGAGCTCTGAAGAGAAAGATTTGATGGAGACATGCCCATTTAAGACTGAGTGTTCCAAGGTCCCCCCCTCTCTACGCATTATATGGCCATGGGTGTGTTTGTTCCCATCTACTGCTGAAAGACACTTCTCTCCTGATAGCTGCACAAGTCGTGATCTATGAGTGTAGCATAATGTCATTAGATGTCATTTTATTTCTACATTCCTTTACCAGACTAGACATTGGTGGTAACCAAGTGAAGCTGCCAATAACATGAATGGTTTACATTTCATTGAGTTGCTGGCTCAAGGGGCCCAATGGAAACCCACAATAACCTGGTCTATCACCAGAGATATGAGAAAATATCCATCTTTTAAAAATATATAATGGACCATGGAGATGGCTCAGTTGGGTGTGAATGTGTGCTGTGTAAGCATGAGAACTTGATTTTGAATCTCCAGCACCCAGATCAAAGGCTTGGCATGGCTATTGGTTCCTGTAACTCCAGCCTTCTAAGAGACCAGAGGATCCTAAGAGCTTGTTAACCATCTGGTCTAATTGGATATACAAGCTTCTGGTACAATGATGGACCCTGTCTCAAGGCAATAAGCAAAAAGCAATAGAGCAAAATACCCAACATCCAGGCTCCAAATGTCCAGGGGATCCATTGACATAAATCCGCATGCCATATACCACCCACATATACAATATAGAAGACATACATGCATGAGGCAAGTCATAATGCATTTGCTTAAGTACTACTTAAGCCAGACATAAGAGTTAAATTGGAAAATATGATTTTAGAGTTAGCACTGCATACCAAGTGAATACAATGCATTTGTCAGTAGTTATTTTTAATGTTGCTCATATGTTTAACGTATTTAAAGATGATCACTTGGTAGATCATCAGAGGACTCATTCGTGAAGAATCAATCTCCCTGACTTGGCAACTAGTAATCAATTGTGTGTAACTTTTTATTCAGGGGTGGGCTTGGTGAGATTTCCTAATCCACATTAGCATGTTAACTCCTGTTATTAGTGTGCAGATCTTGTTTACATGATCATATCATTAAAATTTTATGAGTACAAATTTCTATCATATGTAAAAGACACTTTCCACTATCTGACATCAGGTATCCTGTTCCTCTGTCTCTTCTAATCTTGCTGCCCCCTTTTCCACAATGTATCCTAAGACTGGACTGTAGGGATTACTTGTAGATGTATCAGTTGTGGATGGGGAGCCCAAAGTCAGCTGTTCTCAGAATTTGGAACAGTCCAGGATTTCTGTTTAGGTCTCCTTCTTTGCAAAAAATGAGGGCTGAGATCTACATTTATGTGTGGATATAGAAATAAATATTTAGATGACAATTGTAAATTATGCTGGTTTAGGAAAAGTGGCTGTTATCAGTTCCCTAGTGTCCACGATCTCTCCAGCTGCAGGTAGCTTACATAAAGGGAATGTATTCCTGTCAAGAGAGCAAACCTAAGGTCCGACACATGTGGTGGCTGGTTACCCTAATATATAAGTGCCAGTATTATACTCCTCAGTAAATCTTGCCAGGTTGGCCATTGTTGGGGTTCAAAGGCTTTACAGCTGGATAGAACTTGTAATTGCTTTTCTCCTTTGGCAGCTTACATAGAATTTTTTAATGCTATAAGTCTTAGTCCTTAGCTGGGAGACATCTACGTCAGTTACAGCTTGATTTCTCCAAGTATTTTTGTCTAAGGTGTATTGTGTCTTCAGCAATAGAGCCATACCCTCAAATTTTAGGAAGCAATCAAGGGCACTAGCAATGGCCTATAGTGTGAGGGGAGCCTCTTGGCTTCCTCTCTCTGATGACTCAAAAGGAAGTCTCCAGTGACTGCGACTGTGGTTTTGTTAGATGTTTCTTGAGGGAAAGGACCATCATAATATTATAAGTAGACATGAAATGTTTCCCTGTGACCTTATGATCATCTGTAATATTATTTAAACTTCTTCCCTCAATCTCAGTATTGTCTTTTTGGGTCTCTGTCACTAGTTTAACATATTCTATCCCATCCATTTACTTGCAAATTGAGTGATTTAATTTTTCCTCACAGCCAAATATTATTCCACAGTGTATCTGTTCCATATGTGTTATTATGCATTCATCCAGTGAAGACCATTTAAGCTCTTTCCACTTGCTTGCTACTGTGAGTAGAACAGCAATGAACATGAATGAACAAGTATCTATAGAAGAGGAAGATAAGTCCTTTGGACATATGGCAAGGAGTGCTGTAACTGTGTCTCATGGTAGACTTTTAGCTTTTTGAAAATTCTCCACAGTGATTTTGATGGTAGTT
Organism: Mastomys coucha; assembly: GCF_008632895.1. NCBI lineage: Eukaryota > Metazoa > Chordata > Mammalia > Rodentia > Muridae > Mastomys > Mastomys coucha. The sequence goes on along the minus strand of NW_022196905.1, from coordinate 178,085,873 downwards.
GCACAAGTGTGCAGTCTCACCCACAATGACTATGCATTTATTTTATCAAGACTTAGATAGCATTTTCCTCTGAAGAATTGCTTCCACCATCCTACTGCAAATCAGTTTTTCACAGAAAGAGAAGGTTCTCCCTGACCTATGATGATATTTATATATAAATTAGATAGACTCATTACCATGACAACTGCAAATGTCTCAGTAGCTAATTATTTAATATGAATGTGTATGTATATGTATTACTTAAATCATTATGAATGTCTCTAAAAGCTGGTTTATAGTTAGCTGGTTGAATGGCTTCTACAACTTCTGTAGTAAATTCCAATATACTGTACATCCTTGGTGCATTCATTGCCTACACATTCTTCACCAGACTTACATAAAAAGTCATATCAAAAATAAGAAGTCTTTTCATCATCTGAAATACTTTGACTAGTAAGTATTTCTAGTATAGAAGGAATCATGTGATTCCAGAAACCATTTCAGAAATAAATCCTTAACCAAATCTATCCTGTAGATCCTACTTTGGCTGGTTTTCTTCCTGTGTTCAGATAGCTCTTACCACAGTTCTGTGACATGTTCATTTTCTGTGAATGCACATAATTGTTGATATGACCTTATATAATCACATATGCATTTTAATCCTTCCTGAAACTACGAAGATATCTTACTGCTTCTGATATGTTTTAGTTCCATTTATCTCAGTGATACAAGGCAAGGGCATTTTTGTTTTCCGTCTTCCCACTGAAGCAAGCCCAATATGCTTATTTGTTTTGTAACTCAGAAATTTCAGGATTTATTTGGGTTAACTTTCTTCAGCAAATTCCTACTTCCTTATTTTTCAATAGTTAACATTTTAACAACATTTTCCTCAAATATATAAGTTGTAGAAACAACTAAGGGTTCAACTTTTCTTACTAATTATAGTTATAGAATATTTTAAGATTAATATTTAATTTATAACTTCGTTTCTTCAAACTAATGAAGTGTTAGTTTTTAAACTATAATATGACCAAGATCAAAAGAGAACAAAAAATTATTTTTCAAAAATTTAACTGATGTATATGAGAAGTTGATTTAGCAATATGTACCAAGAAGTAGATCTAGCATGATGTTCATCTAAAGAGGCTTCAGAAATCCTAGATGACTATGTCTATTTATAGATGTCTATAAAATGTCTAATATCACATAATCAGATCTGCACATACACATACATACAAAATCATCTAAGATTCAACTGGTTGTATATATACACACACACATATATAATAAGCACACATATACATACACATTAATGTTAATTTTAAAGGAAATACTGAATTTTGGAGACTGGAAGAAGTTGGAGAGGATAGAAAGAGGCCATATAGATGCAGTATTCATGTATGACACTCTCCAAAATAGTAAGACTTAAAAATCCCACCTCTTCATATACTAGTGAGTAAAGCAGATGTTTTAAAGTAACAAATGTGCCACTAAGCATTATAGTGAGTTATTTTAAAAAATAACATAGCCATATGCACTTTGTTGATAATTTATCCTTTGAAGTTAAAGAAAGGGAATGATTTTATAATTTTATATTTTCAGAGTTCATAAACATAACAGATGACTAAACCAGTAGATTACTCCAAAGGGGACATTAGGAATCATTTGTCAGTCCTCCTGAATCTTATTTTTCCAGGAAACTCTTCAAAGGAAATATTTGTTGGCTTCAGTAATTGTCCAGAGCCTGAACTTTGATCTAAGTGGTCCCTACAGAGATGGGTGGGGTCAATGACATATACTCAGCCCAGCCTGCTCCACACTGGGCTGTCCTGGATACAGGCTCTGATTTGCTGAAAATGCTCCGCACTACCCTTCCATAGTCATGAGAGTAAAAGGAATGAAATTTTAGTCCCTTTTACTTTTAAATAATTCTGAGTTACTAATTTTATTTTTTTCTGTGCAAAATTCTTAAATTCTCAATAAGGCATTCATGTTTGCATTCTACGTCAAAGTGACTGAATTTAGCTGTCTCCTGCATCTCTTATTTTGTATATTATGCAGTTTCAAACGTTGCATGCAACAAATGAAAACAAAAATAGATCAGAATGTGTCTACAAGTTTTATTTTAGCTCAGTCTCATGCAGTTAGGAATTGTATTTTAATTGGAAACCAGAAGAAGAGTGAAATGCTAAATCTGAATTAAATTAAAAACCAAAAAGAAAATTCTTCCTCCATTGTATCTTCCTCCATCCCTCCAAAATAACACTCCAACTATCATGTTATCTTGTGCTATTGCATGATCAAAGCCTTATCTGTTTGATCATCCTGCAGTTCTGTGCAAAAACTCATTGTCCAATACTTATACATGTGTACAAACACACATCACAATGTAAAAGTACTGCTGCATACAACATATTAAATGCACATATTAAGGCATGCTTAAATAACTACATGATAAATAATACATGTTTGTTTTAATATTATATAAAAGCATAAAGCATGCAGAGCGGATGTTCTGCTGGAAAGTACAGACCTTCTCAGACATGCTTTGCACATTGTGGTACAACGCGCTCAAATAGCCAAAACAGGAGGCTTAACAAAGCCTGGATGATCAACAGGATGATAAATGGAGCAACTAAACGGGACATGTCTTCTGAAAACACTTTCACGTTAAGTCATCCTGCTTCTAATATTGTTTAATATATAATGACTATAGAAAAACTTGAGCCACAGACTGCAAATATATCCATCTTTAATTTTCCTTCTAAATTAATTTTAACATTCTAATAAAGACCACAGGCATTTATGTCCATAAATTCAGAACTTTCGTTTACAATAGTACAAGTGTTATAACTGTAAATAAACAGCCAGTGGGAGTCCAAAGGGGCAAATGTACCAACTCCAAATTTTCCTAGTCCTACATAGTAGACACGGAGAACAAGATTACATGACAGTATCGTTCTTTCAAACAATTTGTCGTTGGAAAAAGAAAAAGCCGTGTGTCCACATCACAAGGCTTCTAAGCTTGAGTTCTGAATGCATCTTATGATTCAAACCCCATGGTCACTTAACACTGAAGGACTGTTTATGACTGCAAAATACTTGTTCGTAGTATTTCTCTGTCCCCTCTTTAAACTTGCATGTTCTCATTATTCAAGCATAAGAATTCCAGAAAATGACTCCAGCTGCTCCTCTAACTTTCTCCAGCGTTACTGGTGTCCTGATCTTGACACTGTTAGTTACCTTACAGTGGTCCCTGGAACTCTGAACTACAACAGAACTGGGTGGGGCAGTTGCATGGACTGTGTCCAGCCAGCATGAGGCTTTGTGAGGATAAACATGAGCCCTCGAGACCTGGGCCGACAGTCATCCCCTGCCTTTTCATCAACACTACTCAGTGTCATCTTCTTGGCAATTTAAGAAGACAGACTAATAACGAAGACACTTTTGGGGCTCTGCTTTATCTTCTATACAGAAGAATAATTTTTGGTTTGACAAATCAACCAAAAATCGGATGATCATGGGACACCATTGCCTTATTTAAATAATTTATTTATTTGATATTAACTTTGTATCAGTGTTATCTCACTTTGAACATGAAATCCAAAGTAGATCATTAATTGTGCATACATCAAAGACATTTAATTCCGGAAGTCATTCATCTTTTCTTAACAATTTGCTGATGATAAATGTATGTATGAATGTAAAGATTGCATGTAATAAGAAAGACTCACCTCTTTATCCTTATTTTTTTATTTCTGGATATATTTAGACATAAGGATTCCAAATTGCTAATGATCATGTATTTCCTCCTAGCCTTATTGTAAGCATATTCTTTAAGTTTACTTAACATTTTTGAATCTAAACAAACAAAAATACCCACTGTTCTATTTAATGATCTTTAAGATACTGGAATGGTGTAACATACAGGCAGATTTTGGCACGGGGTTAACACATATTTTCACAATTAGTGATCTCTCTTTGAGGTTATGTTTATGTTTGAATATGTATCTCCACTGGTTACTAGTGTATCTCTGACCCAGATTTCTTTAACTTGACAACAAAGATGTTCAACCAGTTCAGTGTATGCATATTACTACTTTTTTTCTTTAATGGTTGTAAAAATATTCCAAGCTTTTGACATAAAAGATAGATTCAACATTCATTTCATAACCATCTCATTTTTGATCCACCTATTCAATGTGACAAGAATAGAGAATTTGAGGACAATTTCTACTTATTCAAAATTCTGAGGAGAAAAACATCTTTAAAACTATGGAAAACTCTTGTTTCTATATGTTTAAGGAATTGTTTCATACCACAGAGATGCTACAGTCACTGAAGTCACTATGACAGCTAGTATACTTCCATGAAATGGATATTCTAACTGAGCTGTCAGGAGAATGTCACCTGACATCCACAACACTGCTGGTTTTCAAAAAGAACATCCTTGTGATTTTACTAAGAAAAAAAATAGTTTCTAAATGTTCCTTTGTTTGGGAAAAAGAGGCAGGGGTCGCAGGGGTCATCTGTTTTTCTTAGTGACCTTAATGCTTATGATTTTGTCTGAACAGCAATGAACACAATCTCCCAGGCACTGAAAAATCATTCCAAGGAGGTGTCACAGCCATGCATCTCCACATGAATGGAAAGGCAATATCTGAAAAGTCTGAGCAGCATATTTTCCTCAGATTTGAAGGTTCTGTCTGGAGTATGCAAAAATAGTGCACAACAGGGCTAGGAAGACATCTCAGTAGATGAGGACACATGGAGTAAGCTTGAGCACCTGCATTTGATTCCTGGAACGTAGATGCTGGAAACAGAGAAGCCAAGTCACAAGGTTTCCTCTGATCACACAAATATCAAGGCACACGTACACACATGAATGTACACAGATCCATCTGCCTACATACACAAATACATACATACAAAGATAAAGTAAATTTGAAAATGTAAACAAACCCCTAAGTTAGGGACTGAAAACCCAGTGCACTCAATCAACAGTCAAACAAAGAGAAGAACTTCCACATCAGCCAAGACTGGCTGAAATGAATGTCAAAATGATCAATTTATGTATGCTTTGCACAAAATTTCAGATGGAAAGCAACTTGAAATCAGAGGAAGGCTTTCAAGTGTCTTGGGATCCCTTTGCAGTAACCCCCGTGTTACTATTGTGTATTTTGAAGGTGCTAGGCATACTGACTTGACAAGACACTAAGTAGAGACCAAAAGCAAATGGGTTTAGGAGGCAATAAAATGTAATGAATGCTATAGGAACATGAGGGAAGGTCTGTGCAGAAAACTGAAGAACTAAAGCAAAGTTGAGGAAGGAAAGAAAGGGGGAGATAAGAGGATGAACCAGAGCATGAGTGGAGATGGTGAAATGTTAGAAGCTGGGAATGAAACAGCCTTTCAGAAGTTAAGTCAAAGCAATGGCCTTGGAAGAAGCAATTACTAAAAAATGCCTCTAAACCGAACATGAGCTGAACTGGAAGGATTAAACGGTTCCAGGCAAAATCCACAGAGGTCTGTATTTCACAGCTTCGTGGGGTTTTCAGGTTATAGTCACTTTGAGTTTCCTATTTGCTTATTTGGATTTCATCATCATTAGCTACTGAGATTATCTTCACAACAGTATTTTTTTTCCTTTTTTCAAGAATTTATTTTTTTTTAAATTCACTTCACATCCCAATCGCAGACACCCCTCCCTCCGCTCAGCTGAGTTCCACCCTTAGAAATCCCTCCCCTCACTACTCCCTCTGCTTCTCCTCAAAGAAGAAGAAAACCCCCTCACCCCCACCTCTGGTTCTATCTGACCTGGTACATCTGGTCCCAGCAGGACTAAGCACATCCTTTCCTACTGAGGCCCAACCAAGCAGCCCAGTTAGGGGAATGGGATCCAACGGCAGGCAACAGAGACCGAGGCAGCCCCTACTGTAATTGTTAGGGGACCCACCTGAAGACCAAGCTGCCCATTTGCTACAGATGTGTAGGGAAGGCTAAGCCCAGCTCTTGCATGTTCTTTGGTTGGTGGTTCAGTCTCTGTAAGCCCCCATGGGCTCAGGTTAGATGACTCTGTGGGTCTTCTGCAGTATTTTCTCTTCATCTTTCAAACTTTGTGATGATACTTCAATCGTCTCCCAGTTTACAGCCAATGATGGCAGTTCTCACATGGAAGGCTTTGCCTTTGCCGAGGACTCTGCAGACCGAGCTTCCTAACTGCTTTGTCTCTTGTCAGATTTGAGCCTAACGGCAAAATGCTGTCAAGTAAAAAATAAATTGTGAGATTAAGTCGTGTTCACAGCAACACTTATGAAAACAAAAGCTATAGTAGTAGTAGTAGTAGTAGTAGTAGTAGTAGTAGTAGTAGTAGTAGTAATAGTAGTAGTAATGATAATAATAATAATGATTATAATAATTGGATTCCAAATTCTCTGAAGCACCCAAAAAATGTGATAAGTTATAAAGTACATCAAAATATCAATAGGTTTAGAAACAAAACTGGAAAAACTAGAGTGGAAAAATGTTAAAAAAAAAAATGGGAATGGGGATTGAAGATCTATAAGAATAAAGCCAATGCTATGGAATCACAGAAGGTTCTCACATTTGATAAAAGTCATACATGTCCTTGTAGATAAAAGTAATGAAGGTGGAAGAGTGGAGTTAAAATTCCCCGGATACATTCCTAAGTGAGTGTAAGACCTTTACTAAACACAAGAAGACACAAGCTTGTCTCATCTTCTGTTGGAATTCTCAATTGGATTGCCAGGGGAACAATGCTTACACTTCATTTACATGTGTTCTCACAACCTCTGGGGCAGGTCACGACATGCAGGTCCAAGGTCTTAAAAGCTGCAAGTCAGTGAATTCAGATCTGACATCAGCTCTCAATACTACATCTGCTTATATCCATGCATGCATTTTACATTTTCACAGATATATTCCAAAGAGACACTGAACTTAACAAGGTTAGGGTTAACTGAACAGAGCCCTAAAATTCACTCTCAGTTTTTTATACACACATGTACATGCATGAACAAACATGCACATATAATATATATGTATATACAATATGCATATTTATATAAAATACAATACACACACACACACACACACACTTACCTTACCATCATCTATCTCAAGTCACTAGAGTTAAAGGAAACTATTACTTCAGGCAGTGGTGGCACATGCCTTTAATCCCAGCTCTTGGGAGGCAGATGCAGGCAGATTTCTGAGTTTGAGGCCAGCCTGGTCTACAGAGTTAGTTCCAGGAAAGCCAGGTCTACATAGAGAAACCCTGTCTCGAATAAAACAAAATAAATAAATAAATAAATAAATAAAACTACTATTGTGAAGATATTGTATCATAGTGTGTTTGTGTGTCTCTGTATCTGTGTATCTGAGTACATGTATGTGCCAGTGTTCATAGATTTTATACATATATATATATATATATATATATATATATACATACATATATAAATTTTGTCAGATAAATCTCCAAAACGATATCCCCTATTTTTCATATTTCTCTAACCACTATCACCAATGAAATTCAGACATTACATCTAGCTTAGATGTTAGGGGAGCCTCCCACTATCTTTTCTTGTAATCAACAAAGGTCATACTATTGGTTCTGAATCATTTTCAATATCATGTCAAGATTTTTCAACACAGTTTAAAGAAAATTTTAACATCATATTTTCACTTAAGGTTCGTAGGTTGTAATATATTTACATTTCAAATGTTATCCCTTTCCCAGTTTCTTCCCCGCCAGGGCCCCCTCTTCCATCCCCCCTCTCCCTGCTTCTATCAGGGTGCTCCCCCTCCCTCCCACCCACTCCCAACTCACAGCCCTGGATTCCCTTACATGGAGGAATCAAGCCTTCACAAGACCAAGGGCTTTTCCTCCTATAGATGCCAGACAATGCTATCCTCTACTACATATGTGGCTGGAGCCGTGGGTCTCTCCATATATAATCTTTGGTTGGTAGTTTAGATTGAAAACTTTTCTAGTGCCTTTCTCTCAGAATCTGAGATGCTCAATTCTATATGCCAACCACTAAATTCTCTGCCTTAGTTAGGATTTCTATTGTTGTATTAAGCTCCATGACCAAAAAGCAAGCTGGACGGAAAGGGTTTATTTGGCTTATACTTGCATATCATTGTTCATTATTAAAAGAAGTCAGGACAGGATCTCAAACAGGGCAGGAACCTGGAGACAGGAGTTGATACAGAAGTCATGGAGGGGTGCTGCTTACTGGCTTGCTTCAGGAAGCTCTCAACAGTATTTTCTTTCTTCTTTCTTTCTTTCCTTCCTTTTTTTGTCTTTTCCTTATGGAATTGAATTCTGCTGATTTTTATTTAACTCTCATAGCAAACATTCTGTGATTATTGATAATAACCACCACTGAAGAAAAATATATCTACAAATATTATCATAGCAATTCATAGTTGACCATTTCTTTCTTGGTTTCATTCAATAATTTAAATTTCCTGCAGCATTTTTCTTTCTTTCTTTATTCACTTTACATCCCAATATCTGTCCCCCTCTCCTTCCAGTATCCCCCAATAAAGGTCCTTCCCCAATTTATCCCTCCCCTTCTCCTTTGAGTATCACACAAAGGAGATAAATACTCCTTTGAGTATTTGCCCCTTCTAGGTATCACACTCTCATAGCCACCACTACTCCCAGCACATCAAGTCACTGCAGGACTAGCCACATTCTCTCCTACTAAGGCCAGACAAGGTAGCCCAGTTAGGGAAATAAGATCCACAGGCAGGCAGGCAACAGATTCAGGATAGCTCCTGCTCCAGTTGTTGGGTGACTTTCATGAAGACCAAGCTGTACATATGTGCAGGGAACCTAGGTCTAGCCCATGCTTGCTCCTCTGTATATAGTTCAGTCTCTGGGAGTCTTGAGGGTCCAGGTTAATTGACTCTGTTGTTCTTTCTGTGGAGTCCACATCCTCTTCTGGTCCCTCAATCTCAACTCTTCTGTACGACTCCCTGAGCTCCATCTAATGCTTGGGTGTGGGTCTCTGCATCTCTTTCCATTGGCTTCTGGGTGGAGCCTCTCAGAGGACAGTTATGCTAGGCTCCTGTCTGCACGCTTAACAGAATAACATTAATAGTGGCAGGGACTGGTTCTTGTCCATGGGATGGGTCTCAATTTGTGCCAGTCATTGGTTGTATATTCCCTCTGTCTCTGCTCTATCTTTGTCCCTACACATCTGGGGAGGGACTGTAGGGAAGGGAGAAATGAGAGAAAGAAGAGAGAGAACAGGGTGGTATGCAATCTCTAGGACATGCCAGAGAGGAGGAGGGAGGCCTTAGGGTGTCTATAAGGATAACTCTAGCTGAGACTCCTACCAGGGAGGGATATAGATCAGGAAGTGACCACTTCCTGTAGTCAGACAGGACTCCCAGTGTAGGGACAAGGACAGCAACTTGCCCACAAAACCTTTGACCAAAAATGTGTCCTGTCTACAAAATCTCAATAATATTTTCAAATGAGGATGCCTACTGTTCAAATTTGAAAAGAATATATCCACACAAAACAGAAAACCCTATGCTCCATAAGTAGCAAAATCTGCCCCTTATCCCCACTCCCCAAGCCACTGTAAATATAATTTGAGTATAAGTTAAGTCTGAGTATAAGCAATTATTTCTTCCTAATTTGAGAACTATTTGCTCTTTACCACTCATACTGCAGAAGTCTTTAAGTTTTAAATAAGTATCTGCTAGAGAAAAGGGGATAAGCAACTTCATTAATACACATAAATCTGCTCATTCTGGGAGACAGTTCAATGTTCTCCAGGTTGCTAGGAGCAGGGAGAACACAAGTCACAAGATTAAAAAAAAGGTACAGTTTGACAATCAACATGAGACAGTCTTCAGGATCAGCAGAAGTATAGTAAGTATAAATTTCAACATTTTATGATATAATAACATCTTCTGGTGATTTATTCAGTAAAACAGCAACTCAACTCAAGTGAATATCCATCTGATGTCTCTGTGAGAGAGAATTTCCCCTCAAAATGCCAGTCTCAAAGATATCAGAAATATTTAATAGAATCTTCCCAGAAAAAAAAATGGGGACCTGGTGTCCTTTATATTACAGTAGTAAATGGCTGTTCAGTTCTTTCAAAGGATCGTGGATTTCATTATGGTTTTGTTGCTTAATTTAATTAGCATTTTACAAAATGATATATACACGTCTCCATTTTATTATAATGACCAGAGCATGCATAACCTTGCCCAGGCTAAGAATAGTTAAGTTGTATAAACTGCCAGCAGGCAGTTGTTTAGACAGATGAAGAATAGCCTAATGAAGAATATGGATCATGTGGTTAAAACACAAAGAAAAACTTGGCGAGAGCAAGCTCTGGTATTTGACTTCTCACTGTGTGCTAGCAACCCATAATTGTTATCAGACTGTTTTCTGTTGAGTGGACATGGTCCAGAACTGTGAAAAATAGCTTTACTTATAGGAATGTTGAGGGCAATCTGACTTCATCTGTCACCAGTTCAACTGCTCTGGGGTAATCTAGCTGGTTAAACAGGTGAACTTATCCTTCCTTATGTGTCCTCAAAAATAAATAAATAAATAAATAAATAAATAAATAAAAACAAAAAACCCATGTGCTTGTTATACATAATAAATGAATGTCTCTCAACTTAGAGCCAAAGAGTAGCCATGACCTCTCCCAACACCCACATCCCTACTCATCCAATAAATATCACTTAACCATGAGCAGTCTTTGGGAAAGCAGCTGCAGAGATCAAGTTGGCAGTAAATTCTGAATTGTCTTATATTGAGCCGAAAGTTCAAGGTAAATGATACCAAGATCTTTATTTGAACTTTTGTTCAGTGCCTTTTGTGTCATTTTTATGGAATGCACTTTAATTTAATTGCCATGTTATCTAGCACAATTAACGATTTTAATGGGCCATACTCTCATGCTCTGTCCATTGTAATGGAGTGGATTTATACTTAGAGGTAATATGTTGGAGGGATGTAGCTAGCATAGCTCTCTGATGCCTCTGGAACTCTCGTCTTTCTTATCCCCCTGTTTCTGTAGATCACAGCTACAGTGGAACAAATGTATTCACCACAATGACACACACAAAGTTCTAAATAAGAAATTCTTTCTCATTCTCCAAGCCCTGCCTGGACTCTCTGTTGGCTCATCCAGCCAAAAGCCTAAGGCAGCGAGCAGGATGCTTAGCATTTTTTTCTTTTCTTGTCAACTTGTCACAATGTTTACTCATTTTGTTTCCATGATTTTGACCAGCATCTTCCTTCTATTCATCAAAGTCCCTTGTCAATATCGACTTCTAGCTTCAGCACTCACTAGTTAGGTTAGAATGGCAAGACCATCCAAATTACCCATGGGGGGCGGGTGGGGGGAAGAGAACTAGAGTTTAGGCCAAAGATAGGTTTTAAAACCAGAGTTCTTAGTGCCTGCTGAAAAGTGGGGTAAAGGTCTGGGGGTGTAGCTAACGGGGAAAGTGCTTCCTTAAAAAGTGTCATACCCTAGGTTTAATTCCCAGAGCGGGGCAGATCTGCATAGTGAGACTCAAGGATTTGGGACTTGATATGCGATAGGAATAATGTTATTGAAGCAGCTTTGATAGATCAATATAGAATTTCCTAGGATGCATCCGTACAAGAGCATCCTGCTCTGGGGAAGAGCAGGAGAATGAAGGCAACAATTGGGGCCTCAGTGGGGAAATGGAAAGGGGAGGAGGACTCTGTTAGTGAAGCGCTGATAGAAACTTCAAATAGCCTGACAAAATTTGGTTGTCTGACTGTTCTAACAGTTTAAAGTTTTAGTTTTTGCTTTCCAGGTGAATAAGGGCAACTGGTTAAAGAGTTGGCATTGTAGCAGCCCAGCCCGATTTAAAATATAAAATAAAGGCCCCGTCACTCTTCAAAGTCCAATTGTACTCTGTGCTTCTCCAATGCTTAGTTTTATACTTGAGAACACGCAATGCTTCGTGTTCTATAAAGTTCATCAAACAAACAGAAAACCATACATGCATGGATGTCTTTCCCACATTTATCATATCGTTCAGCTGAAGCTTGTTTGGAAAATGTGTGTGATATCCAAAAACAAAGTTCCAGATGGAGGAGGTGGAAACAGACACACGTTCCAGCTGCTTTCAATCTTTCCTTCTTTTTGGCTGTAGTTAAAATGAAAGCGCAGCCTTTAAAAGATGACATCCTCACTTGCTTCAGATCCATGGGATTCATAGAATGACCACTCACAAACTTCTATCCCTTCTAACGTAAGTTTTATCTATAACTACAAATGTTTGTGCTGTAGTCAGGTAACCATTGACTGGTTGTGTGAATGAATGTGTGTATATGTACATGTCCGTTATGTGTGTGTTTGTGTGTCTCTATGTAGGTGTATATGTGTATATGCATATGTATTTCCAGTTGTGTATTATGGTACAACTATGTATGTGCATCTTAGTTACTGTTCTATTGCTATGAAGAGGTACTATGATCAAGACTCATAAACAAAAGCATTTAATTGGGGGCTTGCTTATAGTGAGTCCATGACCGTTGTGGGGGAGGGAAACATGGAAGGAGGCAGGCAGACTTAGTGCTACAGCAAAAACTGAGAGTAATATCTGATCCTTAAATGCAGAGTCTGCTTCCTCCTCCTCCTCCTCCTCCTCCTCCTCCTCCTCCTCCTCCTCTTCCTCCTCCCTTTCTTCTTAAGTGCAGAGTCATCTCTTAGCCTCAGTCCTTGAATAGATAAAACAAGCCTCCAAATTTGCTTTCAAGCATTATCACTTACAAAGCTGGGTTGTAATGCAGCTATAAATTGCATGCACTGAAATCACTTTACCAAATGTGACTGTCTGATTCTCTGGCCCAGGAAAATGAAATTGTAATAGCAACAAGAACAATCCGAACATGGACAGAGTTTGAAAGATGCTCAGACAATTCTAGTGAACAGCAGTGCTAGATAGTTGGGCCCTAAATATCTGTCTTCAAATAAAATTTTACACCGACTTCACCAAAATGCAATGCTGGGAATTTCACTCCTCTACCTTGATTTCCTCCTTTTCTGACTTAAATTATATTTCCCCAAAATTTGCATGTCGAACTTCTGCCCCTTGGTTCCTCAAAATGAAACTATATTTAGAGCTAAATTTTAAGCAAAACAAAAGATACCAAAAATTTCCAGGATGAGAGAAGTCCACTGAAAAGTATAAAAGAATTTATCCCATAGCCTGCAAAGGTACCAACCCAGCTAACCCCCTCAACCTCAGAATCTTGTGTTTCAGAATTGTAACAAAATTAATTTATATTACTTAAAGCTACTAGTGTGTGGTATTTTGTTACAGTAATTTTAGGAAACTAATATATATATTCTCATAAATGTAACATATTCTCAATGTAAGATGTGAGCTCATTATAGTGGCCACTTTCTCGTATGATCTATGGCCATACCTCTCTTCTTGTGAATTGTCTCTTCAGGATGTCATGGTGTGCCTCAGGTGCCATATTGTCTTGCCATCCCTCTACCTCTCTGACTCTATGCAGAATATTTTATCACTTTACTGACCACATTTTTTATACATACTTATTTACATTTTTTCCTGGTAAGCTTCTTCATGTTGCTGGCATGCTTTAATCCCTAAATTCCTGATACTTACAAAATAATAGTTCCTCCAAAATGTTTATTTTTTATGAAAATGTAAGCATTTCATATAGAATACCACAAAATATGAGTATATCAGATAGAAACTAAAATGCATTTAGGCAGTATAAGAGCATTATTGGTAGAGAAAAAGAAATAGAAAGGAGGAAAAGACATTAGATTTCAATACAGAAATCTATGGAAAGAGAAACTGGAAGGAGTGGGATAGGGAGACTCTAAGTCTGTGTGCTTGCAGGAAAATTTGGATACAACCAGTGAAGAGCCTTTGAATGAAGGTTGTACTGTGGAAGATCTCCACTTAGCACTTCAGTAGACCTGCTTATACATCCCAGTTAAGCTACACTGAATGTACCTGCAACAAATAAAACTCTCTGCTTAAGAGTCCTTCCATCGGAGCCGGGCAGTGGTGGTGCACGCCTTTAATCCGAGCACTTGGGAGGCAGAGGCAGGCAGATTT
>NW_022196905.1:178068995-178071742 GCF_008632895.1 Mastomys coucha | reverse complement strand
TTCCATCCAAAAAATCCTGACTTCTTACTCAAAGGCCAGATCTTTGTTCTATGCTAGATTGTCATTTATTTCTCTTATCTCAAGTTGAAGACTCCCACTACGATCCCAGTTTCAAGAGATTCTATAAGGAAAAAGTGACTTCACATTAGTAAAATTCCCTTGAAGGCTATGCACTTGGGTTAAGAAAGACCTATGAATGAAATACTAGGTTAGGCAAAGTATTCCATTAAATCTCTGTGTTGATAGTATTAAGAATCACATATGCAAAGAGACACACAGACACAAGCACACATACATGTAGACTCATACCCATACAGAGATACATACAGGAATGCATGCACATTTTCCTTTTGCCATCTATTTTCTTCTAGGCCCTCTTTATTTTTAACAGAGCAGTTTTAATATGTCATTAATGACCAAGTCTTCTGGGCTAGCTACAGTCATTATTTTTCTGTAAGTCCTTTTTCTAGGTGTCTGAAGATATTCTTTCTTTCAAACATGTTATATTTATCACTAGGCATGGGGTCACATGGCTGTGATTCGCAGCACTCAGGAGAAGAGGCAGCAGAGTCATGAATTCAAGGTCAGCCTGAGAGCTATAAGGCAAGAGTCTGTCTTTTAAAAATAAGAGGTGCTTTATTTGTATTTCATAACCTAGTCATTTTTGAAACATATACTTTAAGTTACATTAAGCAGAAATATTTTTCTTGCTAGGGAGAGGAAGTTGAAGAAAACGAAAATGAGAGGAGGAAAGAGAAGTGGGTAGAAATCAAGTCACGAGAGTCGTGTCTGTCATCAGCGTTCAAACTTGAGAGCTCACCCTGCTCTGATAAGCAGAGCTATGAATGTAAGAAGGAAAACCAAGGAGGCATTCAAGGCTTACAGGAAAGTGGGTAACAGAAAATACAGAGTAGTCTACTGTGTCAGAATGGTAAATGTTGCTAGAAGAAAAGGTAAGGCTAACTGCTGGATAAGATTTTAAAACTGTAACTTAAAGAAAAGAAGTGGAGCTTATAGCAAGAGTTGGCTGATGGTCTAAACCAAATGGTTGGATAGATAATAGCTCTTTTTACTGAAATGGAGAAGCCTCGGCTAGAAATGGGTTTTGATGGTGTTTTAAGAGTTACATTTGAAATTAGCTAACGTGCAATGCTAAATCGTTTATTTTCTCTCTAAATAAAGTACTTATCTATTTGAAGTTCACCAGCTCTAAATATAAGCAATTATGAAAAAAATGCAGAGCTAGCAGAGAGAGTTAGGGGCAAGTATCAGAAGAGGGGGACTAAGGAATATGACTCAGAGGGAATGAGACCCCTGCAGGAAGCAGACACCAGTTCATTGCTGGATTGGCAAGAGCCTTTAAAGGCTCTAAATACATCTTCATGCCTGATTATTGTTCAGTGCCTCATTTTCTTTCCCTTGCCCTCTACGCCCTAGGAAAGCTGGCACTGAAAGCAGGGTGGTTCTTCAGCATTACTAGGTCAGGAACTCTCAGCCACCATCGGTGTACCTCACAATATAGGCAAGCCAACCTCCCATCACTTTCAAAACCTGTTTGCACTTCTCAGGACACCCGATTTTATGCTAATACACTTTTTCATACCCATCTAGTGTTGGGAAGGAGGAAGGCAGTTCTGAGCCTGTTCTGAAATGTTACAGCTTTTAGACAGCCAAACAGTTCATCAAAGCCTGAGACAAATTCTACATGGCCATGTAAGACAGAGAGGAGGCATCTGCTCTCCCCCATACACATACACATACTGACCCATGGCCATTACTCACCAGGCTTGGCATTTGAAAGAGAACCGTCTTAGTTCTACACAATGACAACAATGATTGGCACCGCTTGCAGAATATCCAGGCAATAGTCACTGCCCCTGAGGGGGTCTCGTTTCATTTGCTCTGGCTTGCTAACTGGCTCTGTTCCCTCTGGCAAGCGTGCTCTGCACTGTGCTATTTTGTGCTGCGTTTGCTGACTCCCACCAAGCTTCAAAAATAGATTTAATCAACATAAATCAAAAGTTGACCATTGGCATAAGAGGAGTAGATGAGAGCCCCTTTTCCTATGGCCCTGAGTTGTGTGTCTTGGCTCAGGTCTAACCATGCATGTCAGATTGATTCATGTATGTTGAGTGGAGGACTGTCTGTGACTAATGCAAGACACAGAATGGCAACTCCTATCCTGCCTGCAGATATGTATCTCACTGAGGCATTGACCATTTATTCTATAGAGCCTTGGGGTGGGAGAGAAACATGCTGGTTTAGTCTAGCTATTGATATAAAGTTCTTAAAGTAATAGAAAGATGTACTGAAAATACCTTCTCTTTTGGAACTCTGGTTTTGGGTATGGAATTGCTAAGACATTTGTAATATTCAGAGTAACAGGAGCATCTTTTGTTCTAATGAAGTGACTTATGGTAGTAAGCTCCAGTATATCCCGATGGCAAATGGCTGAGTGTATTGGTTACAGTATTGGAATATCAGAAACAAACAACATAAAGGATGAAATATTTATTTTGAGTTACAGCTTCAGAGATGTCACTATATGACAAAGGAGAACAGCTACCTTCAGGGCAGAACAGAAAATAGAGAGGAAGTACCGACACTCTCTGAAGTACTGATACTCTCTGAAGTACCGACACTCTCTGAAGTACTGAAGTACCGACACTCTCTGAAGTACTGAAGTACTGACACTCTCTGAAGTACCCACACTCTCTGAAGTACTGACACTCTCTGAAGTACCCACA
>NW_022196905.1:178043231-178068555 GCF_008632895.1 Mastomys coucha | reverse complement strand
CCGACACTCCCTGAAGTACCCACACTCTCTGAAGTACCGACACTCTCTGAAGTACCCACACTCTCTGACCTTTTTGCCTTCTCCCTTTTTACTCCAAGTGGACAACTAGTCAGGTTCAAAGTAAGTCTTTTTCCATCAGGCAATATTTTTTCTTTATGGAAATTTTCTCTTTCTCTCACACACAGAGGTGTGCCCCAACAATCTCCTGGATGATTTTAGAGCTAGTCAAATCGGCAACAAAAATTAACCAGCTCTAACTCTTGTTAAATTGACTCTGAAGTACATGCATTTATACAATGGTGTTCTAACTATAGCCATCCTTGGTTCTTGTATGTATTAAGATGTAAAGCAAACTCAGCCCATCTTCAAGAATCTCCACATGCTCAACAGTTCCAACAACTGCCCAGATATCCAAATTCACAGTCTCATCTGAGATACAAGGCAAATTCTTTCTAGTGAAATCAAAATAACATTATAAAGTTACAGATCCTCAATACACAGAGGATGAGCATTCCCAAGGGAAGGCATAGGGGTAGGAGCAAGGAAAGAAGGGTCATACCAAAATAAGACAGACATTCTGCAATGTAAATGATGGATACTACAGATCATCATCCAGATTCCAAGTGTCTTAGGGTATGTATTCCTGCACAAAATATCACGACTAAGAAGCAAATTGGGGAGAAAACGGTTTATTCACCATACACTTCCACATTGCTGTTCATCCCCAAAGGAAGTCAGGGCAGGAACGTGGAGGCAGGAGCTGATGCAGAGGCCATGGAGGGATGCTGTTTACTGGCTTGCTTCCCATGGCTTGTTCAACTTGCTTTCTTATAGAACCCAGGACTACCAGCCCAGGGATGGCGCCACCCACAGTGGGCTGGGACCCCTCCCTGCCCCCCGACCTTGATCACTGTTTGAGAAAATGCCTTACAGCTGGATCTCATGGAGATATTTCTCAAGGGAGGCTCCTTACTCTGTGATAACTCCAGCTTGTGTCAAGTTGACACACCAAACCAGCCAGTTTACCAGGGTACATGCAGCTGGGGTATGAGTTCTAATACAGTCATGCTTCTTTGATCATGTCATTTTTGTGCCTTATGTGCTCTGTCTTAGGCTGGATCTATAAAATGCCTGCAGCTTTTCTAAGCAGATATTATATTCCTTTAACATCACCAACACCTGTGGTCTCCATGGTGACTTAGCCTTCCCTTCACATTGTCTTTTCCTGGATCCCCACAGGAAATCTGACCCTGGGACACACTGTCTGGCCTCCCAGGTGTTCCTTAAAAAGTTGGATCCTATAACTCTTCAGTATGTTTGCCTCAAGTCAAATGTGTATAATGCCAAGGTATGCCTCAACTCCAGAAATGCCCAGGTCCCTTTGGATGTTGGCATTAGTGGCTTCTGAGTACTTGGGCCGCAGAAACTTGCCAAACACTTGTCCAGGAAACCCAGTGTGAGGAAAGTACTCCAGTCCCTCTCTGAGGAAACATTTTGAAATGAGTTTATAATTTTGTAATTTTACATGCTGGAGACAGTAGTAATACGTATAGTCTAAACAATTCTACAATGGAATTCTTCATTCTTACTATCACTGTGCAAAGACTTTGGGTCCTTGGTAATGGCTCTAGTATCAATTTAAAAATGCTTTCATCGCTCTAATTTAAGGGTTTTTTTCAGATAGAAGTACAATTTTCAAGTCTTTCTGGTCTGCTTTTGCTCCTAATTTTCCCTGAAAAACTAATTAAAGGCAGTTGAAAATAACCGAGATTTTTCCTATTAAGTCGATTTCTTTATCACCTACTTTCTGTTTCATTGTGACTAAATCTCAGACAAGCTCAGCTCAGAGGGAAAAACAGGATTTGAACTCATAGCTCCAGGGGATTGCAGTCTTCTATAGTGGGACTGCATGGCCCAGAGCTCTTTGCAAGTTGGAACATGTGGTAAAGGCTCCCCCTGTAGAATCAGCAAACAGAGAGATAAGACAACCTTCAGATGACGGCTCTTAGTGACCTACTTCTGCTAGCCAGACTAGAAGCCTTGGAGCCTTCAAAAGACCAGTAAGATCTGGGAGCTGAGCATCAAAACCTGTCTATTGGGAATATTTCATATTTAACCCATAACAATCTGTCACCTTCAAACTCACCCTCTTCAAAGACTCAGTACAAAAGATACGTAACTGTTTGCCAGAAAGGAATGTGATTGGTCTCTTATTCAATTCTCAGTAAAATCTTAGCTTCCGTCTATAACCTGGTGAGCACACATGCTGCTTTCTGTATTTCTCTTCGCTGTCTGCTCTTCTGAGCTCCCATTCAAATTGACCACCAGGTTCTGCTTACAGAATTCTGGGGTTTCTCTAGCCTACATAGACTAGCTCTTTTAACTTTCATAGGAAAGCCATGTCCGAAGAACTTAGAAATGTGGTCAGGTCTAGTCGCCGCCATTGTCCTGTTTCCCTGGTACCAGTTTACTGTAGTTCCCATTTTTTGCTTTGCTGAGCTAAAGTATATGACATAGACAGTTAAGGGAAGAGACATGTACTTTGACTCACCATTTCAGAGCTTTCAATCTGTCTTGGTAGAAAGGGTGTCCAGAGCAGAATAGTGCACAGGATTGTGTAGGAAGAGGCTAAGATGGATGAGCTAGAAGGCTTGATGTAATTTTCAAGACCTATATACGAAGCATGAAGTTCCAAGGCTCAGACATTGAAGGACTCTATATTTACAAGCCAAACTTATATGACCTGGGAAGGGACTTTTCTTGTATCAGAAATTCATGGAAAATTTGTCAATCATAGGGCTCTGTAGAGCTCAGGAGATATGAGAAGTTTCTTATTGCTCACAGGGAATGCATTTCTGGGGGTATGGAAAGAGACATTAATGGGCCTCTGTTTTGACACTTGAACAAATTTTAAAGCCCTTACTTGTAGGACATGCAATTCATGATAGACCAGTTTATAAGCACAGGACTTAGTTAAACTCATGAAAAAAAAATCCTTGCTGCTAAAACTGAAAAATTAGAGATGACCTGGAAGTGAGTTTGAGCCTTTTAGATCATCCAGCCTACAAGGAAGAGTGGCTTTTTCTGTTCCAAAAACCTAATTAGTTAATAAGCTAATAGACAATACCACCCTCACTACATAGGGATTATAAATGAACAACAGTGGAAGATTTTTAATGTTCTATATAGAATTAAAACTTCAAAATATTAGAGCTTACCAAAGAGCTGCCTTCACATCCCTTAACCCAAACTAATCTGATAAAGGACCAGATCCAGTTGGGAACAAATGTAACTAAGTTTAGGTGGCACGTTTATCTCCAGATTCACTTTCTTGCCAAAAACTTATTCCAGTTGTGCATTTTTAGAGTATCTTGAGCTTGAGCCATGGCCAACTGTTTAGCTATCTAGTTCAGCCAATGATAACAATAATTATGTATTCAAGGTTCCCTCCTTTGGGAGAGGGAAAAAATGGGACAATCTTGCTGTGTAGATACCTCAGATTTAGTTTCAATTTATACATCTGTGAACATATAAGAGATGGCATAAAGCCTCCCTCTAATCACCTGGAGTGCGAAACACTGTTAATGATGACCACAACATTCACTGCGCATCTTAAGACGCACAGTACTGGCTCATGAATCAGAAGTCCAGTGAAATGTCTCCTACCCAGGAGTCAATTGCAAGTGTGGACCTCAGAGAGCACTATGAAAGCATATTACAATTTAACTAAGTTAAGCATAGGAAATTTCAGTCAGGCAAAGATTAGGAATAAGTTGTATTAAGAGCCCAACTCCATTTTCCTTGGAGCATTAAGAGCTAAGGACTTTAGTGACCTAGCCTTTTCCCTATTCCCGGACGAGCTGATGGAAAAGCCCTGATGCCGCTTTTGTTAAAACTGGTAGGTTTGGCTTGCTTGATTGAATTACTGTATCCCCACCTTCTAGCAATAATCAAGCCAAGTCAATCTCTGTGACTTTCTTTCAGAACTGCCCAAAAGCCTACCAAGCTCAAGCTCTCCCGACACATACACACACACACACACACACACACACACACACACACACACAGATCCCCCATTATGTGGTTATTAAATATTTTTATATCCTCTCAATACATTGTGGCATTATGAGTCTTGGCATCTAAAGCAAGGTTTGAATGAAAGGACCCATCATACTTTCTCCAAAGCCTCAATTAATACTTCAGTAAACAATATCTTCATCAAAATCAGACCTTATTATTATGCTGGCCATGCCCACTAACATCAATTTCATTGTTAATTGGGTCTATTGCAATGTGTAAGATGTTTGAATTCTTTTTCTCAAAGCATATTACTAGCTAAGAATAGAAGTTGAACTACAGTTTACTTTCTTGGTGCTCAAGTCCACAATGTATGTACCTACCTTTCCCCATTCATTTCCTGATAAAACTCAAGGAAGGGCCATACCTAGAGAGACAGAATTCCCATTTATTAGCAATCTATTTAGCTATGTTGCTGCAGAAGGATTTGAACTACCATGATATGCTTCATAGGACATAAGCCAGCATCTTTACAACTATAAATACTCTAAACTGCACACCCCACATGTTCCTAAATAGTTTGGACATTTAACAGTGAATGAGCCAGATGCTCAGGGCTGAACCTTCTTTCTCACAATCTTACACAATCTTACACATAATGGGTTCCATCACAAGAACATGCTCCCTGAGCAGGATTGTTTCTGGACATATGATTTTTTTATTTGATTAATAACAGATATACATTTATGTACTTCTTACACTCTAATATAGATCATATATTCATATAATAATATTCCAAGCTACTGAATGAAAGAAATAAAAAGGGAAAGGACATGACTGTTCTTGAGAATGCTGGAGGATAAGGTTTATTAGAGATAAAAAGGAAAGCCGGGGCAGAGACATCTGGGAGGGCCAGAGTAGACATGACCCTGAGCCATGTGAGGAGACAGGAGGGGAAACCAGAGTGCAGACAGGAGGCCCAAAAGAGAATGGGTTACCCAAAATGGTTGGATTTATAGGGAAGAGCAGCCCAGTCCTCTATTATTTTACCTAGTCATCTAATACTATTATTACTAATATCTAGTTTCTATTTTACACCTCTTGTTATCAAAAGTTTGAACATTTCCTAATTTCAAAGGGTGACTCAAAGCATAATAATAAAGCAGCATCCTACCGGTGCAAGAATGGACACAGGGTTGGAGAGAGGGCTTAATGTGTAAAGCACATGCTATTCAAGTATGAGATTGAAGTTCAAATCCCAAGAATGCATGTAAAGCCAGTTTGGAAGTCCATGTCTGCAATCCCAGTGCTCTTATGACATGATAGGAGGTGGAGACAGGAGAATCCCTTCGAGCTAGAAGGCTAGCCATCTTAGTGAGTACAAAAGTGACTAATAAAGCATTCTTGTCTCAAAAAAGAAAATGTGTAAAAAAAGGACCAACACCAGTGAGGACTAACACACGTGTATACTTACATACATGAACTTTGTGCACACACATAAAGTACAGACATAGAGACCAATAGAGTATAATTTAGAGTTCATAAACAAACCCTCACCTCTGCACAATTGATTAACTGATAATAACCATTATATCAACAACACTGATAGAAGAGATGAGTCACTGCAAGAACAATATAAAACAATAAATGCAACTAAAACAGAAATAAAAGCATACCATCTGAGTCCACCTTTTAGTATTCCAGCAAAATATCTAAGACTGACCATTCATTATTTGAATTCAGTTCTGGCGACTGTAAAGTCCACAACATAATATAACATTTGATCAGCATCTGGTGAGGACATTTTTTATTGTATCATAACATGCAGGAGGGCATCTGAAGTTGAGACAGACAAGGTCACAAAGCCAGGGATGCTTTTTATAGAGGTCTTGATCTTGTGAGATCATCTAATCCCAAATACTTCCCAAAGCATCACTTCCAAATAGTATTTACGGATGAATTTGGGGATTCCTTTTCACGTACATTTTGGAACTCACAGTCAAGCTGTGACATGCGAAACTCTAACCCTTATCATGAATGCCAAACTGTAAAACTATTAGTAGAAAACACAGAGGAAAACTTTAATTCCTTAGATATGGTAATGGTTTCTTAAATATAACACAAAAATACAACTCACAAAAAATGGTAAATTGCACTTCATTAAAGTTACATGTTTTATGCATCAGATGGTGTGTGAGACTAGAGAGATAACCACAAAATAAGAACAATATTTATAATCATATATATGAAAGTAATTTAATATCAAAAGACAATAAATCCTACAACTCAAGAAAATTTACAAACAGCCCAGTTTTAAAGTGATTAACAGATTTAATCAGACAGCTCTGCAAAGAAGCTATACAAATGATCACCAAGCAAATGAAAAGTTGTTCCATAATATTGAATATTTGAACAGGAAAATCCAAAACTCAAACCTATTACAAATGACTGTAATTTTTTAAGTGAAAAGTAAGAAAAGGGCTTCCAATGAAGGGAAGAATTAGACCACTTAAACATTACTGGGAAGAAAAATAAAATACAACTCTGTTTGAAAAAATAGTCATTTCTCAGTTTCTAATAAAAGTGGAAGCCAGTGTTAGGAAGTCATCCACTAGCTCTTTATACAAAGGCACCGATGACTTGATAGACATCTCACCCTCAGAAGCTCATCTGATCCTGATTACAACTTCTAGGTAGAGAAAAAACAAAATTAGAAACAGGTGGCTGAATAAACAAGTTCACAGCAGATATATTTGTATTAATCAAAGACTGACAACAATCCAAGTGTCATAGGCAATTAAACAGATAACCATACTGAAAACTATGCCTACAACAGATTATTGATTCAGCCATAGAATGAATGGGGGTTTCTATTTTGGCTCAGCTGGGAAGGGTTCTCCAGAAGAATAGAGCCAACAGGTTACATATGTAATTGCAACACTGCATTTATTAGATTGCCCTCCTCTGCAAACAATGGCTCTCTGAGTACTAGAGGCACAGATAATCCATTAGCATCTCAATAAATGAAACTGGATGTCCCAGGAGAAACAGGACCAGTGATTCAGGCTGAATTTGATCAAAAAATCTTTTTGTTCCTGCTTAATGGCTGGTGAGATGTCCTTGAAAGACTGAAACTGTGGTCTGCTATCCATGGGTTATAGCAGCAGAATGGTCATATTCACTCAAAAGAAATGGACACACACGCGCGCGCACACACACACACACACACACACACACACACACTGGCTGCCTTTCTGTTTTCTACTTCATTGTTTTATGGTCCAGTCTGTTGAGTGGTGATACCCACCGTAGGGATGGTTTGGCCCCCTCTGTTGTTCTGCTACATACAAATATCCTCTATGTCCACCATTCTTGCAGACATAACCAGAAGTGTGTCTTACTGGTTCCCTTAGCATCACTCTAAGCTCAGTGAAAAAACTCTACATTACCCAGCTGGCCCCAGACCATTTCCTGCCCTGTGGCTTTGGAACCTGTAGTGAGACAGACAATACATCACAGCACGGTGTGTGGTGGTCTTGGGAGCTAATTGACTCAAGACTCAAGACTTAAAAAGGAAAAAGACACACAGTTCCAGTGACCCAACTTCCACCCACTAGGCTCTTGTATAAAGGTTCTCTTATCTTCCAATATTATTGCAGGCTAAAGACAGATCCCATAGGCAACACTTACCCAAAGCATAAGAAGACTATATACCAAATCAGCTTTGGTGCTTGTATTTGCACAAACAGTATTGGTAGGGTATATAAAAAAAAACAATTTAAGCATTACTATTTAGGCCTTACACACTATTGTTTGACATTAGAATTTTTATGGATTACAGTACAGAAATACTTCTGCCGTCCTTAGTAATCTGTTAACTCCAAGTCCCCTGAATTCACTCCATCTCATGGTCTTATCCTGGTATGGCTGGCTGCCCTATATTCAAATCAGTGGCAGTTATTTGCCTAGGAAGGGTAAAGATCTTGGAGGTGGCTTGTCCAGAATGGAATTGGATGGTAGCCATGGGAGTTAGATCCTGCATACCAAACTTTTCCATATCCCTTTGACTATTAGATCATGTAAACACAGTACCTATTTAAAGCTACAAAATTTATAGAAAAAAATAGGCAATGAAGAGCATGCTAGCTAAAGAAACCAAAGTCATAACTTAAGAAACTACACCCACATTTGTACATGTAAATTATACTGGCACAGGGAACAGGAGAACATGAGGGACAGCAAGTCCTAGAAAGAAGCTTGAATATAGCATACAGGAGAATAGAAATTATTCTAGGACAGATATAAAAACCAACTTTATAATATCAACTACTTTTAATTAGTATTTTTGTAATGGAGGGGAGTTGCCTCAAGTTGTTCTAAGTTAACAGAATTACTTAAATTATTTGAGTGTTAGAAAAATAACCAAAAATGGGGAATAGTATGAAGAGAAAAACAATGGGGAAGATATGTCAATATCCTACGGAGAGCAGTGATGACCAAAAGTACTGAAGAGAACCCATCTGAGACTGTTGAAGAAAAGCAGCTGCCTATTGAGATGATTATAAAGGGAGAAATGAAAGTTGACTCTGAGGTTTCCAGATTGATTGGCTAATAGAGTTTGACCTTTATTACGGGGAATTCTAAGTGGAGCAATGTTCAGAGTTTTGATTGTATAAAATGTGAATATGCTGAGAGGCGGAAGATCAAGTATGATGTAATTTGGACCTCAACTGAAAAGTTATTATGTAGGTGGCAATGACTTTTTCCATTTTATTTAGGAATGACTAAGACATTTTCCAGGAAAAGGATCGTTAAGGCTTAGCTCAAAGACTAAAATCTTAACTGTGATGGCTACAGAATCTCTTGAGCCATCTTTGCAAACACAATTATATTTCACTCAAATAATCTGATGTGTGGGAAACAATCTCTGGGTAATGCCATCAATGCTAGCATTTTTTATTTTTATGGAAAAATAAATCATAAATATGAGAAATCAAAGAATGTGTGATGGTTCCCCATTAATGGCAAAGTGCTCTTCAAAAAATGATAGTTTTGCTAGACAAAAAAAACTAGGACAAAGAGAAAATTCATAAAATCATTATGACCATAAGAGATTTTTTATAGCAATATTGTTATATACACTATAGATACATATGTACATGTTATATACAATAGAATATATATCATGCTATATTGAGCCCCTCAGTTTCACCTTTTTCTCTGTGGAAATTAAACTCTTCATGCAGTAGATATTCATATTCTTCATTTCATTGCTTTATTATTGCATATCAAACTCACAAACATACATTATTAATAGCCAGCATTTCTCAGAAGCTGGCAATAACTCTGCTTCTGTTCTCTTTCCTAGCTTCTAGAAAAGTCTGTCCCATCTATGGCTTCAATGTCCAACTACATGCCAATGATTTCCCCACTAGTCTAACCTCTAGACCTTTCCTATTGAGTGCAAATATCAATAACCTGCTTCTTTACACTCAGTGTATATGTCTCATGTATGCCATACACTGCTTAGATATAAAGAATTATAATCAATCACACCTTCGAATTTGTGATGTTGTAGTGTTCCTATCTATATTATTGTGTTTTACTATACAGAAATAAAAACACCCATTAAAACCAGCTAGGGTAAGGAAAGGATTTGTTCAGCTTACAGGTTACCACCCATCATTTAGGGATGACATGGGAGTACCTCCCAGCAGCATCTTGAAGGCGGGAACTGAAGCAAAGACTTTGGAGGAGTGCAGCTTCCTGACCTGTTTTTCCATTGGATTTCTCAGTTTGCTTCCTTACAGCCCAGTACCTCCCAGGATGGCACCACCCACAGTAGCCAGGGCCTTCCTATGCTGATCTAATCAAGAAGTACCCCAGAGCTAGGATGATAGAGGCAAGTCCTCAGCTGAGACTCTGTCTTCCTAAGTGATTCTAGTTTCTGTCAGCTTAGATAGAAACCAGCGCAACTGACTCCTTTGTCAGATTATTGATTCTGACATAAACATCGCTGATAGGGTCTTTTTGGCTTCCCTCTAAATCTTTAGAAGCCAGACCTCCATCATCTGCCCCTTCCCAACATTCCTACGAGACAAGCCCTCCTACCAGGTCATTGAGCTCTGAGCCTGCAAAGACCTTGCCTAGCATGAAGTTCTCAAATCCTCCCACAACACCACCCCCACCCACCCATGCCAAAACACGGTCATGTCTGTCACAGCAATGTCCTACTCTCTGGTACAATTGCTGCATTGGTTAGGTTAGGTTTCTGTTTATGGGGGAAAAAATAAGCAAAACCAGCTTAGAGAAGAAACAGTTTTATTTAGTTAATAGGTTATTGTCAATCATGGAGGGATGCAAAGACAGGAACTGAAGGCAGAAAGTTTTCGGCAAGGGCTAAACACAAAGCATGGGAAAATGTGACTTACTGGCTTGCTTTCCATAGCTTGCCTAGCTTGCCATGTTACACAGCCTGATACTACCTGACTAAGTATGGCAGTGGGGCAAGCCCTCCCACATCAATCATTAGGCAAGTGAATGTTCCCTCAGAAATGCCCCTAGGCCAGTGGATAGAGGCAATTCCTCAGGTGAGGTTTCTTCTTCCCAAGTGACTCTAGTTTTTGTCAAGTTGACAGAAACTAAAGGGAATTCTGTCTTAAGAAAATTACTATTCACTCACATACACAGGTACACAAGTCAGAATCCTAATCCCCACAGCCATTTCAACACCAAAACCAGCTCTAGTCATTGCTTCCTAACATCTGTTTATGTCTTTCTCTCTGTACTGTCAACCACCACTCCAAACTACCTCTCTCCCTCTCTCTTTTTCTCTCTCTCCCTCTCTCTCTTTCTCTCTCTCTCTCTTTCTCCCTCTTACCCTCCCTCCCTCTCTCTCTGAGAGATTTTATATATTTATATATTTGTATACATATATATAATCTTCCCCCAGATTACAAAGGTTTTGCAATTCCTCCAGTTGTCTTCCATAATGTGAAAAAAAAAAATCTATTGGATGGAATGATTTAGACCTCTAGGAAGGAAGCAGAAGAAAATCTTACATTAGTTTCTAAATTTCCTCTACAAGAGATGATAATTACTCAAATACATACCAGGTACCTGTATGCACATCACATGTTATCACTAACCAATAGTAGTCACCATCCCTTGGTTGGGCACATTACATCATTAGTAGCCGGCCCCTTCTATCTGGTTGGATACCTTAGTTGAGAAGTGTTAAAGGACTTGTATGGTCTTCTTACACCTGCTTTGAATATGCCCGCCCAAAGCCAGAACTTCCCTTCTGCATTTTCTCAGTCAGTCGCTTCCAGATGATCCTAGGATCATCTGTAAGCCTGGGGAAGCCCTGATGTGCTTCCCCAACACGGGTGAGAAAGTCTGTGGTATGAAGGTGTTCATCTATTTTCTCTTGGAGTAGCAGTGACTGCAGTAAAGTCTTCCTTCGTCTCAGGAAGTCAGACTGAGCCAGCTCTGCTCTTTTGCTATTACAGCTGGGACACTGCGAAGAAATGTGTTGCGCAATCGCCCCTATGTACTCTAGAGTCACTCTCGTGTTTTCCAAATAGATTCTGCTCAACAGTTCATCAGGTATCGTACAATTGAAAGCATCTACCTCTGGGGTCTCTGCAATCCATCTGAGCTGCAGCTTTTTAGGTCTGTTGCTTTTCTTAGATCTTGAATCCTCTCTCTGATGGATCAAGTCTACTTTTTTAGTACAAAAAGACTGCAGGGCACTCAGTTCTTCTGCGGATTCCTTGGGGATTTCAGGTGGGGGTCCACGGTCGGACTGATATCTTTCAGAATGAATTTCTTTGCTCTTGAGGTGGTTGATCCACTTTTCACTCAGCTTATTTTCATCCTTCTGTAAGACTGAAAGTTCTGAATGCTTGTCTTGTTCTTTCGAACTTGTAGTCGGCGTTTCCTTCTCGAGTGGGCTCTCAGAGGTGTGTGAACAGGATAGCAGTTCTCCAGAGAAGGTGATGGAACCAGAACTCAGTACCTCATCAGTGCAGGACCTGAGGAACTCTTCTGAAACTTGAGGAGCACAGACGTCCGTCTGGGCCGGGTCTCCGTGCTTTTCTTTTGAGTCCCCCGGCTTCTCAGCACGTGGCCGCTCCATTGTCTCGGACTCAGTTCCTCATCTGCTTTGCTCTAGTCAAAAATGGGTCTGGGACCAGTAAAGAGGAGCCGACAGGGCACAGTCTTTGGTGTATTTGGGTGCCGCGAGCATTTTCTTCCGGGTATGCCTTTCCTGGTTGCCGTAGCAACGCGCTCCGGTCATGCGCAGTGAGTGGTCTCCGGTGTCCCGCCCCTTTCCCGTCTCCTGCCTGAGCCTGTTCAACAGCTTTTTAATTCAGCCCTCAGGCTGCCGGTCTTGCAGTTTAAAAAGCTGTGTGCAATTCAAGGGAAAAGGTCGCAAACCCTCCAGGTCAGACCAGGTGTTGCACAGACAGACGTAAGTCCCACGGAGACAGACAGATGACACGTGACAAAAGAGATAATGCGTCTTGCAGCAAAGTTTTCACAAAAAGTGCTGTCTAAAGTCCCCAGCTATACATACCTGTTTTAGAGCCAAGGGAGAAGCTGTTTGTAGATTAGCCTTGGGATTAAAAAAGGAAATACTGACACTATTCTCTAAGGTCTCTCCTCAGTCGCTCAAGGTTTCTAAAACCCTCGCAGTTTCCCCCAAACCACATTAGGTGTTGTCCCCTCCAACTGGCTGGTCAGTACCCTTTTCTCTAGCTCTCCTGCTATATGGCCGTCAGCCCTTCAAGATGCTTTACACGGAGGGTTAAGGAGCATTTTCTGGGTTCTAGCTTATAGATGCAACCTGCTCAAGAATTCTCTCCTTAGTGCTCTTAATGCCTGTAGTTGGATATCAACTTACAAAGGGGCAGTGGGTTTTGTGACATAATTCCAGTTTAAGAAAGTAAGTAACCTAGCTAATCTTCAAATTCAAGCCCTTACCTAATAATACATCTCTCTAATACAGGGCTTTTTAAAGACATGGTCTCAGACCCAAATGGCCTGGCATATAAAGGCAAATGTTGACAAGCCTGATGATGATCCTAGAACACACACACACACACACACACACACACACACACACACACACACACACACTGGACCCTCAAATACACCTTGTCTCCCTCCATCCTCCCAACACTGCCTACTCACCCTTGTTGTGCCCTCACACCCTTCTTACTTTGCCAAGGTCAACAGTCTGAAATATTCAAAGATGATCTGAGAAATTTGGTCAGCCTTCATTTAAAAATCAGGACTTTCCAAGTTCCTCTTTTTGGCCAAATTAAAGAAAGCAAAAAGATAATTGTGGATCTAAGGGATTTCCAACAGGATCCATGTTTATATTCTAAATTATTTCAAAATCCTCCCTCAGGCTTCCAATCATATTTCTGTGTAATTCATTATTCTCCCCGCCCCCAACAAGGAATCTATCTTTTAAAGTATATCCTCTAAGAACCTCCCTGTGCTAATACCCAGACTAATCTGGCTTTTATCTTTTAATAATGTAAATTTATTTGTTTTGAAAAACTAGCTTCATCTGTGAGCCAGAAAATATGAATAGGAAATTGTATAATTAATCTTTTTTTTTTTTGTAAAAGTAGCAAGAGATTGTGGACAGTTTAACATTCTAGTAACTGCTGTTGAAGAAGAAAAATAGCTGCAGCATACTATCACTGTCAGATAATATTCATGAAGACAGAAGTCAAAGTTTGGGCTTGAAAATAGAAGCTGTGATTTATGTGAATCACTGTTGACATTTCAAGTGTTTTGCAGGGTGTGAAATTTCAATGTCTTTGCTTACAACCCAAGTCCCTATTTGTTTCTCATCTATTAACGGAAGGTCACATGTATCTATTGACTTCCATGCTTGAGACTCATCAGTGTTGAGTGAGCAGAGGTTAAGCCATTGTGGAGCACTGGCAAAAGACATGCTGTCCTTAGAGGATGAGAAGAAAAGTGTGAACAAGAAGAATGCCATAGATTACTTTTTATTAATTGAACATTTTGAGTGAAAAGGTAAGAAAGCCCAGAAGGGAAAGGGAGGGGTGGAGTTCCAACTTCCCATAAACTCTTTGTACAAAACTGAGGGATATAGATTACTTCCACTGACTCATCTAAATGTAGATTCAGTCAGGATTCACAGGAGAAAAACACAGGAAGTCACATTCAGCAGATCTTGTTTTTAATTAGGAAATAAAAAAAAAATCTCATGGAATTGACAGAGAGGAAATATACATTTACTTTCCAAAGAGTTTATTCATAGCATTTCAGTGTCTCGATAATTGTATTACAAAATTATTTATATATAAACTAACATATATCTACAAATTTCAGAATCTTTCAATTTATGCAAACAACTCTTAGCATTACATTTTCACTTCTTTGTGTTAATGTTATCTCCCTTACAAGTCTTATCCATCTAAGTGGCTACAGAAAACCATTAACTTGATAATAAGTGATATTCTAGACAGTCTCATATTTGTCAGTCTTACTCAGGCAAATATTCAGTCAATGTTAAATTTCACCCTCTATCTTCCCCCTGTCTCTTCCCCTTTCCCTCTTTCTCCTTCTTCTTAAATGGGAGATAAACAGTAAAACCATGTTCCCAGGGCATTACACACAATATATCTATCGCCCACATTCATGTACTATCTTTACCATTATCTTCACTAGAGATAATTTCAAATATTATAATTTATCATCTAATTTGCTATCATTAAGATAAGTCAGTATACATTGCTATACACTTTTTACCCTGTTTTCTTTTTAAAAATACGTCATGAGTGTCACCCTGACTCAATGTACAGGTATCCTCCCTGGTTTCTCTCAGTAACTGCACTGTATCCCATTATAAGGATATACTATATTTTGATAGGCAGTTTCTAGTTATTCATTGTGTCTCGAGAGACATGTATTCAAGATTATTCCTGCTAGTGAGATCACTGTAGCAAAGATTAAAGATATATGTAGTTTTCCAGCTGCCCTGTGTAAAGACTATAACTTTAACATTTCAGCTAGAAACTCTGTAGAACTGCTTATTCCTGAGAGTATGACTTATGGGTCATTTACCCATATTTGTGGATCTTTGCCAATCTATTATATCTGAAATCATATCTTTATGTAATGTAAAATTGAATCTCTTTTATCATTAGCAATGTTGAACAGATTTTTATAGAAATAAGAATCATTTAGATTTCGTTATAGTGTGCACTGCCTATTCATTTCCCTGACCTATTTTATAATAGCACCTTGGTCTTTACTTTCAATTATTTTAAAGCACTCAGACAACACTTCCTGTGTTGGAAATACATTTTTCTGTGACATGCGTCCCAAATGTTCTGTCAGTTTGTCTTACTTATCTGTGTTGTTTACAGCCTCTGAAGGTTTTCATTTTGTATCATAAGTTTCAGTCCTTTCCCAAACTGGTTTTAGATTGTAGCAGACTTTGATTGTATTGAAAGTGTCTAACTTAGTTGGCTTCCCTTTTGCTGGTGCACAGTCCTCTGGATTTTAACAGACAGACACATGAAAGCACCCTCCAAACTCAGGTACAAACCATCTTGTTCCATCTCCTTTGTTATTCTCAGCTCACCCATGCTATCTGTAACAATTTTTCCTATTGATTTTTTTTCTATGAATTTTCAGATATACAACCATGTTATCTGCAAATGACCACTTCTTTTTAGGCTCCTAAAGATGGATTTGGTTGCATTTGGGTGTTGGCTGTTGAACCTGAGTTCTCCAGCATTTGAACAACAAGCTGTGGCCCCAGCTTCTCCTTCTGTCTGCTTCCTTCATTTCTAATTACATCATGTTTCTAATTAGATGGGTAATTACCTGAAAGGATAAGCCTATTATTTTTGAACTTAAAAAGAGTCCCCATTTTCTATGTTAGATAATTGTCTTTGTCCTGATCAGTAGAGTACACAGACAACTTCTCATTGTTTAGAAATGCTTTGACATTAGAGAAAGAAGTCAAGATAACCAGCATCAAACAAAGCTATCCTCTGAAATGCTATTAAGAAATTTTGGTAGGTATGAGCAGATGGAAAACTAGACTTTTGGAGAAGAGTGTAGATTAATGAAAGCTCTCCAACTAAAAGTGTCAGATGTTCCATCTGTGTTGTTTTAATATTTTCAGAGCATTATTCACTTTGTCAGGTTTACATTTTTGAAAACTAAGATTAAGGTGGGTAATCTGGCTCAGTAGTGAAATGCTTGCCCCACATGCATAAATCCCCAAGTCCATTGTTCGTTGTTGCAGAGCATATAAGTAAATAATTATAAATAAAATTTTGAGAATATAGTGGTTCCTTTTTTTGCATAATTCCTAAATATGTGATACCCAATTTTAAAGTAAATATTTAAAAACAAATTTACCTTGACGTTACTATTATAAACTAGCAACAGAAAAATGGGAACCCGGCCATTCTGAACGTCCTAGTCTTATTTTTTAAGATAACAGTTAATTTTTTATTGTTTATGATATCAACAAATCATAGCATAATGAAATATATAGTATATATAATGTAATAAGATCAATCAAAAAACATCCTATGGCCATTCAAAAGGCAAACCAATGTCTTAACTAGCATTTGTTCAGTTCATTAAGAGGAGCTGAGAACCATTTCAATTCTCTTTTTAAACGAAATTGTCGTTGAAATCAAGGTATTTGTAAGGTTTTTTCCCTTCTAACTGCTTTACAGAAAGACTCTGATCCAGGCCTTCTCTTTGATTTGTAGATGGCCATTGTTTTATGACCACATGATAGATTTTCCTCGATGCATGGCTCCATGTCCAAATTCCTCTTTTTACAAGGATGTTAGCTGTATGAGATTAAGGCACAACCTAATGACCCCATTTTAACTTAATTATCTCTGTAAAGACCCTGTCTCCAAATAAGGCCACATTCTGCATTCTGAGTTGCTGGAGATCAAGAGTGCAATGTAAGAATTTAGGTTGTATAGGAATCAGATTAAAAGCTAATTAAGCAGTGCACTTTTAGGGTACATGTTTTATATAATAATTGCTAGCAACCTTTTTCTTGGAGGAGAGAGGAAAGAAGATTTAAAGATAGGGGCATAACTTTGAATTAAGAATATCTTTTGGTTGAGGCTGTAGCTCATCGTAGAGCACTTACCAAATTCTCTGGGTTCAATCCTCAAAACTGAAAATAAATAAAAAATAGTTGTGGGGTGGTCCCTTTCCTGGAAGATTCTATCATAAACTTGATTGGCTGGTCCCAGTGATTACTTAGACTCTCATGACTCAAGTAATAAATTTCTTTAAGAAAACATTGTTCTCATTGGGAAAATGTAGAAGTATATTTTGATGGATATGTTTCAGGAAGTTTAATTATTTTAGGCATCGAGGCAATAATTTCCTGTTGTTCTACCTGATTATCAGATAAAACTGCAAAAATGTAAAATTCAAAATTGCTGTTTGAAAGTAATATCTCCATAGCTTAACTAAGGGCAGCAATTCAATTCCTAACAGACTTTGATTGCTAAGCATTAAGTGTGAATGGCATGATCACACCACTATGGTTAATAGTTCTAGAATGGCAATGTAAGATGAAGCTGTTCTGCAGCTCCTAAATCTCTCCCTTACTTAGCTCTCCTTCCTTGTGGCTACAGCCCAGAACGATCTTCAGCTTCCCTGTGTAATTAGAAAGGCATTCAGGCTCCTGAGAGTATGCAATACTATTGAAGACTGGCCTTCAGACCAAATCTAGGAAATATTACAAGCGAGAATCTAAATATAATGTATTTCCCTTCAAAGCACGGAGGGCCTATAAAATGAATTCAGCAGCAGTGTTTGAATCTGAATTTGAGTTATATATTTTTATATTTGGGAGGACTACAGGAACCTGTGGCTCTTGATGACGGGCCTGGAGTTCACAGTGGTTTTCCTGAAAACTATTATGCAGAATTACTTCTCCACTACTCAATATCTTGCAAAAGCATTTTACTGTAATTTTCTACTTACAAAGCAAGCCTTCACAGCAAAATGAATATTCATATGATTGCCTAGGGTTGAGTAACATAGAAATTGCAAATTATTCATTCAAGGCCACTCTTTCCATAAAATCATTTTATGGAAGTGTTCATAGTAATCACAAAAACAGAACCACACTCAGATATATGTAACATATTGAGCTCACAGGCCAAAGTTATTTTATCTCCTTATTTTAGATAGGAATTTTCCAAAAACAAACTATATCACTGAAGAATGTAAGGCTGTTTCTCTAGAGCCTGCTATGCTTAACGTGAAAGCTGTCAACCCGACAGGCTGGAACAGAGCAAGATTATGAGAGGCAAGTGAATAGCTCATTCTTCATGGCCGGGCCCTAGCTGCATGCCGCCATGTGGTACGAGGCTGAGAGGTATGCCCTGTGATAGCTAATGAAGCGCTTCCTTTATGTCACACTAACCAGAGCTCTGATTTCAAGCTTGTATATTATGCCGCTGAGATCTCACAATAGCAGCCTTTGTTCTCCCTAGCAGAGGCTGTTTCTTGTCTGTTCCTTGCCTACATCTCATGCACCAAACATGCTAGACCCTTGATTGACTAAGAAGAGCAGACCTGAGTCATTATACACACTCGTGGTACTTCCCGAGATTGCTTTTGCTTTTGTCTGTTTCTTACTTCTGACAGCCAGCATCCT
Organism: Mastomys coucha; assembly: GCF_008632895.1. Lineage (NCBI taxonomy): Eukaryota > Metazoa > Chordata > Mammalia > Rodentia > Muridae > Mastomys > Mastomys coucha. The sequence goes on along the minus strand of NW_022196905.1, from coordinate 178,049,825 downwards.
CCCAGATACCAAAACTGGTCATGTTGTGGCCGCTTAGAGATAACTGGCTTAGAGTAAAAGGCACGGCCCTCCTGACATCACTCTTCTGTGTGAGACAGAGTAATGAAAGGAACATGATGAGAACAAGCTACAGGAAGAGCCATCAACCAGAATGAAAAGAATGGAATCCAATGGACCAAAATTTGCATGCTGCATGATCCTAAGCATAGCTAGGAAGCAAGCAATACCACCCACGCATTACATTTTTTTACATAGTACTCTTCTCTTGAGGATTACAGCCCCTCCTTTCTTAAGCTACCATTCGATTGTGGATCTAATGCATGCTTTGCATGAATGACTTCCAGAACTATCAGTCAGTCATCAGTATCAAGTATATAAAGCATATGTATCAGTTAAACTAAAATGTCTAAAAGAGAGCTCACTGAAATCTGCTGTTCTAAGAGGAAAGAATTACGATGTTTCCTCACTCACGCTGACTTGTATCAAGGCTGTAATGCAGCAGAGGCATGAGCCACACGCTGCGTACTGAGGTGACAGGGGCTGCAGCTTACTACCGAGGAACCTCCCAGTGGCTGGAACCATCACTGCCATCCCAAGCTCCTCAGTAGCCTTGATTAGAGAACCTGAACGAAGGACAGCGATTCTCAACCTGGGAGGCGCCAACCCTTTAGGGAATCGTATATCAGATATCCTGCAGGTCAGGTAGTTGCATTACAGTTATTAACAGTAGCAAAATTGCAGGTTGGGTCCCCACAACACGAGGAACAAGGGTCACAGCATTAGGAAGGTTGATAACCATTGACATAGAGGGTCTCTTATTTGCGGCCCTCGAGCGATCCAAAACAGACTACAGGGCAGACCAACAGAAACCTCAGAGTTCTAGCCGCTGAGGAATTCATGATCATAGTTACAGAAGAGTCAGTGTACAGTGAAGCCCCACTTCCTGTCAGAAGCTAGGTTTTCCTCCCGTGTCCTCCTACAGTGCGAACGCAAGGCAGCTCCCAGGGAGCGCTGGCATAATGGCCGTCGACAAAATCAACAAGTCTTTAACTCACAACTCCATCTTCTTCTACCATCGTGTCCCCAGTGCTATTTTAATATAGGAAACTTTAAGGAATGTCAACACTCTGACCAGAGTCCATTGGGTGCTCCTTTATGAGCTGTATAGATTATAAAATCATTTTACTTTTCTGATTTCTAACACATTTATCTTCTACCTAGCCTATGAACTCAATCTAAAGTATTAGCAAAATCGCATATATAAAATGCTTCAAACAGTAACTATTAACATGCATAGAAGTTGCTTGTTCACCTTGAGAATCCATGAAGTGACTAAAGCACACACACTCATGCCGCCCCGCTATCCCAGCATGTGTTTCGTCTTCATACTCTTACAGAGTTTCTGACGCCCCGATTTTTGTTCAGTTATCAAGTTTACATGTCACTAGAATGCAATGACCAGAAAAACAGATCTCTCAATGTCAACCTTCATTTTACAAGCAGAGGCCGGATTCTATTCTTTTCTTTCCTTAGCTAAAAATGCATATGTCAAATGTATTATTTAAGCATAAATGTATATCGCTACATAAAATCCACAGTTAATTTCCTCTTCTTTTTCTTGAACATTTAAATAAAAATTAATTTCTGTGAAATTATTTAGTATTTGATTAAGGAAAATGTTATTAGTGCATAGGTCTGTGCACTAATAATTTAATCATACATGTGAAAGAGCACATAGTATATTCACTATTGTAACCATAAAAATTAAAGACAGCATCTATGTATTTGAACCTGACTAATCACATTTTTCAATAGTAGCTGAATTACTTCTCTTTATTCTATATTAAGGTGTTTTTTAAACCCTAGAGCAGTAAATTTGAGTCAAAATGTATCTGACATATAACAGGTGCCCTCTTCCCCACCCCTTCCCTAATATTTGTTCAGTGATTTAGATGATATATCAAACTAAAACTATTTGGGGATTGTAATGCATTTGCATTGACAATTAAGCACTACATATCTGGAAGCTGGAGCGACGGCCCAGCCATTAAGAGTGCTTGCTGCTGTTCCAGAGGATTTAAGCTAGGTTCCTGTCACCCATAGTGGGGAGTGCATAAATGACTATATTTAACCTTAATGAGATCTAACACCCTCTGCTGGCCTCTGAGGACACTTGCACACACATGCACACACACATACACACACACACATGCATATGCATACACATAAAGTATGCAAAAATTAAATCTTAATTTTAAAAACCAAAAATTAAAAACTAAAACTATTCATCTTTCCGATTTTCAAAGATTGCACGTGGAGCCTCAATTACTCCATGTTTCACCTGAGTTGCATAAAATATGGACTCTTTTACAAGAAGTACCCACTTTAAATCTCCCAAGCATGTCTGAACAAATGATTAATCTAAATAAAACCAAATTCCATGTAATGTGGGCGTGCAGTTCAGTCACGACATTGGTCAATTGATGTCTGAGTTCCAAATCACCATGGCATTGGGCTCTTTGGATTTTATAATCTTTTCTCAGCGATCTGGTGTCTTTCCAGGTTCCTACATACCAGAATGTACCACTATGGCATATTGACTCATGAAGATCATGTTTTAAGACACTCAGAATGAAATAATATCAAAAGAGTACCCAGTATTATACTTTGACTTAATAGCACTTCATTTCCTATAAATGAGAATAAATATCCAAACTTCGAACTTACAGAAATTGATTCTCTATACTTCTTATGTGTGATAAACAAATAAGGATATATATAGCACATATATGTTGATTTCCTGCTGATTCATTTGGATAATGTATTAATTTCAAAAATTTTAGAACTCTGCTTTGTGACTGAAAACACATAATCCAATAGGAGGGAAGAAGGCTTTCCCAGCAGTGCTATACACAGTGTATACACTATACTGATTATGAAATACAGTTACCACTTTATTTCAAAATTTAGAAATTTTATGATGTGGTCATTGGTATGTGAGTGTTGTGTGTTCGTGGGAAACAGGAGTCTAAGGAAATTATTAACAAAATGAGTCAGCCTATATACGATCAAGAATTATTAGATTGTAAAAGAAATCGGGTAGTGGGGTATAGTCAAAATACCTGGTTATGAGAATCTAGCAAAGCCCAAACACCAACAAGCTGTAATGTCTAATGAGTCATTCCCGAGCCCTCCTCCCCCCTCCACATATACAGCAGTCACAAAATACCTTAATTGCCCCTCCCCAGCCTGGCTGCCTCTCCTTAGGTCCTACTTGGATCCCTTAGGATAGGTCTACCATCTTCCACAGAGACTAATATCCCTGTGGTAGCCTCCCAGACTCCTCCTTTGCACGCGCTTTGTATATTCTCTCTGGTCAACTCCTTTCCAACCGATGATCCACACTGCATCCAGAATGAAACACAATTTAGATGGTGACCTTACCTACCTGCCCCATGCTTGCTTTTGCTTTTGATCACGTTGTTTCCAAGCCATTAACTGATATGGGTTGTCGCTTTCAGGTTGTAAAAGAAAACAAAACACATCATAACATTCCAGCTAGCATCATTAACAAAGCTGAAAAAATATTCTAGAGAGCATAAGCTGTTTAAGCAAGAGGAAATTGCCCCAAGAATGAGAGTAGAATCAGAGTTCCCCAACATCTTCCCACTGCCCTTCACCCAGTTCTCAAAGCTGACATCTAAACCCTATGGGACCTGGCTTATCTCCCATGACTTCAGAAAGACATTTCCTTAGACCCCCATTTCCCATGAACTCACAACACTTACACAGCAATGACCACATCATAAAAATTCTAAATTTTGTAATACAGTGGTAACTCTATTTCATAATTGGTATAGTATATAAGCTGCATGCCAGTACTACAATCACCCTTTTCCTTTCCTGTTAAATTATGTGCTTTTACGAACATAGCAGAGCTCTAAAATTTTTGAATTTAATAAATTAACCAAATGAGTCCTCAGGGTCCGTGAGCATTGTCTTCGAGTTTGCATGGTTTCCTCCACTTTTGTGATTCCTATCACAGTGAAACAAGTCCTTGAAGGAACTGACCAAGTGGCCTCATCCAGAGAAGTCCTTTTGATACTTCCACCTCTCTGCATTGAATCTGTGTGAAAATGTGTCAATTGGTACACCTCAGACTTGACTCCAACCCTCAGAAGGGTAGTATAGGTGACAAGCATGGTCCAGAAAGTCTCAGAAAGTGGTCATAACCAACAAGGCCTTCCCCCTACCATGAAATCTGGATTTTTTTTCCTGTGCATTAGAATAAGTTTTAAAATGTCCATGGCTGGACAACATGCTAAACCAACTAGCATACACCCAAACCAATTACATTAGAATCCCTGGGAGTTAGAACTAGACAGTATATTTTAGGATGGTGACTGCTGAGGACAGCAGAAGGAGAGACCCTACACCTTTGGGGCCTTGTTCTGGGTGCTCAAGAAAACACAGCTTACCTGAGAGCCCTTAAAGAGGTAGGGATCACAGAGTCAGAGGAACTAAACTAGAATCTCAAGCCTGGCACCTGTCCATGAGTGACTCCTGTGAAGGTTGAGGTTTGGGACATGCTACTTTAGAACATGAGAGGGCCCAATCATAGATTGCCCTATTCCCACATTGCAACTTATAAAGACAGAGATTTACTTGGGGGCTGGCTTACAGTTTCAGAAGGTAAGTCCATGACCATCATGGCTGGGAACATGGCAGCAGGCAGGCATGGCACTGGAACAGTAGCTGAGAGCTTACATTCTGATCCTCAAACAGAAATCAGGAAAAGCAAGACTGGGTCTGGTGCAGGCTCTTGAAACCTCACAGTCCACACCCAATGATGAACCTTCTCCAACAGGACCACACCTTCTAATTCTTCTAAAACTGATATACCAACTAGAAAGGAAACATTTAAATATATGAGTCTATGGAAGACATTCTCATTTAAACTACCACAGCAGATAGATAGATAGATAGATAGATAGATAGATAGATAGATAGATAGATAGATAGGCAGATAGATCGATAGATGATAGATTAGATAGATGATAGAAATGTATATAAACACTTATACATACACACACACATATATATACGTACATATATATGTATATATGTATATATGCATATATATGTGCATGTTAGAAAATTAAAGCTACCCATAGCTACCCAATTGTATTCCATTTTGTTTCTCACCAAATATATTGATGTCCCAAGCTGCAATATATATTTTCCTCTCTTTTAATTTTTTTTCTATGTGTAATCTTATGGCATATAAAATACCAAAAAAAATATTTCCTTGTTTATATTCTAATGCATGGAAAATGAGCATAATAAATAAATGAGATAGATGTGTAGCAAAGACTTCAAGCAAGTTCTAAGGAGTCCTGTAGTTTTAAGCACAGGGATCATGGGGGTTCCATCAAAAGACATTAGGGAGAAGAGCTAAGGAAAGGGAGCAGCTAGGCCCTCCACTGGCCATTTAAATGCATATGTAGAGAGCACTGAGAGACTCTGAGGCCTGAAAGACACAAAGAATTGAGGGTTGACAGTAAACAGTTGGTGAGAACCCCAAATCATGCAGGACCTGTGGGTTGTGGTAAACTTTTTAGATTATTCTCTGAACAAAGATTTTTTTTCCTTTTTTCATTAGATATTTTCTTTATTAACCTGTCATATAATATCTCCTTTCCCAATTTCCCCTCCAGAAAAAATAAAAAAATAAAATAAATTCAAAAAACCAAAAAAACAAAAAAGAAAAAACAAAAAAAAAACCCTGTTCTCTCCCTCCTTCCCCCTGCTCACCAACCCAGTCTCTTCCCTCTTTCTGGCCCTGGCATTCCCCTACACTGGAGCATAGAACATGCACAGGACCAAGGGCCTCCCATTCATGACCAACTTGGCCATCCTCTGCTATACATATGCTGCTGGAGCCATTAGTCCAACTATGTGTACTTTTTGGTTGATAGTTTAGTCTCTGGGAGCTCTGAGGGTACTAGTTAGTTCATATTGTTGTTCATCCTAAGGGGCTGCAAACCCTTCAGCTCCTTGGATCCTTTCTCTAGCTCCTTCATTGGGGATCCTGTGCTCAGTCCAATGGATGACTGTGAGCCCCTACTTCTGTATTAGTCAGGTACTGTCAGAACCTCTCAGGAGACAGCTCTATCAGGCTCCTGTCAGCCAGCACTTGCTGAACAAAGATTTTAAAATGGTTAAAGTGTTTGAACGAAATTCTGCTGGGCACTCTCTGGCTGTAGTGGCTGGATTCCTGTCAGGAACTGTGAAGAAAAGTCAAGGCTAAGGCACAAGACAGAAAAGGTAGTTCAAGTCAGAGATGATAGTGTCTTTGATCATAACAATAGTAGCAGAGTGACAAGGAATTATGTCTTCCATCTTGAGATTAAAAGACTTCTTGCTAGGATTGGGAATGAGATAAGAGAATAAGGACAGCTGAGGATAAGAAGCAAGAAGAAATGAGTCACCCATTCATAGAACTAGAAAATATCACAAAAATAAGTAACCATTTATCAGAGAGTGCATACTGTGTTTGTTCTTTTGTGATTGGGTTACCTCACTCAGGATGAT